>NC_142053.1:61662494-61988767 GCF_982192425.1 Myodes glareolus | reverse complement strand
GGCAGCTTCCCCCAGCTGATCCCTCTCTCCTGCTACGCCATCCCAGCTTTCGGCCTCGAACCCCTCCCCTCCTATCCCCCTTTTTCGGGGCTTAAATTCCTCCATCTCAGCTGGGGTGGGCGCCGCGGGTCAGGACAGGTGGTGAGTGCAAAGGGAAGGAAGTCCCTTTGTTCTAATAGCCTGCCTGCAGCTAGCTAAAACTGCAGGCAAAGTGATTCCTGGATAGCAAGGGACACTAATCCAGTAGAAGAAGACCCAGTGGAGGGAAGAGCCGTTGGAGAGCATCTGAAGGAAGAGAAGGGCAGGCGCCAAGGCAAGAATTCCTCCAACAATCTGAAAAACAACATGAAAACACCAGATCCCAGCGATCTTACGACAGAAGGAC
This sequence comes from Myodes glareolus, assembly GCF_982192425.1. Taxonomy (NCBI): domain Eukaryota; kingdom Metazoa; phylum Chordata; class Mammalia; order Rodentia; family Cricetidae; genus Myodes; species Myodes glareolus. Next base: position 61,988,382 of record NC_142053.1, on the reverse strand, counting down.
TTCAACGCCCTATTCCGGAAGAAGTGGAAAACGGTGTCATTATGAAAGCAATGGAGTCTCTTAAACAGGGTATGAATAACTCACTTAAAGAAACAGAAGAGAAATATAACAAAAAGATGGAAGAATTGAGTAAAGAAATGGAAGACAAATATAACAAAAAGTTTGAAGAAATGAGTAAATTCGTAAATGAAATTCTGGGAAACCAAGAAAAAGCAATCAAACAGGTAATGGAATCAGTGCAAGAATTGAAAACTGAAATGGAGGCAGTGAAGAAAACACAAACCGAGGACCGGCTGGATATGGAAAATCTAGGTAAACGAACGGAAACTATAGAATCAAGCTTAACTAATAGAATACAAGAGATAGAAGAACGAATCTCAGATTATGAAGACACCATAGAGAAAATAAACGCCCTGACCAAAGAAAACAGCAAATCCAACAAATTCTCATCACAAAACATTCAGGAAATATGAGACATAATAAAAAAACCAAATCTAAGAATAATAGGATTAGAAGAAGGAGAAGAATTGCAGATCAAAGGTCCAGAAGATATATTCAACAAAATTATAGAAGAAAACTTTCCCATCCTAAAGAGGGATATTCCTATGAAGGTGCAAGAAGCATACAGAACACCGAATAGACTGGATCAGAAAAAATCATCCCCTCGCTACATAATATTCAAAACACAAAGCAGTCAGATTAAAGAAAGGATATTAAGAGCTGCAAAGGAAAAAGGTCAAGTAACCTATAAAGGTAAACCTATCAGACTTACACCAGACTTCTCTATAGAAACCATGAAAGCCAGAAGGTCCTGGATAGAGGTACTGCAGAAATTAAGGGACCATGGACGCAAGCCCAGACTACTTTACCCAGCCAAGCTTTCGTTCACTATCAACGGAGAAAACAAAATATTCCAGGATAAAAACAAATTGAAACAATATGTAACTACTAATCCAGCCTTACAGAGAATACTAGAAGGAAAATTACATCCCAAGGAATCCAACATTGCCAACACGGCCTACAATAATTCAGACATCTAGCGATCCTTCACTAGCACAATTCAAAGAAGGAAAACACATACAGTCTATTACCCCCCAAAAAAATGACTGGAGTCAACAACCAATGGTCATTAATATCTCTTAATATCAATGGACTTAATTCACCTATAAAGAGGCACAGACTTAGAGACTGGATACGAAAACAGGATCCAACATTCTGCTGTTTACAAGAAACACACCTCAACCACAAAGACAGACATCTACTCAGAGTAAAGGGTTGGGAAAAGGTTTTCCAAGCAAATGGACCTAAGAAACAAGTGGGTGTGGCCATTCTAATATCTAACAAAATCGACTTCAAACTAAAATCAATCAGAAGAGATGGAGATGGACATTTCATACTCATAACAGGAACAACCCATCAGGAAGAAGTCTCAATCCTGAATATCTATGCCCCTAATGTAAAGGCACCCACATATGTAAAAGAAACTCTTCTAGAACTCAGGGAAGTCATCAAACCACACACGCTAATAGTAGGAGACTTCAACACTCCTCTCTCACCAATGGAGAGGTCAATCAGACAGAAACCTAACAGAATTAAGAGATTTATTGGAGGTATTGAATCAAATGGACTTAACAGATATCTATAGAACACTCCACCCAAATAGGAAAGAATATACCTTCTTCTCTGCAGTTCATGGAACCTTCTCGAAGATTGACCACATACTCGGTAACAAAGCAAACTCCCACAGATACAAAAAAATATTAGTAACCATCTGTGTCTTGTCAGATCATCATGGATTAAAATTAGAATTCAACAACAATGCTACCCCCAGGAAGTCAACAAACTCATGGAAGTTGAACACTCAACTAATAAATCACCCCTGGGTCAAGGACGAAATTAAGAAAGAAATTAAAATCTTCCTTGAATTTAATGAAAACAAAGACACAACATACTCAAACCTATGGGACAAAATGAAAGCAGTGCTAAGAGGGAAGATCATAGCAATAGGTGCCCAAATAAAGAAAACGGAGAAAGCACACATTGGAGACTTAACAGCACACTTGAAATCTCTAGAAAAAAAAAGAAGCTGATTCACCCAGGAGGAGTAGAAGACTGGAAATAATCAAACTGAGGGCTGATAACAACAAAATAGAAACACAGAAAACAATCCAAAGAATCAATGAATCAAAAAGTTGGTTCTTGGAGAAAATCAACAAGATTGACAAACCCCTATCCAAACTAATCAAACGGCAGAGAGAGCACATGCAAATTAATAGGATCAGAAATGAAAAGGGGGATATAACCACAGACACAGAGGAAATTCAGAGAATCATTAGATCTTCCTACGAAAGTTTATATGCCACAAAGTTGGAAAATGTAAAAGAAATGGACATTTTTTTAGATAAGTACCATATAGCAAAGTTGAGCCAAGAACAGGTGAACAATCTAAATAGACCTGTTAGTCGTGAAGAATTAGAAGCTGTTATCAGAAATCTCCCTGCCAAAAAAAGTCCAGGACCAGATGGTTTCAATGCAGAATTCTACCAGAACTTTCAGGAAGAGCTAATTCCTATACTCCTTAATGTATTCCATAATATAGAAACAGAAGAGTCATTGCCAAACTCCTTTTATGAAGCTACAGTTACCTTAACACCAAAGCCACATAAAGACACAACCAAGAAAGAGAATTACAGGCCAGTCTCACTCATGAACATCGGCGTGAAAATTCTCAATAAAATCCTGGCAAACCAAATCCAGGAACACATTAGAAAAATTATCCATTATGATCAAGTAGGCTTCATCCCAGAGATGCAGGACTGGTTCAACATACGCAAATCTATCAATGTAATCCATCATATAAATAAACTGAAAGAAAAAAACCATATGATGATTTCATTGGATGCTGAAAAAGCATTTGACAAAATTCAACACCCATTTATGATAAAGGTGTTGGCGAGACTGGGGATACAAGGATCATACCTAAATATAATGAAAACAATATACAGCAAGCCGACAGCTAACATCAAATTGAATGGAGAGAAACTCAAAGCCTTTCCACTAAAATGAGGAACATGACAAGGCTGTCCACTCTCTCCATACCTTTTCAATATAGTGCTTGAAGTTCTAGCAATAGCAATAAGACAACATAAGGAGATCAAGGAGATTCGAATTGGAAAGGATGAAGTTAAACTTTCGTTATTTGCTGATGATATGATAGTGTACATAAGTGACCCCAAAAACTCTACCAAAGAACTCCTACAGCTGATAAACACCTTTAGTAACGTGGCAGGATACAAGATCAACTCCAAAAAATCAGTGGCCCTCCTATACACAAAGGATAAAGAAGCAGAGAGGGAAATCAGAGAAACATCACCTTTCATGATAGCCACAAATAGCATAAAATATCTTGGGGTTACTCTAACCAAAGAAGTGAAAGACCTATTTGACAAGAACTTTAAGTCTTTGAAGAAAGAAATTGAGGAGGATACCAGAAAATGGAAAGATCTCCCTTGTTCTTGGATTGGGAGGATCAACATAGTAAAAATGGCAGTTCTACCAAAAGCAATCTATAGATTCAATGCAATCCCAATCAAAATCCCATCAAACTTCTTCACAGACCTTGAAAAAACAATAATCAAGTTTATTTGGAAAAACAAAAAACCCAGGATAGCCAAAACAATCTTATACAATAAAGGAACTTCAGGAGGCATTACCATCCCTGACTTCAAACTCTATTACAGAGCTACAGTATTGAAAACAGCTTGGTATTGGCATAAGAACAGAGAAATCGACCTTTGGAATCGAATAGAAGACTCGGATATTAACCCACAAACCTATGAGCACCTAATTTTTGACAAGGGAGATAACGGTATACAATGGAAGAAGGAAAGCATCTTTAACAAATGGTGCGGGCATAACTGGATGTCAACCTGTAGAAGGATGAAAGTAGATCCATACCTATCACCATGCACAAAACTCAGGTCCAAATGGAATAAAGTCATCAACATTAATCCGTCCACTTTGAACCTGATAGAAGAGAAAGTGGGAAGTAGTCTACAAGATATAGGCACAGGAGTCCTCTTCCTAAGTAGGACCCCAGCAGCACAGACAATAAGAGAAACAATGAATAAATGAGATCTACTGAAACTGAGAAGCTTCTGTAAAGCAAAGGACACTGTCAGTAAGACAAAAAGGCTGCCTTCTGACTGGGAGAAGATCTTCACCAACCCCTCATCAGACAAAGGTCTGATCTCCAAAATATACAAAGAACTCAAGAAACTAGACACTAAAACTCTAATTAACCCAATTAAAAAATGGGGTACTGAACTTAACAGAGAATTCGCAACAAATGAACTTCGAATGGCCAGAAGACACTTAAGGTCATGCTCAACCTCCTTAGTGATCAGGGAAATGCAAATCAAAACAACTTTGAGATACCATCTTACACCTGTCAGAATAGCTAAAGTCAAAAACACCAATGATAGCCTATGCTGGAGAGGATGTGGGGTGAGGGGAACACTCATCCATTGTTGGTGGGAATGCAAACTTGTGCAGCCACTGTGAAAATCAGTGTGGCGGTTTCTCAGGAAACTGGGAGTCAACCTCCCTCAGGACCCAGCAATTCCACTCTTGGGAATATACCCTAGAGATTCCCTAGCATACTACAAAAGCATTTGTTCAACTATGTTCATAGCAGCACTATTTGTAATAGCCAGAACCTGGAAAGAGCCTATGCCCCTCAATAGAAGAATGGTTAAAAAAGGTGTGGAACATATACATTAGAGTTTTACTCAGCGGTAAAAAATAATGACATCTTGAATTTTGCATGCAAATGGATGGACATAGAAAACGCTTTACTGAGTTAGGTAAGCCAGACCCAAAAAGAGGAACACGGTATGTATTCACTCATAAGTGGATTCTAACCATAATTTAAAGGTCTTTGAGCCTATTATTCGTGATCCTAGAGAAGCTAAATAAGAAGACGAACCTGATGAAGATTATTTAGCTATCCACCAGGAGGTAGGAAATAGTCAAGAGTCCCAGGTAACCTTGGGTGCATGGGGGGGGGTGGGAGGGTTGTTGGAAGGGGAGAGGGTTAGAGAGAAGGGAGTAGGGGAGGAATGGAGAAAGCTCGGTTGACCGGGATGGGGGGAAGGGAGGAAGGATGAATATGGGATCAGGGAAGAATATATTTCAACTAAGGGAGTCATTTTAGGGTTTACAGGAGACTTGATTATATATGGGATCCCAGGTCCAAGGAGAGATCCCCAGATTGTTCTCTGGACAGAGGAGAGGGTGCCTGAACCGGCCTTGGCCCATAACCATACTGATGAATATTTTGCTTATCACCATAGATCCTTCATCTGGCGATGGATGGCAATACAGACGGAGACCCACATTGGAACACCGGACTGAGCCCCCCAAGGTCTAAATGAGGAGCTGAAGGACGAAGAAAATGACGAAGGACTGGGAGGAATGCTATCACCCACTGATACAAGGGAACGGATCTAATGAGAGTTTACCAAGTGCAGTTGGACTGTGACTGAACGAGCACGTGATCCAGCCAGATTCTCTGAAAGTGGCCGGATTCTCTGAATGTGGCTGGCCCGGAGTCTTTCTGAGAAGCCATTGACAATGACACTGGGACTAGTTTCCTCTGCATATACTGGATTTTGGGGATCCAGTCTGTTTGGATACTCACCTTCCTGGACCTGGAGGGAGTGGGGACGAACTTGAACTTCCCACAGGGCTGGAAACCCTGACTGCCCTTAGGGACAAAGAGGGAGGAGGAGAGGGGGGGGAGTGGGAGGGTGTTGGGAAGAGGCGCGTAAATGGAAACTTTTATAATTTAATAAAATTACTTTCAAAAAAAATCTCTGCAGAGTACAAAGAAGGCATGTTATATGTTGATATTGTTTAAGGGTCTTGATAAGGTTTATTTTCTTCATCAGTTAAAGAACTGATAGGCAGAAATATCTGCATACAACAGGCAACAATAGAGAAATCTTTATCACTGCAAACAGGAACAGACAGAATAAGCAGATAAAGAAAGGTGTTTATTGGAGATGATAAAACACATACATGCAGGACACATACAGAGAAAAAGTCCCTCTGTAAAGCAGATGGAAACTTAGGAAGCATGTCTTCTCTCAAGAGCTGAAGTTTTTAAAATCTCTGAAGAGATTTTTTTTATCCTACATTAACATTGAACAGTTTGAATACATAAATAATAGTTGATTGGTACACAACTATTGTTTTATATGACCTTATTCCTACTTGAATTTGTTTTGAGACAGTCCATCATCAGAGTGCATTCTAGTGGGAGACCAAAGGCTACAAGGCCTTTCTTTTAAGCTGCCAGTATTTTTTTCTCAAGTCTGGAGGGTAAGTAATGAGCTGACCATAAAACTGTCATCTCTACTACCTAGCCAATTGTCCCTCTATTTATCTGTCTATATGTCTCTCTGTCTACCAGAATTCTGTATAATACCTAGTTATTCCACATATTAATATAAAATGATACATATAGGATTAAACAAATAACTATATTATTTTTAAAATTTATTTCTTTATTTTCCTAACATTTTATACATACTATCTTTTTATCATTTTTGTCCCCTACAGATATGGCCACTTATCTAACCACTCAACTTTATATTTTAAATATTTCTGTCTTAAAAATACAAATAACAAAAATAAGGAGTAGAATGTGAGAGAAAAGTAAAGGAGATAATATGGGAAAGGACAAATGATAGTAAAAGCTGATGAAAAAGGCATATAGACTCAGATAACTCACAGATCACTTCCATTAGGCAAGGAGGTAGACTGACTGTGTATCTTCCTCTGTCTCTCTCTCTCTCTCTCTCTCTCTCTCTCTCTCTCTCTCTCTCTCTCTCTCTTCCTCTAGATCTAATTCTCAACTCTTGTCCCTAGATCCATAGCAGACCTTCTTGGGTGACATAACTTCAATCTCTGATCCAATTCAAGGGAACTAAGTACACAAATCCTCATGCAACACTCTACTTTTTCCCCTCCTATTGCCCCCCTTAGAACCTAGTTCTTCCAAATTCCTAAGTGTTAGTTCCTAACAACGAGATATACATTTCACCTGGAAACCTCAGTGGCCACACCTTTTGCTACACAGAAAACTTCCGACCAGGTAACACACAATCATCAAACTCTAGTAAAATATAAAGAGGAAACATAAAACAGGAAATAAGGCAACAACCATACAAAGCAAAAAAAAAAAAAAAAACAGATATCAGAAGCAAGAACTATAATCATCTGATTTGGGATGCTTTTCTGTATGCTGTGAATATGTTTTATTACAAATGGTTGATAAATAAGCTGATTTGGGCCATAGCAGGGCAGAATAAAATCAGGTGGAAAATCAAAGCAAATACAGGGAAAAGGAATGTAGAGCTGGAAAGATGCCAGCAGTTACCAAAGGAGTAAGATAGAACATTACAAGTAAGCCATAGGATATGTGGCAACATACAAATTAATAAAAAATGAGTAAATTTAAGTTGTAAGAACTAGTTTGTAATAAGCCTGAGCTGATAGGCCAAGCAATTTATAATTAATAATAAGCCTCAGAGAAGTTATTAGGGAATTGCTGGGTTGTAGAGAAGTATCCGGTGACAATTAACCCAATGCTAGAAGGCTTAATGGTATTGATACTTAAAAAGATAATATTAGTAAAGAAAATATGTCACCACTAGAAGCCAATGACATTGCTACAACATGTCTAAACATTCCAACACTGATGAAACATAAGAATAGAAATTAAAACTGCCCTTATTAAAATATTGCAGAGATCCTTAAAAAGGAAATGAATAACTAACTACAAGACATCCAGATTAACACAAACATTGAAAGTAAAAGCATAAAATTTTAAGACCTGAAAATGGAAAAAAGTATAAATAAAGAAAACCAAAACTAAAGGAATTTGGGTAATGAAAAATTTAGTAAATTATACAGGAACTATAGAGGCAAGTTTTCACAACAGAATATAAAAGATGGAAGGGAATATCAGGCATTGAAGACATAATAGAATAATCAGATACATCAGTGAAATAAAAAACCACTATACCTGAAAAGCTTCTGACACAAACATCGAGGAAATCTGGAATGTAGTCACACTGCCATGCCTAAATAATGACATGGAGACTTCTTTTTAAGTATGAAAGATTTACTATAGCTTAGGCTTGTTACAAATTTACTCTTATAGCTTAAATTAACCCATTTATATTAATCTATGTTCTAACATGTGTCTTGTTGCCTCTCCTTTATACTGTATGTATGATTTCTTCAGCAACTTTTTCGTAAATCCCTATTCCTCTGCTTCCTTCCCAGAGTTCTTATCTCTTCCCAGAAATTCTAGCTAAGCTCTCCTGCCTAGTTCTTGGACAATGAGTTATTTATTAAACTGTCAAGAGGTACATTGGCAGAAATATGGCTTCACAGTGTGATCAAATATTCCACAATATTTCCCCTATCATGTCTTAATAAAACAGTATTTTAACTCTAAGACAGTGAAACTATGTAAAACAAGAACAGTTATCATGTTAAAAATTATATTCCCAACCTCCAGACCATATGTATTTGGCAACCTCAGAGAGATGTGCTTTATTTTCTGTCCTATCTTAGTGAATTCAAAGTTTTATACCTAAACCACTTTCTATAATAACTTGTATTTCCAACTTAAAAACATTTTAGTCATTAAAACATTTTTTATATAAAAAGTTTAAGTTACATGTCTATTAACTCTATGACATTTACATCTCTTTTGTAAGTTTCTTTTTGAAATTTTGGTTTATTTATTTTCCATTCAAAAATTTACACTTCCTCCCCTCCTCCCATTCTCCCCCTGCTCCCTGACTCACACTCCTACCTCTCCCTCCCTTCTTAAGAGAGGGCAGGGAACCCTGCCCTGTGAGAAGTCCAAGGCCCTCCCTCCTGCATCCAGGACTAGGAAGATTTGCATCCAAATAGAGTAGGGTTCCAAAAAGCAAGTACATGCAGTATAGACAAGTCCCAGTGCCTTAATCAATGGCTTCCCAGTCAACACCCCTTTGTCTGCCACATTCAGAGATTGGTTTGATCAAAAGTTCATTCAGTCCTGGTCCAGTTGGATTTAGTGAGCTCCCATTAGAACAGGCACACTGTCTCAGTGGGTGGACCAGGCCCTCACAGTCCAGACTTCCTTGCTCATTTTCTCCCTCCTTCGGTTCTTCAACTGGACCTTGGAAGCTCAGCCTGTTGCTCTGATGAGGGTCTCTGTCTTTATATCCATTCGTAGCCAGACGAAGATTCTATGGTGATATTTGAGATAAACATCAGTGTGATAGTGAATAAATGAGACCTCCTGAAACTGAGAAGCTTCTGTAAAGCAAAGAACACTGTCATTAAGACAAAAAGGCATCCTACTGAATGTTAGAAGATCTTCACCAACCCTGCAGCACACAAAGATCTGATCTCCAAAATATATAAATAACTCTAGAAACTGGACATGAAAATTCTAATTAACCCAATTAAAAAATGGGGAAATGAACTGAAAAGACAATTCTCAGCAGACGAAGTTCAAATGGCCAAAAGACACTTAAGGTCTTGTTCAACTTCCTTAGCAATCAGGGAAATGCAAATCTAAATAACTTTACCATCTTACACCTGTCATAATGGCAGGAAAACATGTCAAATTCCAACCACAATACACAGAGATATTTCTAGGCTGCACAGAGAGCTGCATGGGAGATTTAGCTTTTACTTGGATAAAAATGGTATACGTACTGAAAGCTCCATCCCAGGGTTGAGGTGGTGAGTGTTGCTTATACCTAGTTGTCTGAGAGATGGCAATAAAGGTGCCTCTACCATATAGAAAAGCTGAGAGGGACAGAGCAAGGATCCAGGGCCACTGGAATCACATTAATTGCCATACTAATGTGCTCCTTGTCAGAAAAGGATTTTAGAAATGCAGTAGGACAGATAAAGATCTATGAAAGAGATACAGTATATTTAAAAAAATATATATTATGTTCGGGAGAAAAAAGAAAAAGATAGCATATCATTTAAAAAAGTAAATGGTTTTAAAAAATAAAACAGTCTTTAAAGAGACAGTAAAAGCAGTCATAGACAAAGATGGAATATACACAGGGAATCTGAATTATGCCTATTACTGTGTTTTCTTTGAATTTTTATAGTACAGAGAGACATTTCATTGTACACAATAGGAAGTTAAACCATCATATATATTTTAAAGGTATATTTACTTTAAAAATTGAATATAAGGATATGCTACCTTGGAAAAGAGGTTCTTCTTTTGATTTCACAGAGGATGTGAATCTGTGGATTCTTCTAATCTAATATTGTTTGATCAAACCAGACCCCCTTAAGCAATTGCTCAACATGGTCCAACATACATCTTCAGGACTGCAAGCTAAGATGGGCCAACCACACAAAATACTCCATGAAAGACCTGATAAATAATGCTCCCAATCAGCAGAGAGTAGTCTAGAGAACAATACAAAAATTCCCTAAATTATTGTTTATGAATGTTTGTTTATGGTTATAGGAGAATATTCTAAGGAAATAAATACTTTGCATTGATATGAATCTTGGTTTATTGATATAAATTTATGGTCATTTTTGTTATACATGCATACATATATAATATATTTCTGGTCTTGAGTAAAGTATTGTATTGTGCATATTATTAAAAAAATTTATTGTAGAGGTATCCCTGTTTCAGTGCTGAGGAGTTTCATTCAGAGGGGTAAGTTTGTGCTGTCCCAGGGCAGACTGTCCTAGAAGAGAACACAGTCCCACCACCCCCAGCTCCTGCTGCAGGGTCTTCTGTGTTCCACTCAACCCTGCCCTGCCCCCACATTCGCCCTTTTGTCTGTGGTGTCCTTGGACTACCAGGTATCCCTGTTTCAGTGCTGAGGAGTTCCATCCAGAGGGGTGAGTGTGTGCTATCCTGGAATGGACTGTCCAGGAAGAGAGCACAGTCGTCCCCGCCACCCCGAGCTCATGACACAGGATCTTCTGTGTTCTACTCAACCCTGCCCTGTCTCACATTCACCATTTTGTCTGCAGTGTCCATGGACTACAAGGAGACCCTGTGTCTGTACTGAGGAGTTCCATCCAGACAGGAACAGTTCCTGATCCTGCACTGAGGAGATCCACCCAGAGAGTCAGTCACAGCAAAGACTAGACCAAGACACCAAGACTCTCCTGGCTCCATTTGAAGGAAGCGATGGGCAGGCACCAATGCAAGTATTTCTCTAACAACCTAAAAGGCAACATGACATCACCAGAATCCAGGGATCACAAAACAAGAATAATTAAACACCCTACTCCAGAAGAAATAGAAGAAATCTACATTAAACAGAACATTATGAAAATAATAGAGGAACTTAAACAGAAGGTGAAAACCACCATAAAGAAATAGAGATGATAAACAAAAAGGTAGACGAAATGAATAAATCTCTCAAAGATGCCCAAGAAAAGCAAGAAAAGGCAATTAAACAGGTAAGGGAAACAGTTCAAGACTTGAAAAATGAAATGGAGGTAATGAAGAAAACACAAACCTAGGGAAGGCTAGATATGGAAAATCTGGGTAAATGAACACAAACTACTGAGACAATTGTTACCAACAGAATAAAAGAGATAGAAGAAAGAATCTCAAACACTGAAGATACTATAGAGGAAATAAACTCACTGATTAAAGAACAAAACAAATACAACAAATTCTTAACACAAAACATCCAGGAAATCTGGGACACCATGAAAAGACCAAATCTAAGAATAGTAGGGGTTAGAAAAAGGAGAAGAATTACAGCACAAAGGCCCAGAAAATATATTCAACAAGATTATAGAAGAAAACTTCCCCAACCTAAAGAAGGATATTCCTATGAAGGTACAAGAAACATACAGAACACCAAATAGACTGCATCAAAAAAAGTGTCCCCTTGTCATATAATAATCAAAACAGAAAACATACAGAATAAAGAACAAATATTAAGAGTTGCAAAGGAAAAAGGTCAAGTAACATATTAAGGGAAACCTATCAAAATTACAACTTACTTCTCAATGGAAACCATGTAAGCCAGAAGGTCTTGGATAAATGTGCTGCAGACACTAAGAGACCATGGATGCAAGCCCAGACTACTAAACCCAGCAAAGCATACATTCACCATCAATGGAGAAAACAAAAAATTCCAGGACAAGAAAAAAATTAAACAATACATTGCCACAAACCCAGTCTTACAGAAAATACGAGAAGGAAAATCACAAACAAAGGAAGCCAACAACACCCATAATAACACAAACATCTGAAAACCCTCCACCAGCAAAGCTCAAAGAAGGGAAACACACAAACTCCACCACTAGAAAAATAACAGGAGTTAACAATCACTGCTCATTAATATCACTTAATATTGATGGACCCAATTCACCTATAAAAAGGCACAGATTAATAGAATAGATATGAAATCAGGATCCAACATTCTGCTGTCTACAAGAAACATACAACAAACTCAAATACAGACACAATCTGAGAGTAAAAAGTTGGGAAAAGTTTGTCCAATCAAATGGACCAAAGAAACAAGCAGGTGTGGCTATACTAATATCTAACAAAATTGATTTCAAACTAAAATCAATCAGAAGAGATAGAGATGGACACTTTATTCTCATAACAGGAACAATTCATCAGGAGTAAGTCTCTATTCTGAATACCTTTGCTCCTAATATAAAAGCACCCACTTATGTAAAAGAAACATTACTAGAACTCAAAACATACATCAAACCACACACTCTAATAGTAGGATATTTCAATACTCCACTCTCTCCAATGGATAGGTCATCCAGACAGAAACTTAACAAAGAAATAAGAGAACTATCATATTTAATGAACCAAATGGACCTAACAGATATTTATAGAACATTCCAACCAAACAGAAAAGAATATACCTTCTTCACAGCATGTCATGGGAACCTTCTCAAAAATTGATCACATAATTGGTAACAAAGCAAACATCCATAGATATAAAGAAATTGTAGTAACCACCTGTGTGCTATCATATCACCATGGAATAAAATGAGAATTCAACAACAATGTTAACCCCAGAATGCCTACAAACTCATGGAAATGGAACAGTCAACTACTGAAGCACCTATGGATCAAGGAAAAAACAAAGAAAGAAATTAAAGTCTTGCTTGAATGCAGCAAAAATAAAGATACATCATACCCAAACCTATGGGACACTATGAAAGCAGTGCTAAGAGGAAAGTTCATAGCACTAAAGTGCCCACATAAAGAAAATGGAGAAAGCACACATTAGAGTTTTAACAGCACACCTGCAAGCTCTAGAAAAAAAGAAGCAGATTTACCCTGGAATAGTAGAAGACTGGAAATAATCAAACTGAGAGCTGAAATCAATAAAATTGAAGCACAGAAAACAATCCAAAGAATCAATGAAACAAAAAGCTGGTTCCTGGAGAAAATCAACAAGATTCACAAACCCCTAGCCAAACTCATAATATGCCAGAGAGAGAACACAGAAATTAACAAGAACAGAAATGAAAAGGCAGACATAACCATAGACACAGAGGAAATTCAGAGAATCATTAAATCTTACTACCAAAGCCTGTATGCCTCAAAATTGGAAAATGTAAAAGAAATGGACACTTTTTTGATATGTACCATATACGAAAATTAAATCTATACCAGGTGAACAGTTTAAATAGACCTATAAGTGGCAAGGAATTAGAAGCTGTCATCAGAAAACTCCCTACCAAAAAAAAAGCCCTGGACCAGATGGTTTCAATGCAGAATTCTACCAGAACTTCCAAGAGGAGCTAATACCTATACTCCTTAATGGGTTTCACAAAATAGAAACAAAAGAGTCATTGTCAAACTCCTTTAATGAAGCTACAATTATCCTGACACCAACACCACACAGAAACTTAACCAAGAAAGAGAATTACAGACCAATCTCACTCATGACCATCGATGCAAAAATTCTCAATAAAATTCTGGCAAACAAAATCCAAGAACACATCCAAAAAATTATACACTATGATCAAGTAGGCTTCACCCCAGAGAGGCAGAGCTGGTTCTACATATGAAAATCTATCAATGTAATCCATCATATAAATAAACTGAAGGAAAAAAAATATGATCATTTCATTAGATGCTTAAAAGCATTTGACAAAATTCAACACCCCTTTATGATAAAGGTCTTGGAGAGATTAGGGATAAAAGGTTCATGCCTAAATATAATAAAAGCAATATACAGCAAGCTGACAACCAACATTAAATAAAATGGAGAGAAACAACTCAAAGCCATTCCACTAAATCAGGAACAAGACAAGGCTGTTCACTTTCTCCATACCTCTTCAATATAGTGCTTGAAGTTCTAGCAATAACAATAAGACAGAATAAGGAGATCAAGGGGATTAAAATTGGAAAGAAATAAGTCAAACTTTCATTATTTGCAGATAACATGATAGTGTACATAAGTGACCCCAAAAACTCTACCAAAAACTCCTACAGCTGATAAACACCTTTAGCAACGTAGCAGGATACAAGATCAACTCCAAAAAATCAGTTGCCCTTCTATACACAAAGAACAAAGAAGCAGAGAGGGAAATCAGAAAAACATCACCTTTCATGATAGCCACAAATAGTATAAAGTATCTTGGGGTAACTCTAACCAAGGAAGTGAAAGATCTATTTGACCAGAATTTAAGTCTTTGAAGAAAGAAAATGAAGAGGATACCAGAAAATGGAATGTTCTCCCTTGCTCTTGGATTGGGAGGATCAATATAGTAAAAATGGCAATTCTATCTAATGCAATCTATAGATTCAATGCAATCCCCATCAAAATCCCAACAAAATTCTTTACAGACCTTGAAAAAATAATAATCAAGTTTACATGGTAAAACAAAAAACCCAGGATAGCCAAAATAGTCCTACACAATAAAAGTACTTGTGGAGGCATTACCATACCTGAATTCAAACTCTTTGCAGAGCTACAGTAATGAAAACAGCTTGGTATTGGCACAAAAACAGGGTTGTTGACCAATTGAATCGAATCGAAGAACCAGATATTAATCCACAAACCTATGAACACCTGATTTTCGACAAAGGATCTAAAATTATAAAATGTAAGAAAGAAAGTATCTTTAACAAATGGTGCTGGTATAACTGAATGTCAACCTGTAGAAGAATGAAAGTAGATCCATTTCTATCACCATGCACAAAACTCAAGTCCAAATGGTTTAAAGACCTCAATATAAATCTGATCAAATTGACCCTGATAGAAGAGAAGGTGGAAATAGTCTACAACACATGGCACAGGAGACCACTTCATGTGTATAAACCCAGTAGCACAGACAATAAGAGCAACAATGAATAAATGGGATCTCCTGAAACTGAGAAGCTTCTGTAAAGCAATGGACACCGTCAGTAAGACAAAAAGGCAACCTACTCACTGGGAGATCTTCACAAATCCCACATCAGACAAAGGTCTGATATCTAAAATATATAAAGAACTGAAGAAACTAGACTTTAAAATGCTAGTTAACACAATTAAAAAATGGGGCACTGAACTGAACAGAGAATTCTCAACAGAAGAACTTCGAATGGCCAAAAGACACTTAAGGTCATGCTCAACCTCCTTAGTGATCAGGGAAATGCAAATCAAAACAACTCTGAGATACCATCTTACACCTGTCACAATGACTAAAATCAAAAACACCAATGATAGCCTATGCTGGAGAGGATGTGAAGTAAGGGGAACACTCATCCATTGTCGGTGGGAATGCAAACTTCTGCAATCCCTTGGGAAATCAGTGTGGCGGTTTCTCAGGAAACTGAAAGTCAACCCACCTCAGGATCTAGCAATATCATTCTTGGGAATATACCCAAGGGATTCCCAATCATACTACAAAAACATTTGTTTAACTATGTTCATAGTAGAACTATTTGTAATAGCCAGATCCTGGAAACAACCTAGGTGCCCCTCAATAGAAGAATGGGTAAAGAAAGTGTGGAATATATACACTTTAATGGTTTACTCATCAGTAAAAAAACAATGACATCTTGAATTTTTCATGCAAATGGATGGAAATAGAAAACGCTTTACTGAGTGTGGTAACCCAGACCCAAAAAGAGGATTATGGTATGTACTCACTCGAAAGTGGATTCTAGCCATAAATGAAGGACATTGAGCCTATAATTTATGATCCTAGAGAAGCTAAATAAGAAGGTGGACCTAAAGAAAAATATATAGTTATCCTCCTGGATATTGAAAGTTGACAAAATTGCCAGGAAGAGGTTGGGAGCACGGGGGTGGGGGTGAGGTGTAGATAAGGGGAGATGGGGGTAGAGAAGGGAGTAGGGGAGGATGGAAAGAGCTTGACTGAATGGGATGGTTGGGATGAAGGAGGAGTGGATGTGTGAGCAGGGAAGTATATATCTTAATTAAGGGAGCCATTTTAGGGTTGACAAGAGACTTGAATCTAGAGGGGTTCCCAGGTATCCAAGGAGATGTCCCCAGTTTGTTCCTTGAGCAGCCGAGGAAAGGGTGCCTGAACAGTCCTTCTCCTATAGCCACACTGATGAATATCTTGTATATTACCTTAGAACCTTCATCTGGTGATGGATGGAGATAGAGACAGAGACCCCCATTGGAGCACTGGACTGAGCTCCCAAGGCCCTAAGGAGAAGCAGAAGGAGGGAAAACATGAGCAAGGAAGTCAGGACCATGAGGGGTGAGTTCACTTACTAAGACGGTTGGACAGATCTAATGGGAGGTCACTAAGGCCAGTTGGAATGGGACTGATGGAACATGTGATCAAACCGGACTCTCTGAATGTGACTGATGGTGGAGGCTGACTGAGAAGCCAAGGACAATGGCACTGGGCTTTCATTCTACTGCATGATAGGGCTTTGTGGGAGGCTTGTCTGTTGGGATGCTCACCTTCCTGGACCTGGGGTAGCGGGGAGGACCTGGGACTTTCCATAGTGTAGGGAACCCTGAATGCTCTTTGGCCTAGAGAAGAGGGAGGAGGAGTGGTAGAGGGGAGAGGAGGGATGTGGGAGGAGGTAGAAATTATTAATAAAAAATAAATTAATTAAAAAATATACTCGCAAACCAAAACCAAGAATCTATCAAAAAGTTTATCTACAAGGATCAAGTAAGTTTAATTCCAGAAATGTAGAAATGGTTTAATATATGAAAAAAAACCGTATTCTTCCATATAAACAAACTGAAAGGCAAAATGTTACGAACATCTCATTAGATGCAGAAAAAAAGTTTGAGAAAATTAAACACCCATTCTTTATAGACGTCAGGAGAGACTGACAAGAGACATACCTCAATGTAATAAAGACAATTTACAACAATCTGCAGTCAACATCAAATTTAATGGAGATAAACTCAGAGAATTTCCACTAAAATGAAGAACAAGACAAGGTCATCTATGCTCCATAAGTATTCACCATAGTACTTGAAATCTTTTCTAGAACAATAAGACTATGGAAACATATCAATGAAACAAAATAAGAAGGAAGAAGTAAAACTATCTGTTTGTAATTAATATGATTGAATATATATGTGTATATATATATACATATATATGTGTGTGTGTGTGTGTGTGTGTGTGTGTGCGTGTGTGTGTGTGTGTGTGTGTGTGTGTGTGTGTGTGGTCCTAAAATTCCACCGGGAACCTCCTCCAGCTGATAAACACATTCATCAAATGTAGCTGAACACAAAATTAACTTATAGAAATATAATGACAGATTGAGAAAGAAATCAGTGGAAAATATCTTACACAATAACCTCAAAGAAAATAAAAATAAAAATCTTGGGTAAATCCAATCAAATCAGTCATTGAAGAAAGATGATGAAGAAGTTCTCAGAAACTGGAAAGATCTCTGTGTTCATAGGTCAGCAGGATTAGTGTGGTAAAAATGATCATCCTACCTAAAGCAATCTACAGATTCAAGGCAATTCCCATCAAACTTTTTTACAGACCATTAAAGAACAATTCTCAGCTTCATGTGGAAACACAGACACACAAGTTAAAGAAATAGCATAGGTAAAAATATCTAAATGGAGGTATTACCATACCCAATCTCAAATTGTACTCCAAAGCAATGGTAAGGCAATCAGCATTGTATTGGAATAAAAACAGACAAACTGTTCAATGGAATTGAAGATCCAGACATAAACTATACACCTAAAGACACTTGGATTTTTTATAAAGAATCCAGAAATAAATACCAGGAAATAGATAACATCTTCAATAAATGCTGCTAGCCCAATTGGGCAACTATACACAGAAGAATGCACATAGTTACATATTACCCTGTATAAAACTAAATTTTAAATAAATTAAAGACCTTAACATTATGCCAGATACACTGAATCTGATAGAAAAGTCAGGAATAGTATTGAACACATGGCCACATTTAAAAAAATAGTTTAGTGAACAGAACATTGATAGCACAGACACTTAGAAAAATTAACAACTGGGAACTCATGAAACTGAGAAACTTCTGCATGGTGAAGAAGAGCATCATTTGTACAAGCAGTCTACCAAATTAAAAAGATTTTTACAAAGTACACATTTGATAGAAAGCAACATCTCAAATATATATAAAAAAACTCAAAAAAATGGGACATCAAGAAGGCAAGTATTATTGGAAGCCATTCCCTATGGTGGGAAATCTTTCCCTTGATACATGGGAGAGTGTCTTGTTCCTAACTCAACTTGGTATACCAGACTTTGTTGACTTGCCAAGGGAGACCTTTACTTACCTCCTCTGAGTAGATGAGGTTGGAATGAAGGTGTGGGTGAGAGTAGAGGAGGGAGGGGAACTGGGTCTAGAATGTAATTTTTTAAAAAAAAATAAATGAAAAATGCTATGGGGAAAAAGAGAAAATAACCCAATAAAAATGGGGTCTATATCTAAATAAAATATTCCCAAAAGAAATACTACAAATGGCTGAGGAACCTTTAAAATAATGTTCAGCAGTCTTAGTCCACAGACAAATGCAAATAAAGTTACTTTGATATTTCATCTTATACCAGTAAGAATGGATAAGATCAAGAAAACAAAGGATAGACAATTCTGGTGAAAATATGAAGCAAGGATAACACTCATTCATAGCAGCTGGCAGTGAAAATTTATAAAATGACTATAAAAATCAGTACAGTGTTTTCTCTGGAGTTTGGGAATAGATATATGTCAAGGCCCAGCTCTACCATTGTTGGGCATATTCCTAAAGGACTTTCCATCATTCTATACTGATATGTGTTCCTCCATGTTCATTTCTTGTCTATTTATAATACCCAGAAATTTGAAACAACCTAGATTTCTGTTAGTGTATGAATAGATAGAGAAATTGTGCTATATTTACATAATGAAATATTATAAAATTAACAAAAAGAGATCATGGCATTTTTATGTAAATGGTCAGAACTAGAAGAAAATCCTGAATGAAATAAGCCAGACTCAGAAGGACAAATGTGGTATGTTTTCACATATGTGTACATTAGCAGTTAAGTCATTGATAAACAAAGTACAATACTTATAACCACATAGATTAGGTATAGAGAAAGGGACTAAGAACAAGAGATGGTACAATCTTGGAAGGTAAAATAGAGAATAATGGTTGAACAGGTAAGAAAAGGGACCAGTATAGGAGCATTGAACAAAGAAGAGTATGGAAGAAGGTGGTGAAGAAAGAAACATGGAATGTGCTAGGTAAACTAAGGACCATTTGAAGTATTGTATGGGAATCTAGTACCATGGAAGTTTTCTAAAAATATATTCATATATGGAAGTGATATAAACAGAATTATCAAATAAGAGGAAGTTAGGAACCCAAGTGGACATCTCATATCACCAAAAGAAGTCTAAAATAATGAGACTGGGCTACATGTAATCAAGATGCTGTTTAAAGGGGCCACATAGGAACCTCTAAACAACCTAAACTATCGCCAAGGCTATTGGTAGTTCTTGAAAAATTGATAATAAGCCTCTATTGCTGAAGATAACAAATACAAAATTTATTGGACATGGAAAAATGGAACTAGCCTCTGCCCAGAAAGTTCACCCCTTCACTACCCAGAAAGTTCACTAATAATGACTGTTCAGGGTTCTTAAAGTAGTTTGCATTCTCCCAAAGATGAAAGGTAAATGCCAACTGAGTTACAAAGTCTTCTATCTATAATGGTGACCTGAATGTAAGGTGTGTCTGTGTAGTAGTATTAAAAATCTTGTGCAGCTTCTCAACCAACACCTGATTGGATTTAAGGACCCCTCCATGAGATGAAATCCATCCCTGACATTGCTTCAGTGGCCAAGAACCTAAGAATAGATAGAATTGGCATCTAGTGGAAAATATGTTCCCCCAAGGCACATAGCAACAACATTTCTAAGAAGTTTTGCTACACATAGATCAGTACATTGCTCAGGTATCATTAGAGAAGCTTCCTCCTGAAGAAGATGAGAGTAGAGATCCAACGTTGGATAAAATGTACAGTGAGAGATCTTGCACTTCTGTTTCTTAATTGGATAGCTTTATCAATACCCTCCCATTATGGCTTAGGGAACCCTGCAGAAGAGGTGGAAAAACTGTATGAGCAAGCATGGGTGGAGGGCACCAAGGAAACTTTTCCTACTAAAAATAGCAGTATGGATGCACAAATGAAATCACAGAGACTGTGGCTTTATACACAAGATCCGTATGGGTCTGCTCAAATGTGATTCCTGTGCTGAGAGAAGTGAACACATGACCTTATTCACAACCAAGAAGCTATCTATTTGATAAACACACACAAATGAAAAATTAATTGTCTCCAACGGAGTCTCACTGGGGAAACAAACCACTTTTAACACCATTTTTCGTGCCCAGCATGTTGCATATGCATTATGGTATCTAATTTTATGTTTTAAGGGGATTACTGGGCTTGCCAATGTGTGTGCCTCTGAGATTATATGTGTTTCTTGGACTTTTTGTTTGGCTCTTTTTATTTATGTTAATTTACTTGTTTCATCCTATTCAGGTTCACTTGTGTTTTTATCTTTTTTTTTTCTTTTATTTAGATGCCCATATGTTTGCTTATGAGAGAGAACAAGAAAGATTATGGATTTGGATAGGTAGGATGGTGGATCTGAGAATATTTGGGGGAGTGCTAATCATAATCACAACATATTGCTTGAAAAAACTATTTTCAATTAAAAGTTTAAAAAAATAAAAATGAAAGTGATAGAAAAACAAACAAAAACCAAAAAAATAATGTCCCCTTACCCTCCTGGTACTTATGGGCACCTGACAAATCCTGACTCTAGCAGGAAGTTCCTTGTTTCTGAGGTGTATTCCCAAAGGAAGTTTTAATTGTCAATTCTTTAAGAACATTAATGAAAATTAATGGCCAAATTCTCAAGTAAACAGTAAACTATTTCATATCAATCCATCTCTAGAAAGAAAATTGTAGCTTCATGTTACAGCAACTCTTCTTCAAAAAAGAATGTAGCCTTAGAAATGCCTTCATTACCTCTAAAACCTACATATTAGGTCAATGATCTGGAATATCTCACCTAGGCATAGCATATTCAGTATTCAGAGATAATGTCAATTGAAATGTAGTCAATTGATTAGTAACTCTGAAATTTGGCATGCTTGTTGAGTTCTCAGATTGTTTCTAGATAGAATAAAGTTATTGCTGTCCTTCTGTATATGTATTGCTTTTATTGGTTAGTGAATGAAGAACCTGATTTGGCCTGTGATATGGCAGAATAGAGCTAGGCAGTAAAAGTAAAATTAATGTTTGGTCATATTGCTCAGATGGATATTTCAAGCACGGATTCTATATAACATACATCAGGAAGTTTATGTCTCATGCCTGTCTGCCACAGGGAAATATAAACCTATGTGTTACGTCATAAACTACTTCCCTCTGTTTTTCTCTTCAAAATCAGGCCATTGACAGCTCCATTTATGAAGGTTAAATCACAGAGATCTTATTGGTAGAAGGGTGGTCAGTGTGGCAAATCTATGTTAAGGTGCTCAAAGTCCATTTCTACTCTTACAAACCTTCAGAGTAAGTTGATGGTCATAATAATTCAGTACCTGCTTCACTGATGTTCCTTGTCAGCTATTCTATACCAGAACAAAGTAGTGTAATACTTCCTACAAGCCCCTGAATATCTATAGAAGTCATAAATTACCTTCTATTCCTAGGTATTTCTCCTAAAGAACTCTATTAATAAGTCTTCACAACGACCATGTACTGTACATGTAAGCTATTTTCTTGTCCTCCATTTCAAGCCATCTTTCTTGAAGTTTTTTGTCCAAGATATTTAATGGAAAACCTCTCTCTTTTTTTCCCTCCCTCTCTTTCTTACCTTTTCTCAACCCCACTATGTTGTCTCTGATGTGATCATTATTTTCTAGTTGTATAACAATTTCAAAGTTTGATAATGGTACTCCACTCTGGCCTCCCATCTGCTGGGTCTAATAGTGATCATTATGAAAGAAAATTGGCCTCAGCTTTCTTTTACACTAGGTAGAGAGATACCACTTTTGCATTTCCCCTTCTCACTGAGCTGGTGAATTAGGAAGCAAAAATATTGATACTTAGAACTGGGCTGCTGGAGGTGGAACAAGGCTGAGGATTCCTCTTGGGATTTTATGGTAAAGCGACTGGATATGCTCTGGGATCAGTGTACCTTTGATTCTTTTGCCTTTACAATGTAAAAGTTCCTCAGTTGTCTAATGACTCAAAGTCTCACCAATTGGATGACTTTCATAGGCCTTAATCATAAAATTGGCATTAATATGAAGTATCTGCAAGGAGAAGCAATCGAGTTTCCTATTGTATTCTGCAGCTGATGACAGAGAATTTGGACTTCTAACTTACAAAGCCATCAGGATTCGATTTTAGATTTATCATTGTGTTTTGATTTTAAATTTATTTTGCATGTATGAGTGTTTTGCCTGAAGGTATGTTTGTTAGTCATGAATGTGCAGTACAAAAAAAGGTAGCAGATTCCCTGGAACTCGACTTTTGGTCATTGGGAGCAACTGTGTGGATCCTGAGAACCAAACCCTGGTCATCTGCAAGAGCAAAAAATACTCTTAACCACAGAATCACCCTTCTAACATTTGAATTTCATTTTTTAACATATTATAGATTTTTAACCTTTGTCTTCCATCCTTGCAGTTTAGTTTGTCTTTGGAATATTTCTTTTTTAATTGTATTAATATTTTATCTAAAATGGCATACATTAGATATTGATTCAGCACTAAAATATGATGCATAAAAGGAAAATCTAAATACTTTTAAAAATAATTAATTTTTCAAATGAAGCAATAATGCTCAACTATTTTTTCAGAAAAACATAATACTTGCCCTATAGAGGATATTAATCTCATTAAGAGAAAAGTGAGATCTTTTCCTAATTTTTTTTTTAAGTTGCCTGCAACAGAAAAGATCTTTTTATGTATGCAAGTTAAGAACATTGATAAAACAAGTGGAGAATGCAATATGCTTAGATGATCAAGAACTTTGTGTTTCCTCCTCTGACACCTGTCATACACGTGATGCACACAAGGGCAGTAACTTCTTTCAAAAAATCATACTCTTTGTTCTATAGAGAATCCTAAAGCCACTTTGAGAAAAGTAAGCTAATTTACTTCAAATGTTATATTTCTAGATGTACAGAAATATATTACAGATGGATAGTTATTTTTCAAACCTTTCAAAGATTAACAGAATATGAAATTTAAAATGTTTAAAAATTAGGCCTTTTCAGGACAATGAAAATAAAATGAGAGTCATCTGTTCCTGGCAGCAATGATCTAATACAAGAGGATATTGGCCATCAAAGATGTTCCTTATGGAGTTGGTTAACCATTTGGACAAGAAACTGCTCTTGTCTGGACTGCTTGATGTTATGCTTGATGAACTGGACATGCAGGACCCATAGAAAAAAATGACTTTTGAACTTGTCTATAGGTGAGACAGTCCTTTCGGGTCTCTACTTCATGAATAAGTCTGCCAGATATTCTGTAGGACACAGAAAAGGGTAGGTGTGTGGATATGTGTGTATTTGTGTGTGTGTGTGTGTGTGTGTTTGTGTTTGTGTGTGTTACAAGTGTGTGCATGTTAAGGCCTGAGGTTTGTGTCAAGAACTGGAATCTCTTTCACTTTATGAATTATGGTAATATGTCTCAGTCAAACTCAGAGCTCATAAATATGGATAGTTTTGTGATTCCTGTGCTCTAGAAATCACCATTTCTCCATTTATGATACTAAACTTACAGGTAGGTTACCATGCCTATCAGAATTTATGTATAGATAACTGAGGGACAAAACTCTAGTCCATATGCTTGCATGAAGTATGGAAGTACTTTAAGTGCTATGCCATTCTCTAAGTCCCTTAATATATATTTAATGTCAAAATATATTGAGCATCAAAATGAACTTAAAATTAGTAAAACGTTTAAGAATGTCTTCTATAAAGAATGTTTGAAGAATTTTATCAGCCTGGGTTGATAGCAGATTTTGTAATGTCCTTATTGTGCAACCAAGAAGCCTAAGTTTATTTCATAGAACCCATGTTAAAATGCTGGGCATGGTGCCATATGCTTATAACACCAGCAATAGGGAGGCAAGTACACGCAGGTTCTTTAAGCTTTCTGGCCATCTGCTCTAGACTAATCAGTGTGATATAGGACAGTGAGAGAAGCCATCACAAAGCAAATGTCAACAAAATCTGAGGAATAGCATCCAAATCTGTCCTCTCACCCTGAAGATGCAAGTGCACACATGTGAACCCACATACATATGACATGCACACATATGTATAAACACACCAAAATAATTTTTAAAGAGCACTTTATCTCACATGTTTTTACAAAGTGCTGCAGAGTTCTGGAAAAAATAACTCAAAAGAAATTTAAAATATTTTGTTATGAACTCAGGCTGATTTCCTGCAAGTGTATGTATTTGAATTATTCTTTGCATTGCTCCATATTTATTCCTGATGTTCTTTGTAATAACTGTATTTTCTCAGGACTGGGTAACACTACCTCTCTATCACATCTACCCATATCTTGTAAAAGATCCATTTCTTCTCAGGATACCTTCCCTGTTCATACTCTGAGGTGGGAGGGGGGAGGGAAAGTGCTGCCAGTCTGTTTCTTTTTTAAAAAGAATCTGCTAGGAAATTCTTGTCCCTTTGAGAATAAGGGGTGAGTTTCTCTCATTCCCTCTATTTTTTGGTACTAAGGGGAACAATCCTGAGTCTACATTTCTTCATCGGCCCAATCGATATCACTATACATGCCAGTTGTGTAAGGCCTGATTGGAGAATACCATTCTTGCACCCTGAGATGTATAGTTCCCAATTTTTGTTTCACATATTTGAGTATTCTATTAATAATATAGGACCCAAAAGTGAGCATCAGGAGGAAGAGTAACAGGGGTCCTATCAGGGACAAAATGAGAATGGTGAACCCAGAGGATCTGGTATACCAGTCCACAAACCAACTTTGGGTGGCTTCATGTTCCCTTTCTCTCTTTGCTAAGCTTTCATGGACTTTTGCCATGAAATCTTTTACAGTTCCTGAGTGGTCTGTATAGAAGCAGCATTCTTCTCCCAAAGCTTCACATAGCCCTTTTTCTTTTAGGAATAGTAAATCTAGGCCCCTTCTGTTCTGCAGTGCCATCTCTGCTAGTGAAGATAGAAACTCTTGCAGGTGGAAGATGGAGTTTTCTATTCTCTGAATATCCTCATCTATTGATATGCAGAGGTATGCATAATAACACTGTTGGATGACTACGAAGGCAACCCCTGTTCCCAATCCTGCTAAGCTGGTTCCTATCAGGATGGCAAGGGTAAGGGCTGTAATTGGTTCTCTCTTTTGTTTAAGAGCATATTGGATAGCTTCACTAAGGCTTAACAACTCTTCAGTGGCATGCTAAGTTATCCTGGGTACCAGACATACAAGGACACAAAATCCCTTGGTTCAAGTCAACACAATCACATGGGCACAGGTTGTTAGGCCAGAGGAACATGCCCACCAGGTATCATTTGCTGGGACCAAATATCCCAGTTGGTTGGTGAGTGGCATAGTGTAATTACAGAGAGGTAAGTAGTGGTCAGGTATTGTTTCTCTACACAGTCTGAAACTTGTTCGAGGGTCAAGGAAGTATTTGACTGCTATTGGAAAGAACCTGAGACTCCCATTTTTCTACCACTTAGAATTGTTGGTTGGTGCCACCACAGGTATATCTTTATTATAGGGTGGTCTTGCGCTATAGCAAAGTCAGCAGGAGGCAGTTTGTTCTGGCTTGGAAATATTTAGAAGTAAGAATGACTGTTATAAGACTATAAGCAGGGGGTTGGCAAGTTCAGAAGATCTACTAGATGTAGGGCCAGAATCCCAGTGTGTCTTTAGTGCTGGTAAACCAAAGGTGCTAAAGGTAAATACTGGGGTGGTTGTGCTAGTAGTTAGCTCAGGAGGAGGGGAGGCATCTTCTTATCTGAACTGGGGTTAATTACTTTATTGGGGCCTAATGTTAAAGTCATGGGAGGTGTTGCAACAACTCACAGGGAGACTAGGATCCCTATGTCCTCCCATCCTGGAACATATAATTGTAATCCCCAAGTCTTGCCTGTTAACCAGCTAGCTCTTTTCCCCTCCTCAGTAAAGATGATCGTGATCTTAGACTTTCCAGGTGTGGTGTTAGTCAAAGAGTCTAAGTCTCTTTTGCTAACTCTCCATTGGGAGGCACTGGTTTCATATCCCCAAACAATACAGTAAAATACTTCAGGCTCCCCGCAGAGGCAGCGAGTTTGCTTATTCCCTGGACAAATATACCAGTCAGAATGCTGGTTTAGAGTCCCAGAGAGAGTTTATTCAATGTTCTCCCAAGAGTCCTTTGTTAAGGCACATAGGTCAAAAGTTTGCTGAGGATACCATATATCTAGGGGGTGAACTTCAGTGGCCAGTCTTAAGGCTTGCCCAGTCTCAGGGTTAGTCAGGGTCCAGGTTAAGTTCCAAGGTGCATGGGGGTTTTCAGTATTCTCTGGGCACAGTTGAAGGAGCAGGTACCATGTCAGAAGGGTGAGTTTCAATTTAGGTTTCTATCATAGTTTCTGCTTCAGAGGATTGTTGGAGTGCTTGGAGATCTCCCAGATCCTATCCAAAGTCTTCTCAGTCTTAGATGTCATAGGTCAGGCATGGGAGTGGTGAATCCAGGTAGAGATACCATCCATCTTGAGAGCAGTTGGGGTGGTCAGAATGACAACATAGGGCCCGTTCCACCATGGCTCCAGGGACTTGCCTTGGTGTCTGCGGATCAGGACTCAATTACCAGGCTGGAAACTGTGGGGTTCAGAGAGAGAGTGGGATGAATATAAGGCCCTCAACTGAGGCCAGATATCTGCCTGTATCTGGGACAGAGCCTTCAGGCTCCCTAAAAGGTTCACTTCTTCCGTAGGCAGAACCATCTCGTCCTGCAAGCTAGGCGCAAGGGGTGGGGGTAGACTATACATTATCTCAAAAAGGGTCAGTCCCATCTGGTATGAGGAATTCCTCAGACTGAACAGGACATAGGGGAGGAAAGTCACCCATTCACTGCCAATCTCCAAGGCCAATTTGGTAAGGGTCTCTTTTAAGGTTCGATTTATTCTCAACCTGTCCTGAACTCTGAGGGCAATAAGCACAATGAAATTTCCATTCATCCCCCAGTGCAATAGCAATTCCTTGGCTTACCTGAGAGACAAAGACAGGACCATTGTCTCACCCTATCATGTGTGGAAAGCCAAACCTGGGAAGGATCTCTTCAAGTAATTTCTTTGCCACCACATAGGCAGTCTTGTGTTTGGTAGGATAAGCTTCAGTCCATCCTGAAAAGGTATCTATAAAGACCAACAGATATTTATATCCATATTTACCTGGCTTGACTTCTATAAAGTCCACTTCCCAGTATGTACCTGGGAGAGTTCCTCTTATTCAGATACCTCTTGTTCCTTGTGTTCTATAGGAGTTTACTAATTGACATGATTTGCAGTCACTTACAGTCTTATCAATAAGACAGTTTGCTTGTCAAATCTTTAGTGGAGTTCCAAAGATTAATTCTCTAAGCTTTCAAGTTCCCAGGTGGGAGGTTCGGTGAATTCTTTGGAGGAGGTGCTTCCCTAATAGTTTTGGAAGGAGCTCTTTTCCTGTTGGAAGTCTCTACCATCCACCTTCTTTATAGTCTCCCTTTATTTGGGCAGCCCAGGTTATTTCATCTGAATTATAGTTCGGCTGGGGAGGCAAGCCACAAGAACCTGGACCAGTTAGTATGGGTAGAGTCACTGTAGTTGTGGTCAAAGCTGCCTCTTTTGCTTTTTGGTCTGCTTGATTGTTTCCCCTAGAGATAGCATCTGTTCTCTTTTGGTGTCTGTACAATGCATTACTGCTAGCTTCTTTGGAAGCCAGACTGCTATTAGCAATTCTAATATTTCTTGTTTATTTTTGATAGTCTTTCCATCTGCAGTGAACAGCCCCCTTTCCATGTAAATTGCTCCATGGATGTGCAAGGTGGCAAATGCATACCTGTAGCTAACAAAGTTTCTTCCCTTCTCTCCTGGCGATTTGCAGGGCCCTGTGACCTCCGGCTTCCTGGAGTCTCTGCTCTAGCTCTGGCTTGAGGGGATAACTTAGCAAGAACCTGGTTCTCTTTGTTATGGTGATTCCACCTGTATTCAAGGTTTTAGCAGTGGGCCGTTAGCCTGCCTCCCCTAGCTGACCCTGCCCAAGGCACAGGGAAGCTTTAATCTTCTCCTCCTGCTTCTGGTTGGGAGGAGGCCTTGCCTTTTTGATCCTGGTTGCCCACTGGTATAAATATCTGACTTGAGTTTAATAAAGTTGCCATTTACTCTTGTAGATGAGCCAGGTCTCTTTCTGTGTGTGTTTTCTTTCCCAACCCTCAGGACAATCATCCCTTCTCGTGGGCCCGAGTTCAGGAAGCGCGCAGCCTGGGTCGGCCGCGGGTATCCATTGAGAAACGCAGACTCCCACATATGGCGTCTCTGGGTGGGCTTGGCTTTGAACAAAAATTGAAGATTCAGGTCCTGCCGTCAGTGGATCTGCCACGAGAAGCCCAAATAGAGGTGAGGGATTCCCCCACGATCCGAAATCTGGCCAGATTTTGCAGTTTTTGTAACATGCGGTTGTGCACGGATGATAAGGGGGTGAATAGGTTGAACGGTTTGATTTTTAGGAATATGGGTGCTGAAAGGTCTGATCCAGAGCTGAAGGCCAATGGACAAATCAGCTGCTAAATTTCTTAAAGAGACTAGACACCAAGAATCAAAGATGACACTGCACTAGAGACTGCTTAAAATTTAACTCAGTCCCTGGCTCTCACATGCAGGGAACTTTAATCTTTGCCTGAGAGCACAGGCTGGGCACAGTTAGCTCCCAGCGGAAATCCGTTCCCAAGACAACAAGCCAAACGTAGCTGGCTACTAACAAAGTACATAGCCGAGGCACATATAGGTGCGGACCTCGGGCTGAGAGAGGATTAAAGATATATTTGTAAGTTCTATTAAGAGTTTTTGAGTAACAAAAGAGAAGCTTCACAGAGCTTGTCTTTCAGGGAGACTAGAAAGCTCCCATGCATGTTTGAATGCGGGTCACAGGACCGCACTTGGTCACTCACTATGGCTGAAGTGCTGCAAGGTGCACTTAGGAGCAGAGATACAGGCAGCTGTATCGTGCAGGGAGAAGTGCAGGCAGCCGCCAGGCCCTGCCTGTGAATGGCGGAGCCATTTCAAACAGGCCTAGGAGGGTAAACACAGCGGTGTGCCAATACACTCAGCCACGGGTGCAGACTCGTTCGGGAGGCACATCCGTGCTCACCAGACACAGAAAGGCAATCGCACGGCTTCCTCGCCCAAAGCAGCCAGTGAACGGCAGGCTGCAGGGACCTGGGACAGGGCTATGCCGGTTATGGCTGTGCCCGAGCAGACAGATAAAAAGAGAGTGCTAGGCGCCTCGCAAACTCCAGCACCTCCCGGGTGGGCGGGGGCTACGGGAGAAAGGCACAGGGCAACACAGCACGCGGCGACCGGCCTTTCCGCGGGGCTCACAGCTTATTGGTGGGCATCTGGGCTGGCTTAAAGGGCTTGCCTGGACAACAGAGGCAGCCCACAAAAAGCGACAATAGCCAGGCCTTGGTGGTACAAAAATAGTTAAAATCCGCCTGCCAAATCTCAGGCGACAGTTTGCAGCCGGAGGGAGCGGGTCTGTGTCCCGCCCCCTGCTGTGCAGCGCAGGCAGCTTAGATGGTTTTTAATGGAAATTGATAGATTCAAAGGTTTTACAGACCCAAAGAGGTTAGCTAAATCTTGAAATGGTTTGTTGCCTAATTTTCTGTAAATCCAAACTGTGCTAGTTTGCATTTCCACCAATGGTGAAGGAGTTTCTCTTAAGTACAAGTTATGAGCAATGTTTGATCTTGATCATGTTTAAGGGATAAGAGTCAAGAGTTATTTTGATTCACACTTCTCCTATGATTAAAGATGTTATTATTTGAGGATTTTTAAAATGTCTTTCAGTCATTTTAAGTTTGTCTATTGAGAGTTTTCAGTTTAAATTTGTTGCATATATTTTAATTTGATTAATTGCTCTTTGGAGGACTAATTTATAAAGTCCTAATGTTTCTTATATGGATTGACTGACAAAGATTTCCATATCTATAGCCAGATATGTCGATCCTATTAATTATTTCTCTAATGTTGGTGGGAGGCAATGTGCCCCCATAAAGATAATTTTGATAATTCTGTCCAGTTATATAAGTGCTCATGTACTGGATCAGATAATAATTTTCTGCCCCTGGAAAAGTTCCAGGTGGAGCTGATTCTAAAAGATATTTTGGAGCTGACCATTCAGCCCAGTTCAATACCTGCTATGATGGTGCAGGCCAATAAAAAATAATGTTTTGAGGTTGGCTAACTCAGGCCAATATTTATGCCGGTTGCAATGGCATGGGCCAATAGAATTTGCTCCTTGGAGACAGAGACCTACAGATCTCTGTATGTCCAAGATCTGCTTGGTTGTAGTTTAGATCCTAAACAGCTAAGCACATTGCTCCCAGAGACCAATGAGGGGAGCCAATTTCAATGGCGCACGCAGGCAGGATTGGCCTCAACTAGCGTCTGACAAGGTCCAGGTCATGTACTGATGTACATGATCCGACCAGGTTTGATTTGGGGAAGAGTAGTGGTTTTGCATATTTCCACAGGATACAGAGCTCCCGATCTGGGTTCCTGAACGTCTGGTGCGGACCGTGGATTCCTCTGTTCAGAAACCTGAGGACGAGGCAAGTTCGAGAGATCCCACGGACACGGCGGCAGAGGCAGCAACGGAGTTGGCAGATTCCTGAGAGATGATCCAATGCCTGATTTTACCCCTTTCCCAGCTTTCTGCCTCTCTGTCTGATCTGTCCCTTTCAGCCAAGGCTGCTTGGCCCCCTGAGGGGAAAACAGCTACTTTCCCCTGCCCTGATAGCAGCTTTGGATGCTCAAGGCTAAAACCTTGCCAGATACGCGAAATTACCATACTATTCAAATTCACAATTGGACTTGTAGTCAATCTTTACAACTGGGTATGAATTTTAACCTCTGCTGGTCATAGGTTAAGATTGTGCTGCTTTTTCTCGGACCCCGGAATACAAAATTGCTAATTGGCTCTAATTTAGTTTAGCTAGTCACATCAGGGGTCCCATTTGCCAGTGCTGTAGCCCTACTCAAGGCTATGCTGAGCCAACGTTTCAGACATTGTGCAAGCACTGTCTCTTCCAGGAATGCTTATGCATGCTTACGCTGGAATGTCTTCTCCTGGCCAGTGGCTTCAGGTCCGCCACGGCCTGGCCCTAATAGGCGTTCGCCTGGGAATATCTTTCAGCATAAATATGGCTGGATTCTATGTATGACTAGCAAAGCAATGACGGGTTTATTGCACGGGGGGGCGGTCTCGCCTAAGACAAGGGGTGCGTTTGGACCTGAACACATTCCCAAAGACGGGTTTAGAGACCTAACTCAACGACCGACATGCCTAAGACAGCTGCTAGTCATCATATTTTATATATATAAAAAGGGAGACTTGTAGCTAACAAAGTTTCTTCCCTTCTCTCCTGGCGATTCGCAGGGCCCTGTGACCTCTGGCTTCCTGGAGTCTCTGCTCCAGCTCTGGCTTGAGGGGATAACTTAGCAAGAACCTGGTTCTCTTTGTTATGGTGATTCCACCTGTATTCAAGGTTTTAGCAGTGGGCCGTTAGCCTGCCTCCCCTAGCTGACCCTGCCCAAGGCACAGGGAAGCTTTAATCTTCTCCTCCTGCTTCTGGTTGGGAGGAGGCCTTGCCTTTTTGATCCTGGTTGCCCACTGGTATAAATATCTGACTTGAGTTTAATAAAGTTGCCATTTACTCTTGTAGATGAGCCAGGTCTCTTTCTGTGTGTGTTTTCTTTCCCAACCCTCAGGACAATCATCCCTTCTCGTGGGCCCGAGTTCAGGAAGCGCGCAGCCTGGGTCGGCCGCGGGTATCCATTGAGAAACGCAGACTCCCACACATACCTGCTGTCAATATAAACATAGATTCTCTTGTTATTTCCTAGCTTCAAGTCTTTTGTTAATGCTATCAGTTCGACCCTCAGGTTCCAGTGGGCAGGGTCTCTGCCCAGACTACTGTGTGGGCTGTTGTCACTGCAACCCCAACATACCTGTGTCCATCATGTACGAAACTGCTCCCATTCGTAAACCAAGTTTCTTCTGCATCTGTTAATGGCGTAACACAGAGGTCAGATTGAATGCAATATGCCTGAGCTAGAATTTCTACACAGTCATAGAGCAGAGCCTCTAGATTAGGGTCAAGCAGCATGGTAGCTGTGTTCAGGGTAGTTGGCGTTTAAAATGTTATTCTGCTAGGGTTTAAGAGAAGAGCTTGCTAACTCTAGCAGAACTTAGCCACCTGTCAGGAGGTTGTTTAAGATAGATTCCAAAGCACGTAGGGTACATACCTCAAGATTTTGTCCCACAGTCAGTTTATCAGCATCTTTGACTAACAGTGCCACAGCCACAATGATGCATAGGCATGGAGGCCAACCAGAAGCCACGGTGTCCAGTTTCTTCCATAAGTAGGCAACCGGCCTCTTCCACAGTCCAATGTTCTGAGGCAATACTCCCTTTGCTATTCCTTTGTTTTCATCCAACATATAAAGGAAGGGTTTATTGATATCAGGGAGGCCTAGGGCAGGGGCCTCCAACAGCCTCTGCTTGATGGTATCAAAAGCTATCTGTCCTCTCTGAGTTCCAAGTTAAATTCTTCTCCTTTTTGGCCTCATGGAGACTGTGGGCAATTTCAGTGTACCCTGGAATTCAGTCTGCAAAATCCTGCAGAGCCTAGGAACTCTGTGACTTGTCTCACTGTCTTAGGCACAGATATTTTCAACACAGTCTCTTTTCTGGCTTCAGACAGACATCTCTTACCTTCTTTTAGTATATACCCAAGGTAAGTCACCTGCTTCCTGCAGATCTGGGTCTTCTTTGCTGACACCTGATAGTATAATATTCCCATAACTGTCAGAAGGTCTCTGGTTCTGCTCAGGCATTCTTCTGCTGACCTGCTGGCTATTAATATGTCATCTAAATGCTTTAAAAGGGAAACATGAGGGTGTAGAGATGGGTACTCACTCAAATCCTCATGGAGATCTTCATCAAATATGGTAGGAGAGTTCTTGAATCATTGTGGCAGCCACATCCAGGTCAGCTGTCCAATTACTACAATGTCTGGATTGTGTCATTCAAAGGCAAAATATCTCTGGATGCTCGGGGCAAGTGGGAGACTAAAGAAAGCACCTTTTAAGTCAAATAGTGTGTACCACCCCTTTTCTGGTGGGAGAATGCTCAGCAAGGTATAAGTGTTGGATACAGTGGGGTGGGGGTGAATATCCATTACTCTTTTGTTGACTTCTTTGAGGTCCAGAACAGGTCGATAATCATTGGTCTGTGATTTCTTAACTGGCAGGAGAGGTATGTTCCATGCAGACTGAACAGCCCACAAGATCCCCTCCCATAGAAGCCTTCTTATGCTGGGAGTAATTCCCTTTCTGGCTTCCAGAGTCATGGAATATTGGTGAACTTTCACAGGATCTGCATTAGCCTTCAATTCCATATATATTGGAGGCCCATGTATGACCAGCCCCATTCCTCCATTCTCTGCCCAGACTGTTGGAAATTTTCAGAGCCAGGTGTCCATATCTGGGTTGGGAGTAGATTTCTGTTTGTGGAGGCAGTACTCCTTCTCCAAAGGCATTGTTAAGAACACTCCAGTGGCCTTTCCATCTGGGTGTTTGATGTGAGTACCTGCATCAGTAAAGTGGATATGTGCTCTCATTTTGGTGAGCAAGTCACTCCCCAGCAAAGGATGTGGACACTCAGGAATAAATAAGAATGAGTGAGTTACCTATCCCACTCCCAAGTCCACTGTTCTTCAGGTAGTCCATTTATAGGGTTTTGTGCCCATTGCACCTTGCACCCAGGTCTGTTTTCTAGACAAGGGACCCTCAGGAGTTAACAGTAATGAAATTTCCACCACTGTGTCCATCATGAATTGGGTAAGTTTCCCCTACACTCTTCCGGTTACCCTAGGCTTGGGGAAGGGTCTGAGCCATGTCTCCCCTAGTCACTGTCTTCCAAGGTAGCAAGAATGGAGCTTGGCATCCTTCCCTATTCTGTCTATGCTTTTCTTCTGTTTCTTACTTTGGGACAGTATTTGATTCTTTCCTAACTTAGACCAGAATCGTTGGCCTTTCCACTGTCCTCCTGCCTCAGAGACGAGGAGAAATTTTTCCATCTGAACTTGTTGTCTATCCAATATCTTGGTTAGGTTCCTTGCTTGCCTTTTGTCTCTCTTTTCCTCCCTTTCTTGACATTATCTTTCCCTTCTCTCTTCTTTTTCATTATGTCTTTCTCTCTTATTGTAAACCTTTTCTGCTACTGCTACTAAATCTCTTATGCTATTTTCTCCTAGTCTTTCTAACGACTGTAATTTTTTCTTAATATCTGATGCTGCTTGATTGACACAGGCTAAGATAATGACCTGCTGCAATTCCCAAGACTCCAGGTTGTAGAGGGAGTAATGTTTAAAAGCCTCCATCAATCAACCTTTCCAGGTATGCACCCGGGTTCTCATCCTTTCCCTGCTTTACATTATAAATTTTTGTCATATTAGTGGGCTTGCGTGCCTCTGCTTCTAGATCCTCCCCATTAGAGCCTGGTGGTAGATACATAGACCCTTCGTACATTCTGCCATATGGAAATTCCAGTTAGGGCAGGTTGCTGGAAAAGCAAACCATGGCTAGCACAGGGTCCACTAGGGGGGAGCCGGTTTCCTTCTTCAGTTATGAAGAGAACTCCCAACAGCTGCTGGCATCTTCCCATGTTGGGGCATGGGTAAAATGAACAGTTCCCAACAGGTTACTGAAGTACTAAAGGTCCTTGGAGATGCATTCTAAGCCTTCCAATGATATAAGTCACTGGTTGCAAAAAGCCAATAATGGAAGGGTTGGTTTCTTGAGTCACCAGGAGGGCCAATGGGTCTGAAGGGGAAGGCCATCATGGAGTCTGGGTGTGGGGTTCCTGCCTTCCTTCTATGAGTAGATAGTGCCAATCCTCCCTCTGCCCCTGACTGCTGGAGGGCTGGGACCTCTTCCACAGGAGCCATGGGACGCTCAACTGAAAGAAAATTATGTGGTGGGAAAATCTCTGTCTCCTCTGTCCCCTCCTGGAATAGAGTGTGTGGCTTTGTTTTCTTCTACTTTGTACCTGCTGGAGGAGTCCTAGTCTTAGCAACCAAGTCTTGGGTCCACTGTGTAACTAAGAATGTTATCCAAGGGAGGGAGCCTTCCATTCTATCTATTAACCCTGGCCAGGTGACAATATAAGGGACTTGGTCAGGGTAACCACCACAGGGGCAGAGAATTATCTCCTCCTCTTGGTGGATGGTTGCTGCATCAAAGATCCTGCTGGCTGGCAATCCGACAATAAACATGGGTCATTCATCTGTTCAAAGGGTGACCCACATCTTATTCTTGACAGTTACACTGTGATTGCTTGTGGTGTCCTGTTTATCTTTCCAATGTGTAAGAGTTAAACTTAGGGGTGTCAATTGAGCATTCCCCATTTCTGAAGAGGAGGGTTTAAGGAAAAAGCTAAGAAAGATAAAAAAAAAACAAAAATTAACACAACAAGACACAAATTTCAACACATTCCCAGGATGGAGTACGAGGTGGCACGTCCTCCTCCTCCCATTGTAAATAGATGTATCCAAATACAATCCTAACAGGCCGCTGAATGTCCAGAAGGGTCTCCTCTTGATCACTTCTTGGTGCCTGAAACCAAAGGGCTGTCTCTGAGGTGGCTGCAAATGACCCAGGGCCGGAAGAATCACTATCCTTGTCTGCAAAAGACCCTGGACTAAAATCCCTGTCTAGAAAAGAGGCATCCCTCTTTCCAACCAGGTTCACTGTATAAGCACATCTGCTCAGTGACAACCTGCCAATTTCAAAATCCCAAATTGGTCCACCGATACAAAACAAAAGTACCAAAGCAGTCACAGTTAGACAGAGAAGACAAACAACGAATAGACAAGAAGAGCAATCTCTTAAGGGCAGATGTTAATGAGCTGGATCTCCAGGCTTATGTCCTGGTGGAGTCCCTGTGGGGGACTTCCTTTTGGTGCCAACACACCAAATATTGTGACTAGAACACGCCCTCCCCCGAAGAGGGAGATCACCAGAAAGCAGAGCAGACTGGACTGAAAATTGCAAGGTTAACTCTTTTATTGCAAGTACAGGCGAGTACAGGCAATTACTGGCTGGCCAGGAACTTCTTTTTAACTACTCCAAAACCAACAAGGTAGAGAGAGAGAGGTTAAAAAATCCTTTTTCGGGTTAGTTTTTTAAAAGGTGCAACTACAAAAAGGCTTTTTGAAGTGGCTTTTTGGCATGGGTGCAAAGTCTTTTGCTCCCTCCCATCCTGATAACTCATCTCTCTCTCTTTGTTTTCTTTATCACCAGGTAGCTGGCTGGGCTAAGTGACCTTGTGCTCTAAATCCCAAAGGAGGGAGGGGGAAGGAAAGTTCTGCTAGTCTTAGTTTCTAATTTTAAAACATTCTTGGAGGAAATTAAGGAACAAGGGTCTGCCAAAATCTAGAGATATTATATTCTGTGTGGTGCTAGGCATGCACTTACAGTATTTTGGAAAGATCATATACAGGTTTACTGAAAACTGAGGTACCATAAGGTTCAGTCAACATCTTCCCTAGGCAACAACCTCCCAATCTTTTCCCTACAGGCAATGATCTTGGGTTAATCACCAGTGGGGGAAATGAAATAAAGCTCAACTGGACTGAGAGCATATAGCTTTGGTACAAGTACAATACAGAACAATGAAAATCAACTTTGCGACCTCCAAGTGGAAATTTTCTGTAGCTTAGTATGCACGCATTATACTAACCATTCAGTGGATTGAAGCTAGCCCTGTGAAAATAACACGGTTTGGACAATTACCTCAATTAAAATATGACAAATAATAGAGGATATGGATTTTAGGTGTCAGACAAAAGTTATAGCTGTATCAGTAGCACTTTTAGTAGTGACAGACCATTCAAAAATAAAATTAATGAAAGAAAACAACCAAACAATCTTGACATAATAAAAATTTCCAAGCCTAAAAGTTCACTGGAAGAAAGATTAAAATGTAATCTGTTTTGGGTTGAAAATTTTAAGGAAGTTTTCTAAAGGATGTGTGTAGAATATTTTAAAAAATCATAGTATTTTCAAGTACCTCAATACTAGGAAAATAATCTGAGAAAACAATGTTATTAATGCAATCTGGTGGTCTTTAGCATTTGCTTGTCTCTGGAGTACTACTAGTATGCTGTATTTGATGTGCATGTACCATAAGAGCACAATACACTGATCACAATTTGCATTCTCTTCTATGTTGTAAGACATAACATGTATGAACAAAGCACATTCATTAAATTAGAAATAATGAAAGAAGTAAAAAGAGTAAATTTGATTGTGCTTTTGTGAAGCAAAGGAAACCTGTGTTATGTATGGACTACCTTAAGACAATAGCTGTAAAATTATCAGGATGTAGTCCTAGATGGAAATTTTAACTAAGTTGCTACATGTTACAAGAATTTAAGCCTAAGCACATCATTTTCACTACAATGTAATGTAGTATCTAAGCAGTGATGTACTGAAAGCAAAGATGTTAGAATTTTGTCAGTCATTCAAAAGCTACTGCAGTTTCATAATAAAAGCTATCAGCAGTCTCAGATAATCAGGTTGGGACAATTTCCATTTATTTGTTTTAACCCTTGTTGTTATGGTCTCCAAGGATGAGGTTTAGGAGATACTTGATGTTTAATTTTGGGAAAATCTTCAGAATTGTCCACACGTGGAGGATGTGAAGTGGATTTCGCATTACGAAGAACATTTCTTTTCCGAAAATTCTTAGATGTTTTTGCAGCTATGTGGCCAGTACCACCATGCTTAAGATGCTCCAGTGGAGGTTCATTTTTTCCAACAGACAGGAAATGTTTCTCAAGTGTCAAGATATAGTCAATTGCGTCTTGTACATTACAAGATGATCCACTCACAATGATGCTGGAATTAGTACAAGTTACTTTTGAAGGTACACGGATATCTACTTGGAATTGTTCCATGATTTCATGGATGGATTTTCCACCAAATCCAATAATATTGGCACAAACATGATGGTTCAGTGGGATTTCCTTGGACACTGTTTTTTCAATTTTACGCAGCATATTCATTATTGCATCTCGAGCTCCTAAGATGTTGTCTTTAGAACCTGAAATGGTAATTTGATCTTGTTTTGGATTGCTTCCTTTCTCTGGAAAACGAACAGTAACATCATATTGTGTGCAAATCTGGGAAATAAGTATACCTTTATTATCAAAGATCTTGGAATGATATTTGGGATCTAAACTGAATGTTTGCCTAAAATTTCGTAATGTTTGGTCATCTATTTCCATTTGTAAAGCTTTTACTTGTTTTTGCAACTTCATCTTGGCTTGTTCTACATTTGCTTCAAGGCCCATAATGGATATGATATGAAAATTTCCTCCGGGTTGTGATACCTGAATATGAACTTCAAATTCCTTTATTAGCTTTCGTAATCCACTTCCTTTGTGCCCAATTATGTATGGATGTAGGTGAAAAGGTACTTGTACTTCAGCAGTGACAGGAACAAGAGATTCAAGAGTTTGGGTGGCTGTCTCACAGTTTTCCACTTTTTCTGAGATAGACATAATGTCACTTTTTTTTGGAGAAGTTGAAGCAGGCCCTTTAGTGTTCTTTTCCCCCTTTTCTTTTCTAGTATCCTGAAGCTCTGGACGTGTATTTGTAGATGGTTTTTCTGCATCTGGAAACTTGATTTGAACTTTACAATCTCTTGTAATTTGCTGAATTCTAGAGCATATAGGTCCCATGATAAAAGGATGAAATTTGGGGGGAACAACACACCGTGTTCTGACTTGGGAACCCAAAGGCTTAAATATCTCTTGAATATGTTTCTTTGCTGCTTCAACACAAGCCTTTGCTCCTTTTATTGTGACTTTTGTACTCTCTTTTCCTGCATATGAAAAGGTAATAAACACACCACCATATTCCTTAATTATTTTTTGTAAAAGCTGTCCCCTTTGCATGACAAAGTAATTGTGGAATTTGGGATTTATTAGTATGCTATCTTCCACCACATTCTCCAGATCTTTTAGTAAAACCTCTACCTCTCTTTGCACAACTTTAACAGCCTCTTCTGTCCCTATGATTGTTACTGATTCTTGATCCTTGTTCTTAAAGGTAGGGAAAATGATACATGCCCCGGTATTCTCACAGATTTTTTGAAGATTGCCACCATTTTCACTCATAAGAAATTGATGATACTTTGACTTTACAGGGACAGTCACGGAGTAACTATCGGCTTGCTCTTCTGCAAGTTGCAGAAGTTTTTTCTTAGCTTTTTCAACATTTTCTGCAGGGCCTCTAATAATGACTTTTTGAAGGCCCAATTTGGTACTTGGAAAATGAATATGAACTTTGCCACATTCTTCTATGATTGAACTAATCAAAGACCCTTTAGAATCAGTCAGGGATTTGTGTAGACTAGGAAGAATAGAAATTTCTACTTCAGAAACTTTGGTTGCATTTTTATGCATAGAGAGAATCCAGTTTCGAGTTACTTCACGGTTTTCTGGCTTTCTGAAAGAGATGTTATTCTCTGAGTTGCAACTTGATGATGGAAAGTTAACCCTTCCCTTTAAATTTAGGTTGGCAGCACGGTTTTCCCTTTGGAAAGACCTATTTGGATATACAATGTATTGTCTTTTAGAAGTCATTGTTGATTTTCAAGTACTTGCAATTCAGATGTGTTGCAGATCATTCAGCAGCAGCTCCAAGACATAAAAAGCTCTTGCAGCTATCTTTTATCATATTACTGTTATAAAAGAATAAATATTCAAAGACACAATTTATTTCAAAATTAATCAATAGGATAAAGACAATAAAATGATTATTTTATTCATTCATTTAATGAGTACATTAGAATTTCACCTTTATCTGTCCTTATATGAGCATAAGGTAAACTCAGATTTTTAAGACTGTAAGGAAACATTCACAATATTTTCAAAACAAATTCCTTATTTAATAATTCTTATGACATTCATAAACAAACCTCATTGTTTCAGATTTATTATTTTTTCACTTGTATAAGCATTTATTTACAAATCATTATTGCAAAAATACAGTTGTCTAATTCTCTAAAAATACTGCATTTACCAATGTTTTCTATTTTCAGTAACAATTTTTAAAATTCATAACTTAGAATTGAAATAACTCTGGGTCTTCAAATAAATACAACATGGAAAAATTATGGGGGCTAATTGGGAAAGGGGATATTGGAAAAATAGAAAGAGATAAGAGTGAAGAGTGTAACAAGGAAACATAAAATAAAATAACATTTACATTTATGAATAATTGCAATGAAACCCATTATGTAAAATTGATATGTGATTAATATGAAAGTAGAAAAAAATTAACACCTTCCATCTGTTCAATTTACGGGATTTTAACAAGTCTAGAGTTAATAAGAAATGACTTAATTCATCTGCTGAAGGTTTCCATCACCTACATGAGTCTCCCATGCTCATACACAGGAAAATCCCATTTCTCCCACCATAAATAAGTAAATTATAAACATATATTGCCTACTCTGACGGTTTTATAATAGTAAAATTATATGGTGTGCACAGTGGATAAACCTCAATTACTAATTTCAGTTCTGTTTTAAATCTTCATTTTTTTGTGAAATAATGCTTTATTCCTCTTTTAATTCTGAAAAATACCCCATTTCTGTTCATAGCAACATTAAAGATTGTTCTAACTCACATTCTTCCTTGTGCCCACCTCTTCTAGTGGAATTCTACATATTAAGTTATTAATGCTTGCTACTTTGGGCTCTTTCCTTCCATAGTATTCTTTTCCTATATAATATTATTTAGACTCATAACTCAGAATATGACTGAAATAACCACTAATCACTCCTCAAATGTTCAATGTTATCTCTTAACTTCCATAAGTGGCCACAGTATCATCAAATGAATACCTCAAGACCCTTTGAAACTTATTCTATACTTTCAATTATTAATATCCAAATTTTACTGTTTTAATTGTATTTGATTTCATTTGCTTTTTCAAGACAGGATTTCTCTCTGGAAAAGCTCTGGTTACTCTTAAAATCACTGTTTTGACTAGGCTGATCTCAAACTCAGAGATCCCTATCCTTCTGCCTCCCAAGTGCTGAAATTAATGGCATGTGCTATCACAGTCCAGTTTGAACTTTATTGGAATTTTATAAATGCAAAATTATTTTTCTAAAGCTGACCAAGTACTTATTAACATTTTTTAAAATTTCATTCATTAATTTCAATCACAGTAATAACAAGTACTGACCAAAATGCTGTACCTTCTGTCTCAACTTTCTTCTAATTCACTATTCTGTTGTTAAACTACTTCGTCTCATGCTTGGTCTTTGTCTCATGTATTTGACTTTTGTAGTCCAAACAGATATACACTACTCTATCAGCTCTGTTTTTCTATTTGACATCTTCTTTTTTTAACTTTTAAGGTAGCATCTATACTTTCTCTTTCATGTTTCTTAGTAGAAACATGTTTTAATATGCATATACCTAAAAGAAATATCTTAATTATTCTTATTATATAGCTATTTTAGCTGAAAGAAATTTTAAAATACTATTCTTAAATAACTCATATAATTTTATCACTTATTAAACATAACTTACAGTTTATGTACTTACACTTACTATCTTAAATATTATGAGTAGCAAAATTTAAAATAGCATACTGCTGATCACTTACTAAAGTGTTGCTACATCAACTATATTAGAAAGGGATATAGGTATAAATTACTATACCTATAGATAATTTCATACATGACCAGTGTATTTACCCCATTCCCTCACTTCTTCCTACTCCAGCTAAT
This sequence comes from Myodes glareolus, assembly GCF_982192425.1. NCBI lineage: Eukaryota > Metazoa > Chordata > Mammalia > Rodentia > Cricetidae > Myodes > Myodes glareolus. Next base: position 61,945,714 of record NC_142053.1, on the reverse strand, counting down.
CTCATGCTTTCCACTTCCTCTCAAATTCATGCACACTTCTTTAATTCTTACTGTTTAAACACACACACACACAGTTCATTTAGTATTGCTCATATTGTATTATGCATTTAGGACTGCACTACAGCATATAGTTGAAAGCCAATTTTTCTAGTGAATTTTTTAATCTTTCAAATGATATTCAAATCGTAACTGAAACATTACCTAACAGAAATCCTCACTGTAGGAGGTTTTAGCACTTAGAACATGACACAAATCCTACTAGGATTTTTTACAGGTTTTTTTCTTGATAACACTAAAATGATAATAAAAAGATCAAAAGAAAAGACTTATAATATAATATATTGAGTATAATGGCACTGAAAATCAATAAGAATATATAGAGTCAGAAAATAAATGCTAGATGTGAAAGAGATAAATGCAATTTTGAATAAAGAAAAACAAATCACATTTTATTAATTTTGAGAAAATTGTAAGTATGACATTTTTCTATTTATTATATGAGCAAATAATAGAGGTTTTTAATAATATTAAGTTTTGACCAGCACAATTCTTAATTTCAGTTACTATGGACTTAAATTGATACTATTTAACACTAGTTTGAGAACTTTATTGAACAGTGCACCAACCCTTTTCAGCAATGAACTGGAATGAGTGAGAAAGGGATTTAGCTGATGTACATGTCAAGTGACAGAATCAGATTTTAAAGCACTTGACAAATATATAAAAATTGTAAACATTTTACCTGTGGTTTTAAAAAGATTACTTGTAATGCAAATAATAAAATGCAAAGCCTTGTGCATACTAGGATCCAGTAGTCCTGGACCATAGTAATCAATAACAGAAAATCATAACCTTAGACCTTAGTGCTAAATTTCTACAAAGAGAAATACTTGTCTAACTGTATCAAGAAAGATTTATATAGATGCTCACACCAAAATAAATCTTAAAATAAAAAATTCTGTAAAGTGATATATTCACCTTTTCAATAAATATGTGATAAAAACAAGGTAATCTGTCATGTCAATATAAGGAGGTATTAATAACCAAAATATTGAGTGAAAGGGTTTATAATTTTATAGTATGATATCTCTACTTATAGTTAAAATAGCATTTATAACTTAGGCATGGTTAAACATTGTCAGCATTTCATGTGTACATTTAAACACAGATGTAGTAAAACTATATTTGTAGAAGGAGACAATAAATGAATATGTTTGGGATAAGGAAAGTATGTGATTTAATCAATACATTATTTTACAAATATATTGATAAAATTCTTTCTGATAATACTTTAAAGAGGAAAATAGAAACTGACAAAATGATTGTGGATCATGTGTTTTAGTATACATGTACAGACATACATGTGCATGTTTTGGCACGTACATACATATGAAAGAAAACAATTATCAAAATGTTGAATAAAAGGGCATATAATGTTATAGTAGAATATCATATGTACTTATAATTGATATCATATTTAAGTACTAAAGTGTGTTAAACATTGCCAAAATTTGGTGTTTGTTTTGTACAAAGATATGCATAAATATATATAAACATAAATATACATATAATAACCAGACTTACCCAGTTATAGATGCTATTTCTTACAAATTTTTTAACCTGCATCAAGTTTCCTTTGTAAATGGTTTTTGAGAATCTGTAGGCAAGAATAGAGCCTTAGGTAAACTTCATGTCACACAGACTAGCAGAAACTTATCCCTAATTGTAAATTTACTGTTTTCTATTACTGAAAATAGTTTTCTTTCATAAAAAGTATCCTGATTATAGTTTCACCTGCCTCTCTTCCTCCTAATTTTCTCCTCATCTTCCCTCCAATAGGAGCATTTTATCATGTGGATTTCATCTGTTATTTTAATTTTCTATTAAAATTTAGTTACTTAAAAATTATGTGACTATATATTTTGCCAATAAATGTGACTATGTACCATGTGTGTGCAGTCCCCATACAGGTCATAAGAGGATATTGGACAATTGATTAAGAATCATAGATGGTTTTCAGTCACCATGTGTATTGAACCCAAGTCCTCTGCCAGAGGAGCAAGTGCTCTTAAACACAGAGCTATCTCTCCAGCCTAAATTATTGCATTTAATTGAAGTGTTTCCAGATACTAGTAGAAATGAGCATACTTTCTTTTTTCCTCAAATAAGTGTGTTTTTTCCACAAACTTTCTGTGTAGAAGATTTTACACACAAAAACTATCTTTAGGAAAACTATCTGGATTATGAATTATGACCTTCATATGTCAAATTGCAGTGAAAAATATTGTTTAACCCATGAGTATCTTTTTTGAATCTTTTAGGTCATATATACAAAATAAGTTTTACAGTTTCCTTCACATAACTTTTCTGGAACATTTTCTATGTGAGATGCAGCTCAATGTTATTCCATTTACGCAGCAGTCATTATTTCCAAGTTTTGATCCAAAAAACACTAAAAAAAATATTACATTACAAAACCTCCTGTTCTATCAGAGGCCAGGCCATCACCAAGATCTCCAGGTAAAACTCACACTCCTGGATCACAAATACTACACAAGAACCTACCCAGCCAAATGCTAATAATCTATCTTCACCTCATCACATTATCCCACCTAAGTATACCTCAAATAGAAACCCCATGTTCCACCAGAGGCTACATCAGCCACCAGATCTACAGAAGACATGCTGGCACCCTGAAACCAAGAGGAACCACAAGTAAACAAGAAGCCAATTTGGATGTCATAACTGCAGGCCATAACTTGGGTAAAAGCTTACTGCTCAATCAAAGGCCACACCAGTCATCAGATCTTCAGTTCCGAACTTATGCAAAGATAACTCTATTCAGTAACAGGTTACTCAGGCAAGAAAAGCAAAGAGGAAACAGAAACCAAGGAAATGAAACAGCAATCCAACAAAGACAAACCCAGAAATAGGCATACAAAACTATAATCATCCCAAACCCAGATGCTTAAGTGCCAGTGTAAGAACAAAATCAACAACAGCCAGGGCAATATCTTACCATCCGAGCCCATCAACACCAATGCAGCAATTCCTGAGTGTTCCAGCATAACTGAGGCAAAAGTAAATGGCATTAAAACCAACTTTATAAAGCTGAGAGAGGGTTGTTTAAGAGAAAATGCGTAAGTCCCAAAATAAATTGAGGAAAAGACAAAAAAAGTAGAAATTAATGAATCCATTAAAGAAAGCCAAGAAAAAAGACAACCAGTTGAAGGAAATGAATACAACTGTTCATGAAATTAAAATAAAAATGAAGGCAATAGAGAAAACACAAATTGATGGAATTCTGGGAATGGACAGTCTAGGTAAGTGAATAGGAACTACAGAAGCAAGTATCAACAACAGAACACAAGAGATAGAAGAGATAATCTCAGGCATTGAAGATACAATAGAAAAGCAGATACATCTGTCAAAAAACGTAAAATTCAAAAAATGCCTGACACAAAACATCTAGGAAATCTGTGACACCATAAAAATACCAAATCTAAGGAAAATAGGAATATTAGAAGGATAAGAATCTCAGCTCAAAGGCCCAGAAAATTATTTTAAGAAACTTTTTGGGAAAAAAAAAACTGGCATAAAGGACAGGCTTATATAGGTATAAAAAACTTGCAGAACACAAAAGAGAATAGACAAAAAAGAATCTTCCCTTGCCATATTATAATTAAAACATACAGAACAAAGAAAATATTAAAATCTGCAAAGAAAAATGCCAAGTAACATATAAAGTAACATATATATATATAAACATATATAACTATAAAGATATAGTAGAAGTATATAACAAATATTTCAATGGAGATTTTAAATACCTGAAGAGAATGGACAGATGTTCTAAAGACTCTAAGAGAACACAGATGCCAGCCCATTGTCCAATACCCAACAAAACTTAGTTACTATAGAAGTAGAAAACAAGATAGTCCATGAAGAATCAAATTTAGAACAATATACATAAAGTTATCCTTACAGAAGGTACTTAAAGGAAAACTCAAGCTCCAGGAGGTTAACTACATCCACAAAAATACAGACAATAAATAATCTCACACCAATAAAATCTTAAAAAGGGAAATACACACACACTCACACAGTTCCATCATCACCACCAACAACATAGTAAAAGGAAGCAGCAATCATTGGCCATTAATGTCTCTCAGTATCAACTGACTCAATTCCCCAATAAAAATACACAAATTAACAGAATGGATGTGAAAACAGGATCCATTATTCTGCTTCATATGAAAAATATAAATCAACATCAAAAATAAATATTACTTCAGAGGAAATGTTTGGGAAAAGATTTTCCAAGGAAATGGGCCTAAGGATAAACGCAGAAGTATCCATTATCGTACCGAACAAAATAGATATCAAACCAAAGGTAATCAAAAGAGATGGAGAAGAACAATTCATGCTCATCAGATTAAAAATGAAATAAGATACTTTCTCAAGTTCTCCCTCCTTCTGCTCTTCATTTGGACCTTGGGGGCTCAGTCCAGTGCTCTAATGTGGGTCTCTGTCTCTATCTCCATCCATCGTCAGATGAAGGTTCCCTCTGGTTCTGCCTTCCATGCTCACATTCTCCCTCCCTCTGCTTCTCATTTGGACCTAGGGAGTTAAGTCCAGTGTTCCAATATGTGTCTCTGTCTCTATCTCCATCCTTTGCCAGATGAAGGTTCTGTGGTGACATGCAAAACCTGATTCTCTGAATGTGGCTGACATGGGGGCTGACTGAGAAGCCATTGACAATGGCACTGGGTCTTGTTTCGTCTGCATGTACTGACTTTTTGGGATCCTGGTCTGTTTGGATGCTCACCTTCCTGGACCTGGAGGAAGGGGGGAGGAACTTGGACTTCCCACAGGGCTGGAAACCCTGACTGCTCTTGGGACTGGAGAGGGAGGAGGAGAGGGAGTGGGGGGAGCGGGAGGGTATTGGGAGGAGGGGAGGAAGTGGAAATTCTTATAAATAAATAAATAAGGAAAAAAGAAAACAAACAAACAAAAAAGACACTTTCTCAATTCTTAGCATCTTTGTTCAAAATGCAAAGTCACCAATGTTTTTAAAGGAAACACTGTTGAAACTTAAATCACACTTGACCCTCACACATTGATAGTCAAAGACTTCAACATCCCACTTTAACCAAAGGACAGATCATGTAGACAAAAACACAACTGAGATATACTGGAGCTAACAGATGTTTTGAAACAAATGTACCTAACAGACACCTACAGAACATTTTACTCAAACACAAAAGAATATATTTTATTCTTTTCACCTCATAGAGTAGTTTTTCCCTGTGATCACATACTCAGTGACGAAGCAAAACTCAATTGACAAAAGATGTTTGAAAAAAACACTGTATCCTATCAGACCACCATGGATTAAAGTGGGATTTCCACAACAGAAACATCAGAAAGACTACAACCCAATGAAACGTGAACAACTCTGTTCTGAATGACTACCATGCAAAGGCAGAAATAAAATAAAAAGAAGTCAAAGACTTCCTATAATTTAATGAACATTAATGTACAACATTTCCAAACTTATGGGACATAATGAAAGCAGAGCCAAGAGGAAAGTATTCATAGTACTAAGAGCCAGCATAAAGAAATTGAAGAGATCTCATACTAGCAGCTTAACATCACACCTGAATGCTCTAGAGAAAAAAGAAGCAAACATAGCTAAAAGTATTAGATGGCAGGAATTAATCAAAGAGTGGTGTGTAATTAAAAAATAGACAAAGATAAAAATACAAAGAATCAATGAATCAAAGAGATGGATTCTTAAGATAATAAACAAGATATACAACCCTTATCCAAACTAAACAAAAGACATATAGATAAAATTAAAATTAACAAATTCAGAAAAGAAAAAAGCACATTGAAACAGACACAAAAGAAATACATAAAATCATTAGGTCATAGTTCAAAAACCTGTACTCCACACAACTGAAAAATCTAAAAGAAATGAACAGTTTTCTTGATAGCAGATAAGCAATCTAAATGATCCATAAACCCTGAGGAAATAGAAACAGTCTTTAAAATTCTCCCAAACAAACCAAGAGCAGGGCTAGTCAATATTATGCAAAAATACTGAATAAATTACTTGCAAACCAAATTCAAAACCATCATACATCAAAAAGATCATACATCATGATCTAGTAGGCTTCATGTAACGGATGTAGGGAAGTTTAAACATATGGAAATTAGTCAATGTAATTTACCATATAAACAAACTGAAAAAAATGAAACTGCATGATCATCTCCTTATATTCTGAAAAAGCCTTTGACAAAATCCCATATCCCCTTCATGATAAATGCTTTGTCAGGGTCAGGGATATAACAGAAATATCTAAACATAATAAAGACAATATATACTAAAACTATAGTCAATATCAAATTGAATGAGAGAAATGCAAAACATTTCTATATACAAATGACAAAAGGACTGAGAGAGAAATTAGAAAAATAAAACAGTCAAAGTATCTCTATTCTTAGATGATAGGATAGTATTTTTAAGCAAAAACCTCAAAAATCAGTTGTACATAGGTGTGTGGACTTATATCTGGGTTGTTTTTTATTCTATTTCATTGATCACTCACTCTCTTTTGTATGTCAGTATCATGTGGTATGTATTACCATAGCTCTGTAGTACAGCTAAACATCAGGGATGGTGATATCTCCAGATTTTTTTATTATACAGGATTGTTTTATATATCCTGTAGTCATTTTTGTTTTGTTTTTCTATATGAAGTTGACTATTTATCTTTCTACGTCTGTAAAGCATTGTGTTGAGATCTTGATGGGAATTGACTTGAATCTGAAGATTACATGTGGTATGATCACCATTTTTACTATGGGAATCCAACTGATCTATGAGCGGATATAGAGAGCCATAGCAGAACTCAGGGGACCACACACAAAAGTGGAAAAAAAAATGACTGTAGGAGACAGGTGGGTTGAAGATATCAGGAGAACACAGTTCAGAAAATCAAGTAAGTATGGGTCATAGGGGCTCTCAGAGTCCAAGGAATTATTCAGGGAGCCTGCATGTGTCTGCAACAGATCCTCTGCATATATGATGTGGTTGTTTAGCTTTGGGTTTTTTGTCCAACCACTTTGGAACTCAATATAATAATTTCTCAGAAAATTAATAATCAATCTACCCCAATATTCAGCAATACTACTCGTGGTTATATACCCAAAATACACTATATCCTACCACAAGGACACTTGCTGTACTATATTCATGGCAGTTTTGTTCTTAATATCCTGGACCTTGAAACAAATTTTATGTCCTTCAACTGAAAAATAGATAAAGAAAATATGGTGAATTTATAAAATGGAATATTATTCAGCTGTTAAAATAAATGATACCATGAAAAATTTAGGCAAATAGGTAAAATTAAAAAAAAATATCAACCTGAGTGAAGTAATCCAGACCCAGAAATACAATCATTAGTTATGTACTCACTCATAAGTGAATATTAGCTGTAAAGTAAAGGATAAGCTGGCTAAAATCCACAGACCCCAAAAAAAACTGACAAAAAATGTCTGGGGGTTAGGTGTATGAATCTCTCTATGAAGGGGAACTGGAATAGACATCTCAAGTGATGATGTGGGATTTCCCTCTGTATGCTGTGATTAAAGAAATCACATGTGTGTTTGTGAATCAAGAAACTGCTTTGGACCTATGGCATGGCAGAACTTAGTTAGGAAAGAAAAACTAAGCTGAATACTGGGAGGAAGAAGAGCAGAGTCAGAGAGAAGCCACGTAGCTCCACAGGAGACAGACACTGGAACATTAGCCATTAAGCCACAGCCACATGGTGATACACAAATTAATAGAAATGGGTTAAATTGAAATTTAAGAGTTAGCCAATAAGAAGCTAAAGCTAATGGGTCAAGCAGTGATTTAATTAATACAGATTCTGTGTCATTATTTGGGGGCTAAGTGGCCAGGAATTAACTAGTGGCCTCCTACTACAGAGTGGCATAAAACATGTCTGTGTATATGTAGGGGGTAATCAGAACAGGAGGGATCAGGTGGAGGGAGAAAGAAGGTAAGAATACTGAGACTACTGAAAATGATGGGTCATGGCGGGGACAGGATAGAAACCTAGTACCAAAGAACAATGGATACTCCTATGAATCAATGAATAATACTCCTGTAAGTGGAGGGGGGAAATATGGAGCCTGAAGTGGCCATCTCCTGTAACCAGGCAAGACTTTCAGTGAGGGATTAGAACACCAACTTAGCCACATAAACTTCAACCTATTATTTATCCTGTCTACAAGATGTGCTGTGGTTCAAAAATTGTGGGAGTGGCCAATCGATGACTAACACAGCCTGAGACCCATATCATGAGAGGTAACCCACTCTCGACACTACCTGGAGGTCAAGAAACCAGAGTCTGCATAGCCCAGAGGCCTGTGATAGAACCAAACACAACTGGCAAAAAAAAAAAAAAAAACAATGAAATAATTTCTAAAGTTTTTCTGCTATACTCATAGACTGGTACTTAGCTCAATTTCAGAGAGGCTTCATCTGACAACTGATAGAAACAGATGTAGAGACTCACAACCAAATATTACGTGGAGCTTGGACAACTCTTTGTAAGAATGGAAAAATGGGTGCATGAGCCAGAGGAGTCAAGGAAATTACAAGAAAGCAGACATCAACTAACCTAGGCTCATAGAGGCTCACAGAGACTGAACTGACTAACAGGAAGTCTGCATGGAACTGGCAAGCCCTCTGCATATGTAACAGTTGTGTAGCTATGTCTTTTGGGACTCCTAACAGTCAGAGAAGGTGCTGTCTCTGACACTTTGGGCAGATTTTGGTACCCTTTTCCTCATACTGGGCTTCCCTATCCAGACTTAATATGAGGGAAGGTGCCTAGTTTTACTGCATCTTGATATGCTATGTTTGGTTACTCTCACTGGGAGGCTTATTCTTTTTGGAAGGGAAACCAAGGAGGAGTGGAATCAGCAAAGCAGAGGAGAGGTGGCAGGGAGGGATTGGGAGAAAGGGGAAAACTGTAGTAAGATGTATAATAATGATAATAGTAGTAGTAGTATTCTCAATGCAAAAGAATATAAAATTTATGCTCACATATAATAAAATATTCTAAGTCTATATAAGTAATTATATCATAAATTATTCAAGCCCTTATTGAAGTACTATGTTTTCATGAAAAACTTTAGTAAAAATTGTTATGCACTTATCATGCACACAGAAGGGTAAAGATAACTTTAAACACTTATTTTGTCCTCAATATTTTTCTCATTAAGGAATATTTTGATGTTATAAAGTTGCAAAAGAAGCTAAGTGAATTATTTTGCATTATTATTCTACAAAGTGCTGCCCAATGCAGACAGATAAATCTATATGATTTTTTGTCATGCTTAATCTACTTAAAAATAGATATTGATTTTACTAGACATTTCTCAAAGCAGTAATAAGTTTTGAACAGAATAGCAACAAAATGATCTTCAAATGATTTTTTTAACTTATAATTTCTTCTCACTCACTTTGCAAGTGTTCTTTGATGATAACTTATGAAGCTTAAACTCACCTTTTAAGCTTACAATACAGTAGGTGATGATACCTTCATGGAACTGCTGATTTGCCTTAACATGAAGTGAAAAACTGAAAATAAAGTAGTAGACTTCCATTATCATAAACTTAAAAGTGTTTCAGTACTTTTAAAAATATGACCCTCTTATAAAAGATATGCCATAAACTGAAATTGATATTATCTCTATCTACTGTCTTTCTGTCTATCTATCATATGTATGTGTGCATGTGTGTGTGTGTAAGTATTTCATAATATATGACAAATTAAGGTTAAAATGTCTCCACATAATGCTATTGATATATAAATATTTAAGGATTTCCTTTGAACTCAACAAAAATGAATGAGTCTGCTGCTTTCTGTAGGAAACAACAGATAATCTCATATAATAAAAGGTTACCATATAGCTAAAACCAAAAACTAATATAGACTTATTTCTAGGTAGAAGTCACATTGTATAACATCTGGTGTATTTATTTGCAAATTCATCACCAATTTAAAGATTCATTTAATTTTTATTCAAATACTTAAAATGATACTATATCATTTTGGTATTCAATATTAAGTTTTGGCATTGTGAAAAAATGACATGCTGCACAATCTCCCTCAGGAAATTAGGCAAATTTTATAGAACCCTATAGTGAGGTAACTTAATATTAACACTATTCAAAAGTTGAATATTGAACAGATACTTTCATTATAGGTTTAACATAAATAAATTTTGTTAAATGAAAAAGAACATCTCTCAACTGAATTTGAAATTTTCCAATCAATACTATCCTGATTATATATACAAACTCTCCTGTGTACACATTTGTTTATAGGTGTATAAGTCATTTCCTTGTAAATGGTGAAATTAATGATCAATTAGGTTCAAATTATATTTAAAGCACTGTATAAACTGGTACAAAGTTAGTTAGAACACTGAAAAATTATTAATAAAATATTATTTATTTTTATGCATTAAATATTTACATGTGAATTACATTACATGTAAATATTTACATGCACATCACATTAAATATGTTACATTGGGCTAATGTTCCATCACTAAATATTACCCTAATCTAATTAATATACATGATACCAGGAAATGGATAAATTACAAAAATGAATTTTGTGATGTGGCACATAAAATAACCTAACAAAAGCTTGAACATGAGTACATGATATTAGTTCATGCTACAATAGTAAAAATACAATTTCTCAGAGAATAAATGAAAATTGAATAATTATATATTAATATTAATATGTTTAATATTAAAATATTATACTACTAATAATACATTTATATAATAAAATAGTAAAATAATAATAGTGATAGTAATACTAGCATGAATAATATTTATACATATACTAATATGATCTGGATAAGGATTTAAATAAGAATAACAAGGGAAGGTAATATTTATCACAGCAAAACTGCTCAAAATATGAAGGTACATCTATAAATACACAACATGTAAAAAATTAAATTTAAAGAAGAAAATATATGATCTGTTATGGATAAGTTATGAGATTATTCAGATCTGAGATGATTCTCACATTTTACATGTGACTTACCAAGTTAATTTTGAATTCTGAGGAAATCAATTCTTACCATGAAAAAGACTATCTAAAGTAAACACATGCTCTGAATAATAGGATTGAATGAATCTCATAAAGTAAATAAATATTTCATTATTGTTCAAAAATAACAATTGAAAACATACACAAAGAAAAATGATTAAATGATGTTAAGGAATAAAATTTAGGTGGAATATAGAAATAATAAAATAGTAACTTTCAAGGTGTATTGACAGAAATTAAAAGATATATGAAAATGTACTCTATAACCAAACAATACAAAAGAATGACAAAAGGAAGATTAAAATAAATTATTATCATCCTATATATTAGAATAATAACAATAAGGAAACCAGTATTTATAGAATCTTCTATGAGAATAGTCATTCAAGTATAAATTGAAATACACAAAGAGACCATAAATTCTAATAAGAAAGTGAAAATCTACTTGGTAATGAAATATCTGTTCATTTATGATTGACTGGAAACACTGAATCTAACATGCTTGACAGGACAATTGAGGATTAAGAGTGATCTGACTGTACAGTAGAGTCTGATAAAAATACACATATATAGTACTAAGATTGACCTAGATTAACACTGAATACAAACACAAACTCAAGAATATGAAATTATTAAAAAATAAATGGCAAGGACATTAAAGAAAGTTTGTTCATATGAAAATAACTAGCAAATAGTATGAATTTGAAAAATATTAAAAAATCACAATGAAAAGCAATACTAATATGGCTACCACATTCTCAAGTAACTCCAGCGAGTTTCATTTAAGATAATAAATCTTAACAGAATCAGAAAATAATCCATTCTCCTAACTGACTATTAAATATATTGTGAGAGAAATGATAAGGAAAGAGTAATTATGAAAGAATAATCATAGATTTAGAAGAAGACATGAAAGACTACTGAAAAAATACCAAACAATTACAATGAATTTTAAAAGCAACCACACTCAGAATACATAAACTAAACAGTTGCCTCAACCCTCTGTATAATCTACTAGAATCCTTAAAAGTAAAAAAAAAAAGTACAAAAAATATTAAAAAATCTGACCTGGAAAGGATGAACTACCAGACTGAACTGTTTGGCCTTACTGATTGTGCATGAAGGCTGCCATGACAATAGAATTTTGAGGGAGATTACCTCACAAGGAGTAGACCAACTAAGATGACTGAATGTTACCAGTGCCAGAGAGGGACAAATCAGTGTTATAAATATTTAAAAGCAATTGACTGATATAAATTAAAAGACAAAAGAGAGAAGATATTCACATATTAAAAAGCAGTACTTTTTGAACAAATAATTCAAAATAATTTAACAAAGTAAATACACAATGACAAGTATATGTGAGTAAATGTTAAAAGGTAACTATTATAAAAAGATCCATTAACTTTTTTGAATTTCTGAAAAATGGCTTAGTCAATTATATCAATTTATTAGCAATAAAGGAAATGTGAGAATATATAACCATAAGCACAATATTTATTTTTTGAAATAGGTGGCAAAATTCCTCAAGGAATACACAGTCTTTTAGTGTTTCATAACAAATATGATAATATAAATTTAAAATTCTTAACTACTGTTATCTCAATTAACACTACATTCCATGATTAGAAATTAAAGAAAAAATATTAGCTTAATATATGTACACATAGGCACAAACATGATACTAAACATAGTGGGACAAAAGTCAAAACTTACGTTGCTTTTAGTCTTCATAACTTCAAAATGGATTTTGCTGATATTTATAACTATCTTCCTCTAAAACCAATTCTGTATTCCCCTCAACCCTCAGCATGTGCTTCTGTGGGTTTTGGTACTTTGGAAGGATAAAGCACACCTAATGTGGTATTGAACACTGTATGCTGTGATTACCATTAATGAATAAAGGAAATTAGCTTGGCCTGATAGGGTAGAACAGAGCTAGGTGGGGAAAACAAAACTGAATGCTGAGAATAAGAAGGCAGAGTCAGGGAGCCATTACTAGAGACAGACACACTGATACTTTACTGGCAGGCCACACCCTCTTGGAGGTGCACAGATTACTGCAGATTGATAAAAATAAGTTGTATTAGTTAGCAAATAATTAGCTAGAGCTAACAGACCAAGTAGTGATTTAAATAATATAGTTTCTGTTTCATTATTTTTTGTGTCTGATATGCCAGGCAGCTGGGAAATAAACAAGGCGCCTCCTGCAACAAATTGGCACTCCAACATAGTCGACTATATCCACATTAAACCTGAGAAAGCTTGGAACAAAACTCTAGACACAAAACACAAAGTTTAGCTGCAATTTTTTTTTTCAGCTAGTGGCTTGTCACAACACACTTAAGAGAGATTTTACTGATTCAGAAGTAGCAGGAAAAAAAAAAAAAAACAAGTGGCTTTGAAATGGTGGCTTTCTGTGCCATGCTGCCAGAGCAAGCTTTTGCTCTTTCAGGAGCCTGAGCATTTAAATGTGTTTTGTGAGCAGTGTGCTTCAAGTTGCTTGGTGGTAGCATGAGCCAACTGGTGATTAGAGTTAAGGTGGTGAGGACGGCACCCACCTGGCAGTCTCAGAGGCAATGAATGAACTTCAGCCATGTTGAACTAGGCAGAACAAACAGACAGGATGTATTTGTCCTAGCAATTCTGCCTCTTAGATTTTTAAGAAGTACTTAGCATTTTAAGAAGCTGTCCTGGTCAGAAAAGGATTACAGATACACAATAAAGACAAATTCAAATGGAAAAGACCTCTAAATGGGTCACAGTTATTGACTGAGGGGTTTTGTCCTGTCCAGTTCCCATAGTTGTTAAGTCTCACAGAAATCACACAGAGATCTTCATAGTTATAAACTATTAGACTATTAGTTCAGGCTTCTTACTAATTCTTATAACTTATATCAGCCCATTATTCTTATCTGTGTTAGCCACATTCCTTTTTCAGCAAGGCAGTCACATCTTGCTTCTTCTGTGCCCGGGTTACAACTGCACACCAAGATTTTCTCTTCCCAGAATTCTCCTGTTCTCATTGACCAACCTCTACTTCCTGTCTGGTTGTCCTGCCTATACTTCCTACCTGGCTACTAGCCATTCAGCATTTATTTAAAATATAATTGACAGAATACAGACCATTGTCCCACACCATGCAGTGTTGAATAAATGCACATTGGCTTGGAGGAGAGAAGAAAATGAGTATACAAATTTATGAAAGGAAGAAAATAGTTTATAAAAATTATAAAACAAAGTCTTTAAAGAGACAGAGTACAGAAAGATAATAAAATAAATATTAAACTTCTAGAAAAAGTAATAGAAAAAATAAGCCACAAAAATAAGGGATATTCAAGAAGACTCTTAACTATATATATTAGTGTGTTTTCTTTTAATATTTTGCCTGTAAAGGGGCTAAGTAACCAACATATATACTTTAAAAATATCTTGACTTCAGAATTTGAGTCTAAGGATATGTTTCTTTGGAAAAGAGGTTCTTCATTTGTTCCACAGAAGATGAGAACCTATGTATTTCTTCCAGACTGATGTGGTTTGATGAACAAAGACCCCCCAAAAAGTTATTGTGAATATCTTCAAAAATACTTTTCCCAATAAACAACAGGAAATATGTTGGAAAGAACTATGTACAAATTCCCTAAATTTTTATTTATAAATAACTCTGTACATTTAAAGGGGGATATGCTATAGATTTGCATTGGTAAAGATTTTGGATTACTGATACAGATTTAAGGTCAATTGTGTTACATGTCAATGACTGCTCTTGATTAAGGTATCGTGTTTGTGCAGATCATTTATAAATGTAATTCATAATTAAGAAATATAAGTAAGTAGAGAGTAATCTATAATAGTCAAGCTCGTAGTCATATTAGTTAGATATTCTAGATGCACAGTGATATGTTTCAGATAGATGGGCATTCTTCAAACCTTTCAAAGACTACAGAATATGTCATTTAAAATGTTTTGTTCACATGCTCGTTCAGTCCCAGTCCAGCTGGACTTGGTGAGCTCTCATTAGATCAGTCCTTTTGTATCAGTGGCTGAACATACCTTTCGCAGTCCTGACTTACTTGTTCATGTTCTCCCTCCTTCTGCTCCTCATTTGGACCTTGGGGGCTCAGTCTTGTGCTCCAATGTGGGTCTCTGTCTCTATCTCCATCCATCGGCAGGTGAAGGTTCCCTCTGATCCTGACTTTCTTGCTCACGTTCTCCCTCCTTCTGCTTCTTATTTGGATCTAGGGAGTTAAGTCCAGTGTTCCAATGTGGGTCTCTGTCTCTATCTCCATCTATCGCCAGATGAAGGTTCTATGGTGAAAATGCAAAATATTCATCAGTATGGTTATTGGCCAAGGCCAGTTCAGGCACCCTCTCCTCTGCTCTCCAGGGAACAATCTGATCAAACGAGATTCTCTGAATGTGGCTGATATGGGGGCTGTATGAGAAGCCATTGATAATGGCACTGGGGCTTGTTTCATCTGCTTGCACTGGCTTTTTGGGATCCTAGTCTGTTTGGATGCTCACCTTCCGAGACCTGGAGGGATGGGGGAGGATCTTGAACTTCCCACAGCACAGGAAACCTTGACTGCTCTTAGGACTGAAGAGGGAGGAGGAAAGGGAGTGGGGGGAGTAGGAGGGTATTGGGAGGAGGTGTGGAAATGGAAATTTTTAAATTAATAAAAAAACATAAAATAAAAAAAATTACCACCACCACTGAAAAAAAAAAGACAACAACAACAACAAAAATGTTTTGATAATTTAGGACATCTCATGACAATGATACATGTCCACTCCTAGTAGCACCAATCTACTTCAAGAGGAAGATGGGCATCGAAGAGTCTCCTAATGGAGTTTGTTAGCCATTTGGGCAAAACCTGGTCCTGTGTGAACTGATTGATGCTATGCTGTATTAACAGGACATGCAGAACCCACAGAGAAATGACTGCTGAACTTGCCTAAAGGTGAGACAATCCTTTGCAGTTCCTGCTTCATGAAAGAGTGTTCTAGACATACTGTAAGACACAGAAGGAAGTAACTGACTAATTGCCAATATAAGCAGAACTATATTTTAAATATACTACATCATGGAAAATTCTTCCAGATAATAAGGGCCTGTAGACTGAAGATGGATGCCCCAATGTTACAGAAGAACTTTGGGTGACTGCCTAGGCAGTGAGATGTCTCTGTCAATTCTAGAGTTTTGGAAGTTGCTTACAATGAACTTATTGTTTACTTAGGTAATATTATATTCTGGTGTCTTTGATGGAGCTGAAGAATAGATAGAAAGAAATTATAGTTTTTAATTATGATAAAAGGTAAAGTAAATATAAATGTTGTAACTGTAATTCTTACTTGATACCTGTTTTGTAATATGTAATTTTACTATGTCAAAGTTAAAACTTCCTTTTTTATTTAAATAGAAAAGTGGAGATGATGTGAGATTCCCCTCTGTATGTTGTTATTATTGTTAATGAATAAAAAAATTGGCTTGGCCTGATAGCGTTGAATAGAGCTAGGTGGGGACAACTAAGCTGAATCCAAGGAAAAAGGAAGGCAGATTCGGAAAGAAGCTATGGAGATAGTAGAAGATAGACATGCTGAAACTTTGCTGGGATGTTACAATCTCGAGTTGGTTCATGGATTAATGGAGATGGGTTAAATTGAGAAGTAAGAGTTGGCAAATAAGAAGCTAGAGCTAATGGGCCACTAGTGATTCACATAATATAGTTTCTGTGTGACTTTGTTAATAGGATATGGTAACACTATGGGATACTTAAAGTAGTGGTTCTCAACCTACTAATGCTGTTACCTTTTAATACAGTTTTTCATGCTGTGTTTACCCCCAACTACAAAATTATTTTTGTTGAAATTCTATAGGTAGAATTTTACAACTGCTATGGTGTGTAATATAAATATTTGTGCTTTCTAATGGTTGTAAGAAACCCCTGTGAAAGAAGTATTCTTTAAACACTCTCCTGTACTCCAGACAAAACCCTCCTTCCTCCATTGTGTTAAAGCAATGAAGATTTTCCTGATAATATGAATCAATCATACCTCCTACCACTCTTATTCCTTTCTTAGCATATTGACTCTAAGCATCAGAAACTGAAAAAAGCAAAGTCATAGGTCTCAATTCAATGTTAAGTTTGCTGTATCTCTTGCTGAAAAAGCTCTGCCCCAATGGAACAAAAATTTCTAAAGTAAGCCTAAGATAACAAGAATAGAAAGAACAATTTTAAGTGGGCCACTAGGAGTAATAATGAATAGAATTATTTCTATTTCCACACAATTATCACTAGAATTATGAAGCCTGGCTATGGAACACACACACACCACACACACACACACACACACACACACACACACACACATATATATATATATATATATATATATATATATATATATGTATGTATATATATATATATATATATATTAGAAATTTAGAGTATGCAGTGCTTTCTGAAATGCAATGCTCCACCCCTGCCATCTACTGCCACTTATCACTGTAATTTTGTCTTTAAAAGGCAATGCCATTTTTTGGTAAAGCCAGCTGCATAATGATAGTGGATAATATTATCATGGGTCAGCTCCAAAAATATTTTGGGCAGAAAGTGTTTGCTTTGGTCAGACATATTGCTGTGTGGAATGACACAAAGATAGAAAAGGCATTCTGTGAGCTCACAGAAGGTAGCTAATTTGAACTAAAGCACTACATAAAGGCAGGGCAAATTCATAGCCAGAATAATTATCTATGCTGGTAATAATAATATATGGTCCTTTGTATTATGTATGTCATTGAATATAGTTAAACTAACACCAAGTCACTGACTGGCCACGCAACAGAAACATTCCATATTGAAAGCTGCATGGTGGTATCTGTCCCTGTAAGTTTAGAACTCAGCAGTGACCTTTGACAGGTCTGTCTTGGTAAGTGATCATCCATGTTGCTGAGTCTATGCATATCCTTCATCTTAGCCACCATGACCACATTGTTCATGGGTCTACTTAAAATGACAGGAATAGATAAGAAAATAGGTTGACAATCCAGTGATAGGTCACCTTACTTTTATATTACCATATTCTACCTAGCAGAATTTCACCACTGCTATAGTCACCTTTTGATGAACATCCACATGAATCACAAGTATCTTCATGTGATTTGTCTATTTAAAATTATCAGTCTATATATATTTCCTACAAATGTCTTTCCATCTAATTTTCTAATCATACTCTTTCCATATCCTAATTGTGTGGCAATAACATTGGCTTTATCTGAAGCATCATTATACAATTACAAGTACAGAAATTTCTCCTTCAAGGCATAATGTATGACCAAATAAACTTCCCCAAATTTGGTATACTATGACAATTTCTATTTATATGATGTTACAGCCATCAATACTTGGAAGGTACATACCGAACAATCAATAAACTCAGCCAATCTTTTCTTCCTAAGTCAACTAATTATAGGGCACACTCAATGAGTCTATAAGTACATGCTTTAGCACAGCCAGCATTATAAACATGAGTAGGAAGCAAGGATTTGAGCAGCTCCTTCATATAGCATGGGTTATGACATGAAGGGCTACTCATGACTGATAATAAACATAAATAGCTCTTACAATTAATAATGAATTGCTGTTGTGCATATATACCTTTATGTTTTGGCAGGTCAGATAACACCTAGCTCATGATGGACAGCATGAGTCAAAGGATAACTTTGTAGCCCAATATCAAATACTCATCTTTTCCTAAGGTCCAATATCAGGTAGAGTGCTAATTTTAAATGAAAAATAATTGTCTTCCGCTAATAGTAGAACCTCATTACAAAATTCCAACTGTCTCTAAAGTGATTTACCTAAAGAGACATGCCAGAGACATAAAACTGTTTCTATCTTCTGCTGACACCTACAAGAGAATAGCGCCTATTGGATCATATGGTCAAAGCAATAGAGAAGTCTTCACATAACCCTTGGCCTGGTGATGATCTTTCTCCTCTTCTGGGTACCATTCAAAGCTCAAATGTTTCTAAGTCATGCGGTTTACATCCCAGAGTAACACACACAAGTAAGGAATATCTTATCTCTGGAATCAAATAAACCCTCAAAGCATTGTCCTTTATTGGTGATGGAGGGGCCATAATCAATAAAGAAAGACAAGGAATCCCTGCATACAGCATTCCTAGGGACTTTTAGAAAGTTCAATACTTATTGACATTGAATTTTGGGTGGAGTATTTTCCATCTTCTGATATGTTTCTATTTTACAAACAAGTCCAGAATGATTACAACCACCTAAACATTTGAGCCTCATGGCCCAATGACAGGTATTGAATAAAGCAACTGCCAGATGAACATATCAGGTCCTAGAAGATGTCCAAATCTACTTGTCAGGACACCACATTTGGTACAATAACCATAACTGAAGTGACAAATTGATTAAGATTTTGGGTGACAGCTGTCATTTTCTGTTTTCTACCTCTCTTGTACATGGGCCAATGGAATAATTAATAAGGCTTCAATTTCTGTTATCTACCTATCTTGTGAAAAGTTAAAAGGGATAATTAAATGAAAATGTGATGGTAACGACCATACTTTCATCTTTTAAGTACTTAGTGCCAGCACAAATTCCTCTGGGATGAACATGGCCTTTCTTATCAAGCAACCAGACTACTTACTGAGGCTGCCAGATCTGGATCAGGCCTGGTCTTGAACACCAAAGACAACAAATGTCCTCCTTTCAGCTTTTATATTCTTTGGTTTCAGCCTCCAAACATTGACTATGAGGTTCAATGTGCTTCCTTAATGTTGAGGTCTTTCATCCATTTGGATTTGAGTTTTGTACATGGGGATAGATATGGATCTGTTTCCATTCTTCTACATGTTGATATCTAGTCATGCCAGAACCATTTGTTGAATATGCTTTATATTTTTCCTTCTTTGTCAAAATTATGGTGCCTGTAGGTGTGTGGATTTATATCTGAGACCTTCTGTCAGTTTTAATGTCAATACCAGACTATATTCAGTACTGTAGCTCTGTAGTAGAGTTTGAAGTCAAGGATTGTGAGGACTCCAGAAGTACCTTCTTTGTACAGGACTTTTTTTGGCTATCCTGAATGTTTGCTTTTCTGTACAAAGTTGAGTATTGTTCTTTCAAGGTCTGTGAAGAATTTTTCTGGGAATTTGATGGGCATTTCATTGACTCTGTAGATTGCTTTTGGTAAGATTGCCATTTTTACTACATTAATTCTACTTACTCAAGATCATGGGAGATCTTTCATTTTCTGGTGACTTTTTCAAGTTCTTTCTTCAAAGATTTAAACTTCTTGGCAAACAGGTCTTCCATTTGTTTGGTTAGATTTATTACAAGATATTTTATGCTATTTGTGGCTATTGTGAAGGGTGATGTTTCTCTGTTTTCCTCCTCAGTCCATTTATCATTTCTGCAAAGGTGGGATACTGATATATTTCTAGTTAATCTTGTATCCTGCTATATTACAGAAGGTGTTTATGAGTTTATTAAGATTTTTGGTAGAATTTTGGGTGTCACTTATGCAAATTATCTTTCATCAACAAAAATGAGAGGTTTGACTTTTCTTCTGATTTTTATCCCCTTGATCTCCCTTTGTTGTCATGTTGCTATAGCTAGAACCTCAAGAACTATATTGAATAGATATGGAGGGAATGGGCAACATTTTCTTGTTCCTGATTTCAGTGGAATCATTTTGTATTTCTCTCCATTTATTTTGATGTTGGCTGTTGGATGACTGTATAATGTCTTTATTGCATTTAGGTATGTTTCCTGTATCCCTGCTCTCTCCAAGACCTCTATCATGAAGGGATTTTGTATTTGTCAAAGGATTTTTCAGCATCTAATGTGAACATGTTTTTCTTTTTTCAATTTGTTTTTATGGTGGAATACATTGACAGAATTTCATATGTGGAAAGATCCCTACATCTCTGGGATGCAGCTGACTTGAGCAAGGCGGATGATTTGTTTGATATATTCTTCGATTCAGTTTGCCAGTTTTTTTTATTAAGTATTTGTCCATCAACGTTCATGAGTGACCTTGGTGTGTAATTCTCTCTCTTAGTAATGTCTTTGTGTGGTTTTGGTATGAGAGTAACTGTAGTCTTGTAAAAAAAAGTTTGGCAAGTTTTTTTCTGTTTTATTTTGTTGAACAATTTGAGAAGTATTGGTATTAGTTCTTCTTTGAAAATCCTGTAGAATTCTGTTCTGAAACCATCTGGTTCTAGTCTTTTTTTGGTTGGGAGATTTTTGATAAATCTTTTCATTTTTTATCAGTTATAGGTCTATTTAATTTGTTTATCTTGTCTTAATTTAATATTTGGAAAGTGATAGTTATGCAGAAAATAGTTCAGTTACTTTATGTTTTCCAACATTTTGTAGATTACAGGTTTTCACAATATGACCTAATGATTCTCTGGATTCCCTCCATGTTTGTTGTTATGTTTTCTTTTTTTATTTCTGATTTTGTCAATTTGGATATTCTCTATCTGAATTTTGTTTAGTTTAGATAAACTGTCTATATTGTTGATTTTCTCAAAGAACCAATGTTTTGTCTCGTTGATTCTTTATATTGCTCTCTTTGTTTTTATTTTGCTGATTTCAGCTCTAAATTTGAATTTTTTTCTGCTGTTTAATTCTCCTGGGTTAGTATGCTTCATTTTGTTCTAGAGTTCTCAGGTGTTCTGTTAGCTTACAAGAGAAGGATTTTTGAAGCTTCTTTATGTAGGCTTTTAATGTTATGAACTTTTCTTTTAATATTGCTTTCATTGTGTCCCATAATTTTGGGTATGTTGTGTGGTCATTTTCAATGAATTTTAGGAAGTCTTTGATTTGTTCCTTTATTTCTTCCTTGAATCATTGATGATGATGATTCAGGTGAGCATTGTTTAATTTCTATGTGTTTGTGGGCTTTCTGGAATTATTGTTGCTGTTGAATTCCAACTTTAAGTCATGGTGATCTAATAAGATATATGGGGTTCTTCCAACTTTTTTGTATCTGTTGAGGTTTGATTTGTTACCTAGTATGTGGTCAATTTTTAAGAAGGTTCCATGAGATGTTGAAAAGAAGGTATATTCTTTTATGTTTGGATGAAATGTTCTGTAGATGTCTGTTAAGTCCATTCGAGTCATAACATCTGTTAGTTTCCTTATTTCTCTGTTTATTTTATATCTGAGAGACCTGTCCATTGGAGATAGTGGGGAGTTGAAGTCTCTTACTATTAGTAAGCTAAGCTTCAGAATTTCTTTTTAATGTATGAGGGTGCCCTTGTATTTAGGTAATAGATAATCTGTATTGAAATTTCCTCCTGATGAATTTTGCCAATGACTAACGTGAAATGTCCTTCTTTGTCTCTTTTCATTGGTTTTAATTTGAAGTCCATTTTGTTAGAATAACTATACCCACTTATTTCTTAGGTTCATTTGATTGGAAATTTTTTTCCAACCCTTAACTCAAAGGTGATGTCTGTTTCTGGGTTTAAGGTGTATTTCTTGTATTCAGCAAAAGGATGCTTTTAGTTTTTATATCCAATCTGTTAGCCTGTGTCTTTTTATAGGTGATTTGAGTCAATTTATATTAAGGAATATTAATAACAAGTTATTGTGAGTTTCTGTTATTTTTGCTTTTATTGTTGGTGATGATATTGTGTTTTTTTCCAGTTTTTTGGTATTTGTTGCTGTGCAATAATCTATGCTTTGTATTTTTGTGAATGTATCCAAGTTCCTTGGGTTGTTGTTTTCCTTCTAGTAATTTGTATAAGTCTGGGTTCGTAGCTAGGTATTGGTATAATCTGGTTCTGCCTGAAATATCTAGTTTTGTCTATCTATGGTGATTGAAAGTTTTGTTGGGTGTGGTAGTCTGAGCTGGCACACATGGTCTCTTAATGTCTGCATAATACTTGACCAGGACAATCTGACTTTCATTATTTCCATTGAGAAATCTGGTGTAATTCTGATAGATCTGGCTTTATAAGTTACTTATCATTTTTTCTTTGAAGCTCTTAATATTATTTCTTTATTCTGTATGTTTAGTGTTTTGATTGTTAGGTGGCAAAGAAACTGTTTTTTGATCCAGTCTGGTTGGTGTTCTGTAAGCATCGTGTATCTCCATATGCATATCTTTCTTTAAAGTTTTCTTCTATGATTTTGTTGAATGTTTTCCGTGCTTTGGAGTTGTACTTCATCTCCTTCTTCTATCCCTATTATTTTTAGGCTTGGTTTTTTATGGCATCCCATATTTCATGGATATTTTGTGTACAGCTTTTGGTAGATTTAATGTTTTTTTGACCAATGAGTCTATTTTCTCTATTGTATCTTCAGCATGTGAGAGTCTCTTTCATCTCTTATGTTCTGTTGCTTATGTTTATATTTGTGGTTCCTGATCATTTTCTCATAAGTTCTGTTTTTATAATTCCCTCGGTTTTAACAGAATAATCTCAAATGGCTGAAAGACGTTTAAGAGATTGCTTAATATCACTAGCTACCAAGAAAATGAAAATCTGAATGACACTGAGATACCATCTTACACATGTAAGAATGGCTAAGATCAAAAAGACAGATGATAGTTTACATGCCCAAGTAAGGAAAGAGATGCATAGTTTGTGAATCATTCCTCCACTGCTGGTTGGAGTGCAAACTTGTACAACTGCTTTGGAAATCAGTATGGGAATTTCTTAGAAATTTGGGAATCAATCTACCTCAAGACCCAACAATACCACTCTTGGGCCAAAGGATGTACATACATACCACAAGAAAATGTGTTCAACTCTGTTCATAGCAGCATTATTAATAATGTTTCCAAAACTTAGAATCAAACTAGATGCCCCTCAACTGAAGAATTAATAAAGAAAATGTGGTAGATTTTTACAATTGAGTATTACTAAGTGGTAAAAAAACAAACAAGAAAACAAACAAAACAATGACATCTTGAAATATGCAGGCAAATGGATAGAAGTAGAAAAAAAGATTAAGTGAGATAACGCATACCCAGAAAGGCAAACTTGGTATGTATTCACTCATAAGTGGATATTAGATGTAAAGCAAAGGATAACCAGCCTATAGTACATTGATGTAGGTGGACCTTCTTTCTATGTGTTATTTTCATTGGTTAATAAAGAGACTGCCTTGGCCCTTTGATAGGACAGAAAATTAGGTAGGCAGAGTAAACAGAGCAGAATGCAGGGAAGAGGGCAATGAGGCAGATGCCATGGAGCCAGCCACCAGGTCAGACATGCTGAATCTTTTCCGGTAAGTCACCACTTCGAGGTGCTACACAGATTATTAGAAATGGGTTAATCAAGATGTGAGAGTTAGACAGTAATGAACTCTCTAGAGATAATGGGCCAGGCAGTGTTTAAATGAATACAATTTGTGTGTTGTTATTTCCAGGGCTAAGCTAGCCATGCGGGAGCTGGGCGGGATGAAAAGCAGGCCTGCTCACCCCTTCACTACAGATGGCATCCAGACATGGATAACTGAATCCACAGAATGCCTGAGAAAGTTTGGTAAAGAATAAAGTAAAGCATGTGTTCTTGGTGGCAGCAATTTCTTGGGTCTGGTCTGCTTACTAGAGGCAAGCAAGCACTCTCATCTAAGAGAGGCTTCCTGACTCAGATTTAGCTGCAAAACCTTGCAGCCCTTTTAAGAGGTCCTGCCACGAAACACTTAAAGGGTGTTGATGAAAAGCTGAATGCATGCTTTTTAGTTTTCAGCCATAACAGGAAAAAAAGCTGTGCTATTTTAAAATGTTGGCTATCTGGGCCATCCTACCAGGACAAACTCTGATTCCTTCAGGAAGACGGTCCCACTGAGTGTGGTCTGTGAGCAGAATGGTGTAGCTTGCTTGCTGGCAGAGACCTTGAAATGCCATAGAGTTGTGGCAATAAAAATGGCTACAGCTGGTACCTCTGCCATGAGGCTATAAAACTAAGGAATGGGCTGGATCTAGCCATCAAAGCCATGGCTCTCCATATTGTGTAGTATATTAAAGGCTCATGTGGTCAGAAAAAGAGAGATATACAATAAAGAGAGATTCAAAGAGGAAGAAAACCTCTAAATGGTTTACAGTGTTTTAAAAATATATACAGGTTAAAAGTTAAAGTTCTTAAAGTTAAAAAGAAAGAGAGTAGTTGGGTCTGGTAGTACACACCTTTAATCCCAATGCCTGGAGGCAGAGGTAGGTTGACCTCTGTGACTTCAAGGGGCAGAGGTAGATTGACCTCTGTGACTTCAAGGTGTGATAGTACACATCTCTAATCCCAATGTCTGGGAGGCAGAGACAGGCAGATCTCTGAGTTCAAGGTGTGGTAGCACACACCTTTAATCCTACCACTGGGGAGGTGGAACTATGTGAGTTCAAGGACAGCCTGGTATACAGAATTATTCCAGGACAAAGATATACAGAGAACCTGTCTCTAAAAGTAAAAGTAAAAATAAAAAAATAGAGGTTAAAATAAAGCCACATAAAGATGGAAAATACACAGAGAATCTTGATACTGTATGCTACTATGTTCTCTTTGAATTGTTTGAATTCTGAGGAAGGAGCAACAGCTGCTAAAAGATATTTGTTTATAAATGCTGCTGAACTAATCCAAGATAGATATTTTAAAAATACCATGACTTCAAAAATTAGATCTAAGGTTATGATGCTTTGGAAAAGTTCTTCTTTTTTTTCACAGAGAATGAGACCCTGTGGATTTCTTCTATCTCAATATGGTATGATAGACCCCGTCCTCCTGAAAGGTTGCTATGAACACCCTCAAGAAATTACTTTGCTCAACTGCCGACTGAGATGAATCTAGCACACAGTTTATATCATGAAAGACCTGATTAACAGCGCCCCTATACAGCAGGAAGAAGTTTGGAAAGAAATAACTAAGCCCATATTCCCAAATATTGCTTATAAGTGTTCTTTTACATTTAAAGGGGGATATGATATAGATATGAATAATTTGCATTGGTGTGGATTTTAAGGTCAATTTTGTTATATGAATATATATATTTCTGATCTTGATTGAGGTATTGTGATTGTGTAGTTCATTTAAAACTACAATGTATAATTAAAAATATAGGTTGTTAATGGATAATCATCAATAATAGTCAAGCTTGTAGCAATGTTAGTTTGATTTTCTAGATGTGCATAGATATATTTCAGATAAGCATTCTTCATATAGTTCAAAGACTACAGAACATGGCATTTAATGTTTTAATAACTTAGGGCTTTTCTTGACAATGAGACACGTCTGCTCCTGGCAGCAACAATCTACTTCAAGAGGAAGATGGGCATCGAAGAGGCTCCTTATGGAGTTGGTTAGCCATTTGGGCAAGAAACTGCTCTTGCCTGGACTGTTCCATAAACTGGACACAGAGAACCCACAGAGAGAGGACTGCTGAACTTGCCTAAAGGTGAGATGATCTTTTAGAGTTCCTGATTCATGAAAGAGTCTGAGAGACATTATGCAGGACACAGTAGATAGTGACTAAACTGCCTTTGAAATTTCCTGCTTCATGGAAAAGACTCTGGATACTATGGACCTGTAAGCTGAAGATGGATGCCCCAATGGTACAGAGGAACTTTGAATGACTGTCCAGGCAACAAGATGTCTCTGTCATTTCTAGAGTTTTGAAAGTTGCTTATTTCTTGTTTACTTATGTAGTATTACATTCTTCTGGAGTCTTTGATGGAGTTGAAAAATGGTGAGTTATAGTCATAGTTTTCCATTATTATGATAAAGATAAAACATATATAAGTATTGTAACTAATTCTTAATTGATAACTGTTTTGTTACATGTAATTCTACTATGTTAAAGTGAAAGCCTTTCTTTTTTGTTTAAATAGAAAAAGGGGAAATGATGTAGGTGGGCCTTCTGTCTATGTGTTATTTTCATTGGTTAATAAAGAGACTGCCTTGGCCCTTTGATAGGATAGAAAATTAGGTAGACAGAGTGAACAGCACAGAATGCTGTGAAGAGGGCAATAAGGCAGATGCCATGGAGCCAGCCACCAGGTCAGACATGCTGAATCTTCTCTGGTAAATCACCACCTAGTGGTGCTACACAGATTATTAGAAATGGGTTAATCACAATGAGAGAGTTAGCCAGTAATGAACTCTCTAGAGATAATGGGCCAGGCAGTGTTTAAATGAATACAATTTGTGTGTTGTTATTTCCAGGGCTAAGATAGCCATGCAGGAGCTAGGCAGGATGAAAAGCAGGCCTGCTCGCCTGCCCACTACAGAACATGACCACAGAGAATCTAGGTAACAAGAAGAAGCCAAAGGGAGATATACATGGATGCCTCTGAGAAGGGAAAATAGACAAGAACTCCTGAGAAAATCAAGAGCATTGGAAAGGAGAAGGGAGGACAGAAATGCAGGGGTAAAGAAGAAGGGAAAGGGGGAGGAATAACATGCAGAAACAAGATGGAACAGATGGACAGAAGACAGAGAGGGAGGGTAAGGAAAGAGTTATCTTGATTGAGGGAAACACTATGGGGCTAGCAAGAAACCTGGCACCAGGAAAAAATTCCCAGAAATCCACAAGGATAACCTTTGCTAAGAACCCTAACTTATAGTGGAGAGAGTAACTTAATTGAGTTACTGTTTTGCCATTTGATAAAAATTATTAAATTTAGATAAATGTTTGAAATTTGCGTATAGTTTATTGAAATTCATCTATCCTATTTCTAAAGATAAGAATGAAAAAAATATCTTTTTGTATCTATGGAAGTTTGCTTTGTTTCTGAGTATGTGGTCAATTTTTGAGAAGGTTCCATGAGCTGCAGAGAAGAAGGTATATTCTTTCCTTTTTGGGTAGAGTGTTCTATAGATATCTGTTAAGTCCATTTGATTTATTACCTCTAGTAATTCTCTTAGTTCTCTGTTGAGTTTCTGTTTGATTGACCTGTCCATTGGTGAGAGAGGAGTGTTGAAGTCTCCTACTATTAGTGTTTATGGTTTGATGACTGCCTTGAGTTCTAAAAGTTTTTCTTTTACATAAGTGGGTGCTTTTATATTAGGGGCATAGATATTCAGGATTGAGACTTCCTCCTGATTAATTGTTCCTGTTATGAGTATAAAATGTCCATCTCCATCTCTTCTGATTGATTTTAGTTTGAAGTCAGTTTTGTTAGATATTAGAATGGCCACGCCCGCTAGTTTCTTAGGTCCCTTTGCTTGGAAAACATTTTCCCAACCCTTTATTCTAAGTAGATGTCTATCTTTGTGGTTGAGGTGTGTTTCTTGTAAACAGCAGAATGTTGGAATCTGTTTTTGTATCCAATCTCTTAGTCTGTGCCTTTTTATAGGTGAACTGAGACCATTAATATTAAGTGATATTAATGACCAGTGGTTGTTGATTCCGTTTATTATTTTTTTGTGTGTATGTGTAGTAGAGTTTGTGTGTTTCTCTTCTTTGAGTTGTGGTTGTGAAGGGTCGCTAAATGTCTGGGTTATTGTAGGCAGTGATGGCAATGTGGGATTCCTTGGGTTGCGATTTTCCTTCTATTACTTTCCATAAGGCTGGATTTGTGGCTACAAATTGTTTAAATTTATTTTTATCCTGGAACATTTTGTTTTCTCCGTTGATAGTGAACGATAGCTTGGCTGGGTATACTAGTCTGGGTTTGCATCCATAGTCTCTTAGTTTCTGCAGTACCTCTATCCAGGACCTTCTGGCTTTCATGGTTTCCATAGAGAAGTCTGGTGTAAGCCTGATAGGTTTACCTCTATAAGTTATTTGACCTTTTTCCTTTGCAGCTCTTAAAATTCTTTCTTTAATCTGTATGTTTTGTGTTTTAATTATTATATGGTGAGGGGATGTTTTTTTCTGATTCAGTCTATTCGGTGTTCTGTATGCTTCTTGAACCTTCATAGGAATATCATTCTTTAGGTTGGGAAAGTTTTCTTCTATAATTTTGTTGAACATATTTTCTGGGCCTGTGAA
Source organism: Myodes glareolus (assembly GCF_982192425.1). NCBI lineage: Eukaryota > Metazoa > Chordata > Mammalia > Rodentia > Cricetidae > Myodes > Myodes glareolus. Next base: position 61,916,583 of record NC_142053.1, on the reverse strand, counting down.
CTGCAGTTCTTCTCCTTCTTCAGTCCCTATTATTCTTAGATTTGTTTTTTTATTGTGTCCCAGATTTCCTGAATGTTTTGTGAAGAGAATTTGTTGAATTTGCCCGTTTTTTTTTTTTTTGACCAGAGTATTTATTTTCTCTATGGTATCTTCAGAATCTGAGAAAGCCTACAAATGTGTGGAAGTTGAACAGTCAACTACTGAATCATCCCTGGGTCAAGGAAGAAATAAAGAAAGAAATTAAAGTCTTCCTTGAATTTAATGAAAATAAAGACACAACATACTCAAATCTATGGGACACAATGAAAGCAGTGCTAAGAGGAAAGTTCATAGCACTAAGTGCCCAATTAAAGAAAACGGAGAAAGCATATATTGGAGACTTAACAGCATACCTCAAAGCTCTGGAAAAAAATGAAGCAAACTCTCCCAGGAGGAGTAGAAGATTGGAAATAATCAAACTGAGAGCTGAAATCAACAAAATAGAAACACAGAAAACAATCCAAAAAATCAACGAAACAAAAAGTTGGTTCTTGGAGAAAATCAACAAGATTAACAAACCCCTATCCAAACTAATCAAACGGCAGAGAGAGAACACCCAAATTAATAAGATCAGAAATGAAAAGGGGGACATAAAAACAGACATAGAGGAAATTCAGAGAATCATTATATCTTACTATGAAAGTTTATATGCCACAAAGTTGGAAAATGTACGAGAAATGGATTGGTTTTTAGATAAATACCATATACCGAAGTTAAATCAAGACCAGGTGAACAATCTAAATAGACCTGTTAGTTGTGAAGAATTAGAAGCGGTTATCAAAAACCTCCCAACCAAAAAAAGCCCAGGGCCAGATGGTTTCTACCAGAACTTTCAAGAAGAGCTGATACCTATACTCCTTAAGGTATTTCACAATATAGAAACAGAAGAGTCATTGCCAAACTCTTTTTATGAAGCTACAGTTACCCTGATACCAAAACCACATAAAGACACAACCAAGAAAGAGAATTACAGGCCAATCTCACTCATGAACATCGACGCAAAAATTCTCAACAAAATCCTGGCAAACCGATTCCAAGTACACATTAGAAAAATTATCCATTATGATCAAGTAGGCTTCATTCCAGAGATTCAGGGCTGGTTCAACATACGCAAATCCATCAATATAATCCATCATATAAATAAACTGAAAGAAAAAAGCCATATGATCATCTCATTAGATGCTGACAAAGCATTTGACAAAATCCAACATCCCTTTATGGTAAAGGTATTGGAGAGATTGGGGATACAAGGGTCATACCTAAATATAATAAAAGCTATTTACAACAAGCCGACAGCTAACATCAAACTGAATGGAGAGAAACTCAAAGCCATTCCATTGAAATCAGGAACAAGACAAGGCAGTCCACTCTCCCCATACCTCTTCAATATAGTGCTAGAAGTTCTATCAATAGCAATACGACAAGATAAGGGGATCAAGGGGATTTGAATCGGAAAGGAAGAAGTTAAACTCTCGTTATTTGCAGACGATATGATAGTATACATGAGCGACCCCAAACACTCTACCAAAGAACTCCTACAGCTGATAAACACCTTTAGTAATGTGGCAGGATACAAGATCAACTCCAAAAAATCATTTGCCCTCCTATACACAAAGGATAAAGAAGCAGGGAGGGAAATCAGAGAAACTTCACCTTTCACGATAGCCACAAATAGCATAAAATATCTTGGGATAACTCAGACCAAGGAAGTGAAAGAACTATTTGACAAGAACTTTAAGTCTTTGAATAAAGAAATTGAGGAGGATACAAGAAAATGGAAAGATCTTCCTTGCTCTTGGATTGGGAGGATCAACATAGTAAAAATGGCAATTCTACCAAGAGCAATCTATAGATTCAATGCAATCCCCATCAAAATCCTATCAAACTTCTTCACAGACCTTGAGAGAATAATAATTAATTTTATATGGAAAAACAAAAAACCCAGGATACCCAAAACAATCTTATATAATAATGGAACGTCTGGAGGTATAACCATACCTGACTTCAAATTCTATTACACAGCTACAGTATTGAAAACAGCTTGGTACTGGCATAAGAACAGAGAAGTCGACCTATGGAATTGAATAGAAGACCCAGATATTAACCCACAAACCTATGAACACTTGATTTTCGACAAAGGGGCTAAAGGTATGCAATGGAAGAAGGAAAACATCTTTAACAAATGGTGCTGGCGTAACTGGATGTCAACCTGTAGAAGAATGAAAGTAGATCCATATCTATCACCATGCACAAAAATCAAGTCCAAATGGATTAAAGACCTCAACATTAATCTGACCACTTTGAACCAGATAGAAGAGAAAGTGGGAAGTAGTCTACAAGACATAGGCACAGGAGACCACTTCCTATGTAGAACCCCATTAGCACAGACAGTAAGAGAATCAATGAATAAATGGGACCTCCTGAAAATGAGAAGCTTCTGTAAAGCAAAAGACACCGTCAGTAAGACAAAAAGGCTACCTTCTGACTGGGAGAAGATCGTCACCAACCCCTCATCAGATAAAGGCCTGATCTCCAAAATATACAAAGAACTCAAGAAACTAGACAATAAAACTCTAATTAACCCAATTAAAAAATGGGGTGCTGATCTGAACAGAGAATTCTAAACAGAAGAACTTCGAATGGCCAAAAGACACTTAAGGTCATGCTCAACCTCCTTAGCGATCAGGGAAATGCAAATCAAAACAACCATTTTACACTGGTCAGATTAGCTAAAGTCAAAAACACCAATGATAGCCTATGCTGGAGAGGATGTGGAGAGAGGGGAACTCTCATCCATTGTTGGTGGGAATGCAAACTTGTGCAGCCACTGTGGAAATCAGTGTGGCGGTTTCTCAGGAAACTGGGAGTCAACCTCCCTCAGGACCCAGCAATTTCACTCTTGGGAATATACCCAAGAGATGCACTATCATACTACAAAAGCATTTGTTCAACTATGTTCATAGCAGCACTATTTGTAATAGCCAGAACCTAGAAACGACCTAGGTGCCCCTCAATAGACGAATGGTTAAAGAAGCTGTGGAACATATATACATTAGAGTTTTACTCAGCGGTAAAAAACAATGACATCTTGAATTTTACATGCAAATGGATGGACATAGAAAACGCTTTACTGAGTGAGGTAAGCCAGACCCAAAAAGAGGAATATGGTATGTATTCACTCATAAGTGGATTCTAGCCATAATTAAAGGTCTTCGAGCCATTATTTGAGATCCTAGAGAAGCTAAATAAGAAGGTGAACCTGAAGAAAATCATGTACTTATCCTCCTGGAGATTGGAAGTAGACAAGATTGTCAGGCAAACTTGGGTTCACGGGGCTGTGGGGTGAATGTAAGGGGAGATGGTTAGAGAGAAGGGAGAAGGGAAGGATTTGGGATAGCTTGGGTGAATGGGATGGGGGGGAGGGAGGAAAGATGGCTATGGGAGCAGGGAAGTATATATCTCAACTAAGGGAGCCATTTTAGGGTTTGCAAGAGACTTGATTCTAGGGGAGTTCCCTGGTACAAGGAGAGGTCCCCAGATTGTTCCCTGGGCAGCAGAGGAGAGGGTGCCTGAACTGGCCTTGACCCATAACCATACTGATGATTATTTTGCATATCACCGTAGAATCTTCATTTGGCGATGGATGGAGATAAAGACAGAGACCCACATTGGAGCACTGGACTTAGCTCCTTAGGTCCAAATGAGAAGCAGAAGAAGGGAGAACATGAACAAGGAAGTCAGGACTGCGAGGGGTGCGTTCACCCACTGATACAAGGGGACTGATCTAATGAGAGCTCACCAAGGGCAGCAGGACTGGGACTGAATGATCAAACCGCATTCTCTCAATATGGCTAACATAGGGGCTGACTGAGAAGCCATTGATAATGGCACTGCCACTTGTTTCATCTGCATGTACTTGTTTTTTGGGATCCTAGTCTGTTTGGATGCTCACCTTCCTAGACCTGGAAGGAGGGTGGAGGAACTTGAACTTTCCACAGGGCAGGAAACCCTGACTGCTCTTAGGACTGGAGAGCGAGGATGACAGGGAATGGGGGGAGCGGGAGGGTACTGGGAGGAGGGGAGGAAGTGGAAATTTTTATAAATAAATAAATGAAAAAAAAAGCCTGCAACTCCAACCCATAGGATGCTGTTACTAGCATTCACAATAGGTCTTTTCACCTCAATTAAACCTCTATGGAAATTACATCCAGAAGTTTATCTCCACGGTGTGATGTATCTCAAATCTAGTCATGTTGACCAAGGAAATTAATTATCTTCTTGTCTTATTTTATTATTATTCATTATGCAGTGACAAAAAGATCATGGAACTTAGAATTTCTATATTTCTGTATTTATATTAACTGTATTTTTATATGTTGGGGACTCTGTTCTACCTAGACTGGAGTTCAGAAATCTTGAGTTTATTTTTGCTCTCTCAAAGTTATTTACAGCAGGTGTGGCTACAAACAAGAGACCTAGAGTGTGGTTAATAACTATTTTTCACATTGAACTGGATCCATTACACCTGGATGAAAGGTTGGAGAATTCAAATTTATTTCTTATATCATGCTAATGAAGTCTGTTGCATTCACCCCTCCCCTTTTGGAGTGAAGTTTATGTGTGGAAAAGAAATGAGGTGGATTCAGTATTCACTGGATGTCCCTTCTGATTCTGTTTTGTGTTTCTGTCTCTTATTTCTCTTATATCTCTTTTCTTTTTGCTTAATAATTCTTATTATCACACTACTACACAGGAACATGAGTTTCATCAAAGCTGGTCTTCATGAGGTAAAATTTTAAGTAGACTTTGATATGTGTTTCTTATCTACCTTGCTTTTCTAAACTATTCTAAAGTGGATTTAAAACAATATACTTGTCGGCTAATAAATAAATACAATTTTTAAAAATTTGCTTTTAACCCTCAAGTTATATCAATATTGATATTGATGCCATTTACTAGAGTCCCCCGACACTGGAGAATAGTAGCCATCTTTGTTGGCTATTGTATTGTGAGGTAAGAATGTCCCTCACAATCCAGTTGTCATGGGAACCTTCATCTAGATTCAGAAAGCTCCAGCTTTGCCCAGTCTGGCAGTTGACCCTTTCCAGGTATCAAGTTGCTTTTCTTTGGATTTCTATGTAACTTTTCATTGACTTTTGAGTATTCCATTAGATTACATTTGAGTTGGGAATCTTTCTCATACAATTAATCAATTATGTAGTTGACCATTGTTTAATTATTGCTTCCTAAAAATATCTCATATATTTATGGTAATTTCAATGGCCAATTTTCAATAGTCTCTCAAGTATACTCTTTTATTATTTTTCTATCTGAAGTATTATTTAATTGTAACAATAAATTTTGCTCATTTATGAGAATGTACTTTGTGTTTTAGTGTAATATCTTAGCTTATAATCATGTGACTATCTTGGTTTTCTTTATACCCATGAAGTCAGAATCTTCATCTCTTTTTAAAAAAGTGTTTCATTGCCACCTTTCATTGCCATGTGCCATTTGATTTTTTCCTTCTTTTTTAAATTTCAAAACTTTTAAAGACTAGCTTTTTTCCATTGGCTATTGAACATACTCAAATTATTCTAAGGTTGTTTGTTTCTACTAATGTTCTACTAAAAAATCATATGTGCTGAACAATCTTCTTTATTTATAAATAACTATTGTAACTTTAAATTAGGTACAATGAACTGTTTTTCAATATATTGCTTCATTAACTCTAATTTTGATACCATTACTTTCAACATTTTACTTTTTTCTAAAATTTGAAAATATACATACCATATTATTTATTTGCCCTTCCTGTTTTTAGTCATCAAAATTTTATATTCATTAATATTATATTCATTCCCTGACTTATCCTAGCTCAATTCTAGCAGTGTGACTACTTTGCTAATTGTTTAAACAGAGAGGTCAGTTGTCCTTTCAACCTCCATATACTTAGAATTTCAAAACTATTTTAGAGCAGTCTGAATATTGCACTTTAGAGCTATTGTTGTAAAATTTTCTGTAATCTAGTGTATTTCTGATTTATCTTTGACTTTCAACTATTGTAGCAGAATATTTTGCAAGATACTAGTATCTTAATTTTTCTTATCCCAGAATTTTGAATGATAGTACTCTATTTACATCTTTTTTTTGTTGCTTTACCATTTTTAGATAATTCTTGCATAACACAGGCTAATTGTGAATTTGTTACAAAACTGAGGATGAATTAGAATTCTTAATCCTATTTCCTCTATATACACAGTGATGTAACTGAAGTCATGTTCAAACACACCAGTTCATTTAAACTTTGGTTCTATTATTTTATTGTAAAAAATTCTCAGTAATATTGCTTACTTTAAACCAATTCTACTTATTTAATATAGTCATAAAGTTAATTCTTCCTTTTTTCAGTTTATTTTATTTTATTTTATTTTTTCATTTATTTTGCATTTCAAACAGTTTCCCCTCCATAGTCTCCCCCAGGTCTCCCCCACACCTCCCTTCTACTTTCCTTCCCATCCACCCCTCCTTCGTCTCCATTCAGAAAGGGACAATTCTCCCCATGGACTTGAACAAAGCATGGCACATCACGTTGAGGCAGGACCAAGTTTCTGCTTGAGTATCAAGACTGGGTGAGGCAACACGAATTCCTAAAAGAAAGTAAAACCCCATGGACAGGTTCTGATCTCACTGCTAAGAGCCTTACATACACACCAAGCTACATAACTGTCACACACATGCTAAAGGCCTAGTTCTGTCCCACGCAGGATCCCTGTTTATTCAGAGTCCGTGATCTCCCATGAGCTCTGGTCATCTATCTCTGTGTGTTCCCCCATCATGACCCCGAACCCCCTGGCTCTTTACAATCCTTTCTTCATTTTTTTCCAGAGGATCCCTGAGCTTGACTCAATGCTTGGCTATGAATCTCTGCAACTGCTTCCTTCAGTTACTGGATGTCTTTTTTATGAAAATTAGATGGAAAGCAATCAGATTACAGTAGACGGTAACTTCAGACCCCCTCTCCACTAATGCCCTCGATGGGGTTACCCTTGTGGTTTTCTTGGGGTTTCCTAGATATCAGGTTAATCCATAAACTCAAAATGGAACCTCCCCATCAAGACATCTTTTTTGTTTCTCTCCTTTTCCACTCCGAACTTGAAACCCACATCCAGCCCACCCAAACTTTTTTCCCAAGTACCCATTTTCCAATCTTCCACACTATCTCCCCTAGTTTACCCAGATCTCTTGTATTTTTCCTTCTCAGAGAAATGCATGTATATCCTTCTTTGGGCCCAGTTTGTTATCTAGCCTTCTGAGATTTTGGATTGTAGGTTCATTATCCTATACTTTACTCTTAATATCCACTTATGAGTGAGTACATACCATGTTTGTCTTTCTGATTGTTGGTTATCTCACTCAAAATGATTTCTTTTTAGTTCCATCCATTCTTGGACAAATTTCATTGGGTCATTGTTTTGTTTTGTTTTTAGTTTTTGTTTGATTGTTTGTTTGTTGAGACGGGGTTTCGCTGTTCCTTTGAACCTGACCTGGAAATTGCTCTGCCTCCAGAGTATTGGGATTAAAGGCATGTGCCACCAATTCCATGGCGACATCATTGCTTTTTACAGCTGAGCAATAATATTTTGTGTAAATGAATTTAATTTTCTTTATCCATTCTTTGGATGAGGATCATTGGAGTTGTTTCCACGTTCATTATTATGAATGATGCTGTCACAAATATAGTTGAGCAACTGTCCTTGTGGTATGCTTGAGTATCCTTTGGGTATATGTCCTAGATTGGAATAGCTGGGTCTTGAGGTAATTTGATTCCCAATTTACTGAGGAAATGTCATATTAAATAACAAAGAAAATGTCCCGGTTTGAATTCTCACCAGCATTGGAGGAGTGTTCTCCTTACTCTACCTCCTCTACAAAATAAGTTGTCCTCCATGTGTTTGATTATAGCCATTCTGCAAGGTGGAATATGGTATCTCAGAGTCATTTTGATTTGTATTTCATTGGTGAATAAGGATGTTGAACAATTCTTTAAGTGTATTTCAGCTGTTTTAGATTCTTTTGTTGATAATTCTCTGTTTAGATCTCTACCTTAGTTTCAGTTGGATTATTTGGTATTTTTATGTCTAGTTTCTCATTTTGATTTTCTGAGACAGAGTTTCTCTGTAGCTTTGGAGTCTGACCTGGAACTGGCTCTGTAGACCAGGTTGGCCTCAAACTCACAGAGATCCACTAGTCTCTGTCTCCAGAGTGCTGGCATGAAAGACCTGTGCCACCACTACCTAGTTTGTTGTCTAGTTTCTTGCATTCTTTATATACTTTGGAGATAAAACCCTCTGTTTGATGTGGCTTAGAGAAGATATTTTCCCACTCTGTTGGCTGTCATTTTGTCTTATTGACAGTGTCCATTGCCTTTCAGAGGCTTTCTAATTTCATTAGATGCTTTTTATTAATTTTTGATCTCAGTGTCTGTGCTCCTGGTGTGTTACTCAGTAAGTAGTCACCTGTGCCAATGCTTTCAAACCTATTTTCTAGTTTCTCTTCTATCAAGTTCAGTGTAAATGAATTTATGTTGAGGTCTTTGATCCAATTATACTTGAGTTTTGTTCAGTTTGATAAATATGGATCTATTCGTACTCTTCTTCATGCCGATATCCAGTTATACCAGCACCATCTTTTGAAGATTCTTTTTCCCTGTTGTATAATTTTGAATTTTTTGTCAAAAATCAGGTATTCATTCATAGGCATGTAGATTTATGTCAGTATCTTTGATTCCATTGATCCACGTTTCTATTTTTATGCAAAAACCAAGCTGTTTTTATTGTTATATCTCTATAATTAAGGATGGTAAGACCTCAGTAATTTCCATTATTGCATGGGAATGTTTTATCTATCCCAGGTTTTTATTTTTTCCTTATGAAGTTGAGTATTATTCTTTTAAGGTCTGGTAGAATTGTATTGAAATTTTGATGGATATTACATTGAATCTGTAGATTGCTTTTGTAAAATTGCAATTTTTACTATGTAAACCCTACATATCCATGGGCATGGAAGATCTTTCCATTTTCTGCTATCTTCTTCAATTTCTTTCTTTAAAGACTTAAAGTTTTAGTCCTACTGGCATTTCACTTGTTTGTTTACAGTTACCCTGAAATAATATATATTATTTGTGCTTATTGTAAAGGGTGATGTTTCTCTGAATTCTCTCTCAGCTCATTTATTGTTTGTATATAGGAACACTACTATTTCCTTTTTAGCTAATCTTCTATATAGCCACATTACTAATGGTGTTTATCAGATTTAGGAGTTCCCTGGTAGAATTTTTTGGGTCACTTATAAAAACTCTTATATCATCTGCAAATAGCAAAAGTTTGACATTATCCTTTTCAATTTATATCCCCTTGATTTCCTTTAGTTATTATTGCTCTAGTTAGTAATTTGAGTGCTATAGTAAATATATATGTGTGATTTAAGGTTTAGTAATGTTTCATTTACAAGTGTCATTAGCCTTGTATTTAAGGAATTAATGTTCAGAATTGAGACTTCATCTTGATGGACTTTTCCTATGATCAATATCAAATATTCTTCTCTATATCTTTTGATTAATTGTAGTTTGAAGCCTATTTTGTTAGATATTAGGATAGCTATACCAGCTTACTTCTTATGTATATTTGATTGAAAAAAATCTTTTCTCAACCCTTTACTTGGAGGCAATCTCTGTCTTGGAAGTTGGTGTGGTTTTTTTATGATGCAAAAGAATGGATCTTGTATTTGTATACATTCTGTTGGCTTATTTATATTTTTAGCTAAATTGAGTATACTGATATTTCAGGATATTAATGAGCAGTGATTGTTAATACTTGCTTTTTTTGGTTCTGTTTGTGACGATGGTATTGTGTGTGTGTGTGTGTGTGTGTGTGTGTGTGTTTCCATCTTTGAATTTTGCTGGTGTGAGATTATTTATCATCTATGCTTTCATGGATCCAGCTACTTTTCTTGGGTTGCAGGTTTTTTTCTAGCTCTTTATGTAGTGCTGCGCTTATGGATCGGAATTGTTTAAATATGAGTTTTTCATGAAGTGTCTTGTTTTCTTCAACTACAATGATTAAAAGTTTTGGTGTGTATAATAGTCTGGGACGGCACCAATGATCTTTTAATGTCTGTAAATTGTCTGTCCAGAAACTTCTGATTTTCAGAGTCTCCATTTAGAACTCAGGTACTATTCTGATAGGCCAGCCTTTATATGTTACTTGTCCTTTTTCCTTTGCAGCTCTTGTTATTCTTTATTTATTCTGTATGTTCAATATTTTGATTATTTTATGGTGTGAGATCTTTTTGGCCCAGTTTATTTTGATGTTCTATAAGCTTCTTGCACCTATATAAGCATGTCCTTCTTTAGGCTGGCAAAGTTTTCTACTATCATCTTGTTGTATATATTTGTTGTGGCTTTAAGCTATATTTCTTCTCCTTATATCCCTCTTATTCTTAGATTTTGCATTTTCATTATGTTTCAGATGTCCTGTAAGCTTTTAGTTTAGAATTTTTTGGATTTAACTTTTTTTTACTGATAAATCTATTTCCTTATATGTATCCTCAATCTCTGAGATTCTCTCTTCCATCTCTTGTATTCTGTTGATGATGCCTGCATCTCCTTTTCCTATTTATATACAAAGATTTTTCATTTCTAAAATTCCCTCAGTTTATGTTTTCTTTATTGCCTCTATTTCAATTTTCAAGTCCAGAATTGTTTCCTTCATCTGTTTGCACTTTTTCCTTGGCTTTCTTTGCTTTCCTTAATGGATTTATTGATTTCTTCCAATTTTTTGTTTGTTTCTTTCTACCTTTCATTAAAGGACTTTTTCATTTCAGGACCTCTATCATTTTCACAAAGTTATTTTTAAGGCTGTATTTTTCTGCTTTATAATAAGTGTTTGGTTATGCAGATCTTGCTGTTGTAGGACAACTGAATTCTGCTGTTACCATTTTGTCCTTTATGTTGTTGAATGTATTCTTACACTGGCCTTTATCCATCTATATTTGGGATAATTACAGTTACAAGTTTTGGTTCTTGTGATGCCTTTGTTGAACGGGTCTTTTGCTCTTTTATTATCAATTTCTTTTATTACCTTTTGACCAGAATGGTCAATGGTTCTGATGATTGTCTTGCTGTCAAGTGAATTAGTGTTGTCTCAGATGAGGAATGTAGGGATTTTGGTGTCAAATTTCAGGGTATTTTCCACTTCTTCTGAGTGATGTAGACTTTATATATATGGCTTCAGAGTCTGTTCTTTCTACTTATGTGAATTGTGCCTGTGGCTATGGAGTCTATTCTTCCAACTGGTATGCATGTTACCTGTGTCCGTTTTTATGCCTATACTTCCATCTGGTATAGGTGGTTCTTTTGCCTATATGGTCTGCTGATTTTGTTGGGTAAAACTTTCCATGAGCAAGATATTGGGGTAGGTGGGATTCAATAGCTGATCAGGTTGTGGTTGATCAGAATAAAGAGAGTGGAGGCAGTGGTATTGTAGCCTGATTGTAGGTATTTTTCCTGCTGGCAGGCTGCTGAGGACTGCAGGAGAGTAGTGTATTTCCATGAGAACTTGAAGTAGGGCCCCATCTGCCTGCTGGGGCTGAAATGGGAGAGGGAAGAGCACTTGATGTGCTTTGGAGCTTAGGTCCTAGAGTTTAGGGCAGTATGTCTGTGAGACTTGCCACTCACCTGTTGTTTAATCTGGTATGGGTGAAGCTATAGGGTCTCCATATGTTTCAGTACCCCTTTCAGCGGGGCAGGTCACATTCTGCTTCTTCTGTGATCTGGGCAGGACTGCAAAAAGAGCTTCCTTCTTCCCAGAATGCTCCTGTTCTCATTGCCCCACCTCTACTTCCTGTCTGATTTTCCTACATATGCTTCCTGCCTGGCTATCAGCAATATAGCATTTATATAAAATATAACTGACAGAATATAGAATTGTTCCACACCATCCATTTATCATTTCTCTATTTGGGGTATAGTTCAAACATGCATGTGTGGCTTTAGTGTGAGTCATTTTTTATAGTAATTGAGAACCTTGCTGGTGGTGTAGCTATTACATTTTAGGACAAAGCCTTGAATGGAAGGAGTTGGTGAGATCAGCTGCCTTCTCTTTCCAGAGAAAGAGATAAAGACTAAATAAGTGTCTAAGTATCAGTTAGCTTATTTTTAATACCTACTACACCTAAGGTAACGCAAAGCCTTCGGTAAAGATGAGGATACCAGGATATGGAGTCAGTTTCCTTCCTGAGCAATATTATTCCTTTCATATTGCTATGATATAAGGGCTGGTCCCTCTTTTCTATGAAAAGGCACAGTTAATGGTTTCAGTGTCCTGTCTCAGGGGATATGGTCCAGAGAATGAGGGTGTATGGTGCTTGTCCACCAACTTGACTCCTTGTATTTGAAGAGCACCTGAACTTTTCCTTTTGATCTCTGAGTATTTGATGGATAGGCCTAGCCAACAACCAATTCAAGTGAACATAATCATTTGGGCATTTTTATTTCCTTTCTTTAGTTCTGGTTTGTCATTTCTTGGTGTTTAATAGCTGAATCTGAGGAATTTAATAACTTATATGTAGTTTCTGAAGCTGTCTATGTATATATGTCTATGTATGTCCAGGACTAACTGGATATTAAAAAGATAGTCTAAAAGAGCTTCTCCTTCTGGGTATAAAGAACCATGATTATGGTTCTATACTTGGTTGTTTTATTTACAATTAATGAGTTTGTGATCTTGCAGGTTCTGTTCACTGTGAAGACAGGCATAAGGATTTAAATAGCTCATCTACATGTTTTTTGTTTCATCCAAAATTTTCTGTTACCCTATCCCAGTTAGGGATACAATGAAGTATTATATAAACTCATAAGCTAAAGAAAAGCTCTGTAAGTTGCTGATAAATCAAGATGAGTCATTAGAGACAAGTCTGTGTATCTCCTTCCATTATTTGAAGTCTTTGTAAAACAGACATGGGCTTGACTTGCTGTATTGTTTCTGGTACTTACCTTAGGTAGAATAGTGTACACTTTGATACCTGTGTTGGAAGCAGTCCCATGAAAATTTAGATCAATTCACCCTCAGGACATAAATCTTATTTTGTAACATATATCTCACTAGCATAAACATCAAAAAGTAGCAGCAACTGGATCCCAGCCTTAAGTCTTGTGTTAGCAAACTCTGCAGAGGCAAATACTGCTCCTTGTCCTGACATAATTTCAGCTACAATTATTGAAAAAAAGCAGATCAGGGAGTGAGTGTCCAGACACATACTTGGCCCTCAAAATGAGGGTAGTATACCTGTGGAAAGAATAGAGAAATGTCTAACGATGTAGTTTGTTCTCTTATGGTATGAACAAAACTGTTCATGATTTCTAAGACAAAAGAAGGAACTGTAGTGCATTAGCTTTTCTTCTTAAATACAAAAGTAGACTTCACAGGCATTTCATGTTTTTCTCCTTGCTGGCTCTGTCAAATTTTATAGGCATAAATTATAGTTTCTGAGTGTACCTGTTAAAGTTTCCCTGCCTTGTGTTTCTTAAGAATTAATTGTATACAAATAAGTAAGTAGTTACAGAAAATAAGATAGGTTATTAAGAAAGAGAAACAGAAAAACCAGGAATTGTTTCAGAGTTGGACAAAACTAAAGGAAGAGAGAGAGAGAGAGAGAGAGAGAGAGAGAGAGAGAGAGAGAGAGAGAGAGAATGAGAGAGAGAGACATCCTATGATTTTTTTCTATTTTTTCAGTTTTTTACACTACTATTTAGGATTTTTTTATTTTACAGGCAGTCAAAATATTGGAAGGTTTTCAATCTTCTGTTGATATCACTTTCTTTCATATGTTATTCTCTGCAATGTCATCTTCTCTCTATTTTCTATTCTTTTATTTCACTACAAAGTGCAAAGAGGATTACAATATTAATCTAAATAGCATTTTAGTCATTATATGTAGAACAACAGTGGTATCTTGAATCTGTCTCATAAATCCATTTATCATTTACTACAAAAACATGCAGAGAAAAGACACTAACATACATGCAAGATGATGATTTTATATCTCATCAAAAAGATGCATGTCTTTAAATTTTAAATTAAAAATTTAGGTTATAGTCATTTATATATAAGTAGTATTCAAATTTAATAGATTTTTAAATGGTACATTTGAGCTCTTCACATGATCAAGTCAAATTTTATTGTCAGACTTTAAGGTTTTAAAATATTTCTGACAAAATTTATGTATGTATAACCTTTGTTCTAATTATCAAACCATAGCATTTAAAAAACAGAATGAAGTTGGAGAGATGGATGCGCAGTTAAAGACACTTGCTGTTTTGTAGAGAATCAGAATTCAGTTCCAAGCATCTGTGTCAGATGACTCACTACCATCTATAAGCACAGTTACAGAGTATTGGACAGTCCTTTTCTGGAACCCATAGTCATCAACATACATAACATACTCATATACATAAATATATGTAAAGTTGTATAAAAATGACCTTCTATCTCTTCAGATATTAAATATCAGACAGAACTAGTCGGTTTTAATATGTTGCAAATTTGAAAGGAAATCTTTCATTAAAGTATTTAAATTACTTCTAAATAGGAATTCTGCTAATGTTATGAATCAATTTTTGCTTAGACATTTATATGTTACTAGAATTTCTTAACAGATTCTAACAGAATTTAACAGATTCTGAAAATAACTATAGAAAATCATTTTTAGCTATCAACAGTGATCCTTTATATTTTTGTAACATTGCCTGATAAATCATTTATATTAGTATATAAATTGATATTAGTATTAGTGTCTCAATTTATCACATATTCTGGGCTTTATTGGGAAAAAGGCCTTAACCTTACTCTAAAACACTATATAAATAAGAAGTTTTCAAATATTTACTCATTATTGAGATATGATTGTGGTCTTGTCCCAGCTCCTTGGAGCTTGGGTGCTCCACTGAATTAATTTAGAGGAGACCTACACAACATAATGTAGAGGAATGTAGACAGAATATAGAAGATACTGTCTTCATATATAAAGCTTGAGTTTATTTCCAAATAAACTGTGATATAGAATGTGATCAATGACAAAAGGAAACATTGTGAAAAAAACTGTTTCATGAAATAAGCAGGCAAAAGTGGGTAGAGTGATCACTGTGCCAACCAATGTAATTTGGTAGATTCATTGCTTCTTAGTTTTGAAACAAAAAACTTCCTTGAGGATTATTTTCTTATCCAGATGATTAGCAGTAGTATTCTGATTAACTTTTGAGAGGACACAAATATATCTTTTTTCCTTATAGAATGGTTCTTTTAAATATTTTCATATTCTTTTAGGCAGTTTAGAATGCCAATTTACATTGCTTTTACCAAATCAGGTAAATGAGCTAATTTCATTGTTCAAGAATAAGACCACTAACACAATTTTAAGTCAAATTCGAAGCAAGCTTTCATTAAATACTGGCTACGTGTATGGAAACTGAACAAGTCTGCCTGTGCATTTCCAGAAAATGATCCTGAATCACTGTTTACATCACCTTAAATATTTCCAATCAGGTCCAATCAGGGGCAAGTATACATCCCAACGTACCTTCAGCCTACATTCAATTGGGGCAAGCATAGACCCTGATGTATTACCTGCCTATGAAACTCCTGCCCACATGTGATCAAACATATCCTGTGTAGATGGATCAAGCAAACAAGTTTAAGGGGGGGGGGGTTGGCTTGTTATTTCCCATAAACAATAGTCTCCAGCATTTCAGTAACTATTTGTCCTTGAGCAAGAAGCTTGCAGATCAGAGACATTTTTGTTTCATGGATCTCTTAAGCATAGTAATTAAAACTTAAAATGCAACTTTGGCTTTCACAAAAGGACAAACAAAAGAGATCTGAGAAATATTCCAAAAAATATAAAGTAGCCATGTTTCATCAGGAGCAAATGCATTTCTCTAATATCCCTCAATAAAGTCCTACTGTTTATTTCACCTGATAATTTGATTTTTAAAGACTGGAAATTGTTCTGAATTCTCCTTCCTTTTGCAGTACAGTTAAAATTTTATGAAGAAATAATTATAATACCTTCCTCCGTAAAAGCATGTCTATCAGGATTATAGAAGGTAGGGTCTCAGGCTAACTGACTTTCCAATCTGCCAGTTTAGAATATGTTGTAAGAGGACCCACTTGTTTGTCCCGGCCACCCGTCTAGCTTAGCCCTGAAATAACCACACAGAAAATGTATTAATTAAATCACTGCTTGGCCAATTAGCTCTAGGGACTTATTGGCTAATTCTTACATCTTAATTTAACCCATTTCTATTAATCTGTGTATTGCCATGTGGCAGTGGCTTACCAGGTAAAATTCCCAGCATCTGTCTCTGGTGGATTCATGATGTCTCTCTCATTCTAATTTCTTTCAGCCATAATTCAGTTCTGTCTTCTCTACCTACTTAAGTTCTGCTCTATCAGTCCAAGGCCATTTCTTTATTCATTAACCAATACAAGGGACTCCCATATAAAAAATAATCTGCCTATAGTATTTATTTATATTCATGACATTGGTATAAAGATACCAATGCATTTTAAATACTATGTCATTGTATATTTCAACTAATTGGAATATTCATATATGTTTTTCAGCTTTACCATTCACATTTGAGGCCAGTCACCAGTTCCATGAAGTTTTCATCTCTAACTATTTTGGAGCCCTGTGAGCTAAGTCTGTGCTCTCAGAGATTTATCATCAAGCAGAAACCTATAAACTGGACTAGAAGAAAAGGTAGGCCAGAACATGTGAAGCCTTTAAGAAATTTATCAGTATATCACTTTTTCAATGCTGCTTTTCACAATGAAGAATGTTAAAAAAGATCTGATGATTGTCAATTGAAGATTTAAGACATAGTATTTAAATGTGTATCTATGTACACTGGATAACTATTTGGATATAAAAAGTGCAAGCACAATTAGTTATTTAAAAGCAGAGAAATTATCATCATCTAGAAACGTAATCTCTGGTAAGGAATATAAAGCATTTGGAGTTTTCTTTTCACAACATTTGAAGGAAGATGTATGGATTTAGAGAATGTAATATTAACAAGCTCAACCAATCTCAAATCTCATAAGTGCATATTCTCCCACATATGATGAGCTTAGCCTATAATGTGTACATACATATAGGTGACCAAATATGTATGGCAATACTTTAACAACTGGAAAGGAGAACCAAAGATGATAATATTAGGTGATAAGGAAGGATGAAATGGTGATAAAGCTAAATGTTTTTATTTTTAACTTTGTCATAGTTTTTAAAAAGGACTTTTTGGAGGATTGATCAAAACATAAAAATGAAATTTTCAGTGAAAGTATAAAATGAAAAACAAAACTCCATGACTTCAAAACGGCTCTTCTAACTGTATAGAAGTGGATTGATATGTATAAACTTTAAATCTTGGCAGGAGCTTATTTGAGTGGCTATATTAACCTAGTTGCGTGAATTTTTTTTTATTTACAAGTTTTTCCCAGTAATATGTTTTTGTGAAATTAAAAGATCAATGTTAACATATATTCATTACTTAAAATTCAATTAATTTTGTATTTATGAGTATAAATATTTGCAAATAATTTCTGAGGGAAATATGTAAGAAATTATTAAAATATTTTAAACATATGATCTATAATATTCTAAACAAAGCCAATAGATTGGCCATCATTGAACTTTAATAAATGACAAATCTACACAGTATACCAGATAGTTACCCCAGTGTCACTTAGGATGTAAAATGCCTTTCCCTATAGAAGCATAGGAGAAAAAAAAACTGACCCTTTAATTTTTTCTCAGGGAAATGAAGCAATATTTATGACATCTTTTGTGGCAACCATATTTTAGAGAGTACACAATTGAATGCAAAGAAATATTCAGTATTATAAATTTTATGTATTGAGTATTTGCATTTGTAAGAATAACTTTGGTGTTCTTTCTAATTCTCTTGATATTTGCTTCAGGTTATTTACATTTCATAGTCTTAAATATCCAATATTAAGAAATTTTGTGAAAACATCTGATTCATATTTTTTTCTTTTTAAAAAATATCAATTTAATTTTTAATTATGTATATACATATATATCTGTGTGGAAGTATATACACATGGAAGTGCATTGCCCCAGGGTTTTAAAAGAGAAACTCAGATACATTGGAGCTGGAGTTACAGACAATTGTGAGCTGCTGAAATTAGTGCTAGAAATAAAAACTATATCTTCTGCAAGAACAGTATATGTGCTTAAGTACTGAGCAATCTCTTCAGCCTCCTGAAAATTTTTAACAAATAAAATTATATAACAAAAACAGCACAAGATCAGAAAAATGTATGGATATAATTATTGATTTATTGAATGAATTTTCAAAGGATTTTGCTGATACTGAGTAGTTTTTGTGCATAAACATGCTCAAGGATATGATTGTTCACTTGGGAAAATATTAGTATTAGCGATATTAAAAGTTATGTGTCTAAAATCAATTATATAAAGGAACATTATATGGAGAAATAAGGGCCTTAACTTTGACATAACAGGCAGTAATAGCCTATTGTATATAAAATTCTAGTAGAGCAATTGGTCTTAGGAAAAAAATTAAGTCAGGATAGTCTTTATAACCTATTTAAATGGAAGTAGACTAGTTCAGTAATCAGAAGGGTTGTTTTGCCTTATATTTTAACATGAATGAATCTTAACAAGGAGTTAAAGTTCAATTGGGTCTACAGGTTATACTACTTCCATAAAATTTCCATATCAGCCAAGTCTATGATTAAAAAAAATAATTTTTGTTGCCTGAGTGTGATGGTGGAAATGAGAGTTTTCTGAAAGTGAACTTCTGGTATCTATGTGGGGTAATAGAAACATTGTAAAATTGAGTCATACAAAACTCTAAGCTCTAAATTTACTGGAAAACAAAATCAAAACATATTTAATCATGCACATGAACTGTGTGTATTTTTAGGTTATTGCTCAATAAAAAATTTTTAAAGAAGAGAAGGAATCATATAAAATGTAATATCCTCTTAGAGATGCTAGTGATTTGTTTTTCTCAAAGAATTACAGGTGCTCAACAGTGGTATTTGGGGTAATGTCAAAAAATAATACTGTCGAGTTGGAAAAAAAATTTATTTATGGTAAATTAAAATAAAGAAGTCCTTGCTTTGAAAACATTGGTGGCTGTTTCCTCATAAATCTTATACTCCTATCTTTCCCTATGCTCACATAATAATTGAATAGATTAATAGATAAACTTTATCCTTTTTGTCAAATAAACTTTTGTAGCCATATGAATTTAACTTTATTATCTTGAGTGTATAAATTAATTAAAAAAAAAGAATGACATCCTTAAAGTGTTCATTCTCTCCATACAGTAATATGCAAGAAGACAGCTACAGGAAGCATTTGTGCTTTTGCTGTTGACATTTTATCTGAAATACATCTGGATTGAATCTACTCAAAGACCAGCAATGAATTCCAAAATAAATTCTAGCCCACACCAAAATAGTGTTCAAAAAGGAAATCATGATAGCAGTTCAGATGATGTAGTTGATATGTCCACACATGAAGATAAAGTCACTGTACACCTGGAGAAAACAAATTATCTGGAAAATTCTGAAGAAACTGCAGAGCCATCAAGCACTAATATTCCTCAAGCTGAGGAAGTTTCAACACTTACTCAAGTTTTTCAATTACTACTAGAGGAAGAAAATTATTTGATTCAATTTAGTGAAGGTACATTATCAAAATTCTATACATATATCACGGAAAACACTGGTGTCAACTTAGAAACATCTTTTGTCAAAGACCAAGGTCTCTATGTAACAGTGTTTGGCAACCCACAATCTGTCATAAAAGCTGAGAACATAATTTTTGAATGGTGTCAAGAACAGGATTTAACTTTAAGTCTCATTTCCAAAAAAGAACATTGCTTTGTTAGAGATCAGATTGGAGAAAAAGCACAAGATTTGGAACAAGAAACTGAAATAAATACTCAGATCTTAAGTACACACAATGAGAGCAACTGTGTGAATAGTGTTGATGCAAATCAGGCAGAGTTGAAATCTTTAGATGAAAGTCAACCTACATCTGCCAAGAGTAGCAAAGATGATATTCTGCCATCAGAAATGGAGAAAACATTTACTTGCCTGAATGCTGAGCCATACCCTGAATCAAGTGACATTTTTCAAGAAACAGAGGGGCATGTCCCCTTTCCACTGGCTAGTGTCAAGGAGACAGATATAGATATTAATGAAAGACAACCACAAGTGGATCAGACCAATTTTTGTGAAAATGAAATGACTGAGAAAACAAATACTGTAACTGAGGATGTGATGATGAACTTTCAAGACAATTGTACCATAGGTCTCAAAAGAAATTTTCTGGAAGAGATCCTAGAAACAACTGGTGATTCACCAGAGCAATCACTTTCTGAGAGTCTATCAGATTCTATGACACAACATAGTGAGACTGAGAGTTCAGGGGAGATATTTAATGAAGTTGATTGCAATGATGATGATTATTTTGTTTCTTCCATCTGTGCCCCTTCTTGGTTACACAGCTTTATTATAGGTAAGAAAGGTGAGAATATAGCTGAGATAACAAATAGTGTGCCAAAGGTTCATGTACACTTTACAGCTGAAGGCAAAATTATGCTGAGAGGACCAATAGATGATGTAAATTATGCTCAAGAAAAATTTGACATCATTGTCAATGACCTACTTAGTAGAATGCAATGTACTGAGATAAACAGTAGCAGTAAGTTTCACAAGTACCTTACAGGGAATAATGGAGAGATCCTAAACAGAATTATAGAGAAAAACCAAGTCTCTATCTCTGTGTTTTCTGAAAACGAAAGAAATCATTCTATTCGAATTGAGGGAGAATCTCAGGGTGTCCAACAGGCCAAAAGAGAACTCCTTGAACTCGCTAATAATTTGGAAGAGGAGCACAGCCATGACATAATCATTAAACACCAATTTCACCACATACTTATTGGACAAAAAGGTGAAAGGGTTCGTGAGATCTGCAAGAAATTCCCTGATGTTATCCTAAATTTTCCACATCCTGCAGAGAAAAGTGATGTTGTCCAGCTGATAGGCCCAAAATATGAGTCAGAAAAATGTGCACAGTATTTGGAGAACATGTTGACAGATATTAAAGGAAATAACTATACTGTAAGTATTCCAATCATAAAAAGGTTTCACAAAAGGATAATTGGAAAAGGAGGTTCAAATATAAAAAAAATCTCTGAAACAACCAACACCAAGATTAGTTTCCCACCAGAAAACTGCAACTCAGAAGAGTTTGTCATTACTGGATATCCAGAAAACTGTGAAATTGCACGTAACTGGATTCTTTCAATTCAACAAGAGATAGCTGATACTGCAGAGGAGGAAATTTCCATTCCTCCTAATCTATACAAATATCTGACTAATCCCAAAGAATGTTTTATCAATTCAGTCATAGAAGACTGTGGGAAAGTTCATCTGCATTTCCCAAAAAACAAGTCTGGTCTACATAAACTCATTATCATTGGCTCTGTTGAAAGTGTTGAAAAGACCAAAACAAAGCTTCTGAAACTGGCAGAAGAAGAACAAGCCAAGAATTACTCTGGGACTGTCCATGTCAAATCACAATATCATCAGTTTCTTATGAATAAAAATGGAGGCAATATTTCCAAAGTATGTGAAGAGACTGGAACATGTGTCATTTTCCCTAATCTTAAGAACAAAGATCAAGAATCCATAACAATTACAGGGACTGAAGAGGCTGTTAAAGAAGTAAAAAAACGACTAGAAGTTTTAAGTAAAGACTTAGAAAGTGTGGTGGAGGATTACGTACTAATAAATCGCAAATTTCACCACTATTTTGTCATGCGGAGGGGCCAGCTTTTAAGGGAAATGACAGAGGAGTATGGTGGCGTGACTATTACATTCTCTTATGCAGGAAAGCATAATACAAAAGTCACAATAAGAGGGGCAAAAGCTTGTGTTGAGGCAGCAAAGAAACACATTCAGGACATTTTCGAACCTTTGGGTTCCCAAGTTACAACGCGATATGTTATTCCCCAAAAGTTCCAACCTTTTATCATGGGACCAATATGTTCACGAATTCAACAAATTGCAAGAGATTATAAAGTTCAAATCAAATTCCCAGACATAGACAAGCCAGTCATCAATATGGACCTAGGTGTGCCAGAAAAATGCAAAGAAAAATGGAGAAGGACACATAAAGATCTTGTTCCTAATTCCGCAAGAAAAAGTGACACCATATTTATATCAGGCCAAGTGGAAAATTGCAAGGCAGCTACTGAAGCTATTGCATCTCTAATTCCTGCTACTGCTGAAGTCCATGTGCCCTTTCACCTACATCCTTACATCATTGGGCACAAAGGAAGTGGCTTACGTAAGCTCGTAAAAGAATTTGAAGTTCATATCCAAATATTACAACCTGGAAGAAATGCTGATATCATATCTATTATGGGCCTTGAAGCAAATGTGGAACAAGCCAAGGTGAGGTTACAAAAACAAGTAAAGGCTTTACAAATGGAAATAGAAGATCGGACACTAAGAAATTTTAAGCTAATATTCAATCTAGATCCCAAATATCGCTCTAAGATCACTGGTCATAAGGGTTTACTTATTGCTCAGATTTGCACAGAGCATGATGTTACTATTCGTTTTCCAAAGAAAGGAAGTCATGAAATGCAAGACCAAATCACTATTACTGGTTATAAAGAGAACACTCTAGCTGCTCGAGATGCAATAATGAGAATATTGCAAAAGATCGAAAAAACAGTTTCTAAGGAAATCCCACTAAACCACCAGGTTCGTGGCAATATTATTG
This sequence comes from Myodes glareolus, assembly GCF_982192425.1. Classification (NCBI taxonomy): domain Eukaryota; kingdom Metazoa; phylum Chordata; class Mammalia; order Rodentia; family Cricetidae; genus Myodes; species Myodes glareolus. The sequence goes on along the minus strand of NC_142053.1, from coordinate 61,893,624 downwards.
GATTCCGTGGAAGAACTATCCAAAAAATCATGGATCGATACCAAGTAGACATACGTTTACCTCCAAAAGGGTCATATAATCCTAATATTACCTTGACTGGGCTCTCTGATAATGTACAAAAAGCAATTGAGCATATACTCAATCTTGAAAAGTACTATCTGTCAGCTGACATAAGCCATGGACCTCAGCAGGAGCATAATAAGAGCATCTCCCTTTGCAATACAGCCATGACACCATCCAAGAATTTTGTAAGAAAATATGTTCCCTGTTATGCTAAAGCAATCACAAAGCTCCCAGATATGGATAATTGCGAACACTTTCCCAGATTAAAGCAACGAATGCCTTCTAAGACTCATCCTTCAAAACTGTAACAATGATGATCGAAATAATAAAGTGTTCAAAACTGCTTACCTGAAAATGCTGTCAAGTATTTTAATTTAATTTTCTTTCTTGAAAATCCCATGTGTAATTATTGTAAATCCATCACTTCTCCACCTCCTTTGATACCTCCAATTCTACCCATACTCCCTTATTCTTTCTCAATTTCATGAACTTTTCTTTAATTATTATTGTTACATATACACAAACATTTACACACATATACATACACAGACACACAGACAAACACATACTACCAAGTTCATTTAGGGTTTTTTTTTAAAAATATATCTCTAAATTAATGAAGCTTCTAAATATAAACATAATTCTTACACATTTGCCATCAATGAGTCAATGCAGTGCTTAGATCTTAAAAAAATATATGAGTGAAGAGAACATACTTAGTCTTGTGTGACATTTATAATTACTCGGAGCCTGTTGTATATATTTTTAAATTGCTCATCCCTTCCACTGCCTGTGTATTCTCAATTAAATTATTAGAAAGATAGCACCAAACCTTTAAATTTCAGGATCTATTCAGGACATCACTATTCATTTAACTTTCATTAAGAGAACACACACAGTATAGGAAGGAACCTATATCAATTCATAACTACTCTGTTTTTTTTTCTTTTTAATTTGTGAGCTATTTGGATTATTATAACTTTTGTGTAGAGGGCAAATGGTTTTATTGTTGCTCTGTTCTCTGAGTTTTCATTGTTCAAAAATTAGGAAGGAGAACTATGGTCAGTTTACATGCATGCTTACTGTGATGTTATAGTGCCCACACATGAAAAATAGCCTAATGGTGAGACTCTCCAATATTATGAATGCTAAAGAATATTGACTTATTATAAATTAATTTTTTTCTCTCCTACCAATTGAGGACTTGAGACTTCTACAATTTTTTGATTCTGCAGACACACCTTTCAGAAATATTTCTTGGAAAAAAATGTCAAACCTAAGAAAGAACTGTTTTGATCTTCCTTCCAGTGGTTCTTCTAGGTCTGATAAATTTTAAAGTAATGATGCCATGTAGTATTTTAGTGCTGAGTTTCAGTGACAGTCATGAACTAATATATTACTTCCACAGATATTTTTTGTCTTTCATTTGAATTCTACCATACCTAGTACCATACCAAGCTATACCTTATTTGTATTTAGCTAGAAGCCAATATAGAGATACCAGAATATCATCTCTGTATCACATCAAAGCTAGAACATAACCAAAGCTCATCTATAAATGCAATAACTCCATCAAAACTAAATTCCTTGTGTATCATTTAGTTGTGTTTGTTATCACACAGATGTTTATTTCAGGATCATTCCTAGTAAATTTCCTGAATTCAAATTTTCTATTCCACAGTATGATAGAGCTACAGTTACTATGAGAACTGCTATGAAGCTCATTAAACGATTTGGGAATTTGATAAGTAAGGTAAAATAAAAGATCATTTCATCAATGACTAAATCACAAAGAATAAATTATTTTTCTAAGTTACCAGTCTTCCATATATTTATATACTTTCAAAAAGTATATAAACAAAAACCTATTTTCACAAGGATGTATCTATTGAATTTTTCTCTTTGCTTTGTTCTAAGAATTAAAATCAAGTGCTTTTTCTTTTAGTTTGAAAATTTTGACACCCTCCTTAGCTCACAATATTAGGTTATCATGTCAAAAGCTAGTATTGGTAGCAATTTAGGGGGGATGATGCTTAGGTTATGATAATGTGGATTATCAAATGAGATAAGTCATGACACATTTTCTTTGCATTCAGGAAGTATATAAGTGTACCTGAAAGAGTACATTAAATCTTCGTTCCTAACTATTGCTAAATGTTTAACCCAATAGATAGTACTTTACAGAAGTACTGATTGATAATACTTGTGTCAGTGATTATAGACTCTCAATGATTTCAGAAAATACCCTGGTATTTTTTCATAAATTAGGGAATGTAGTCAATATTTTAAGTCAATCTGACATCATTTTAACTATTTTTTAAAATGGTTACGACTAACATAGAAAGCATTTCATTCTTCTTTGTTGGTCTCATCTTTAATATAAACTTTTGAATATCAGAATCAGTAGACAGTAATTTAGATTTTGACACTATAATATTAAAAGGAGTTACATGTGATTTACTTCAATGTTAGCTAAGTTGCTTTCTACTCTATGTTCAATATCTCTTGGGGGCACAGAAGAATTTATACTCACAGATAAACACTAAGAGAAATACAAATGTTAATCACTCATCGTTGTCTCTACAATGGAGGAAATAAAAGCCACATATCTGTGTTCCATCAAGAAATCTGACAGTGGATTTTGTTAATGTACTGGTGACCTTTTTGCTATCTGTGGAGGGAGTCCTCATTCACATTTTGCTATACAAACCTTGCCCAAATTACCCCAGAATGTTCGTTCCAGACTTTTCCTTCTTAGAACATTATTCATCTTTAAGGTAGATTTCAGATTACTTTATGGCCTGTTTACCTCTATACTGACCACACTAGATTCAAGTTCATTTAGCTATAGAACCCACATTTACGATCACATGTACTTTGCAAAAAAAAAAAAAAAAAAAAAAAAAAAAAAAGAGTCTTTATGTAGTCACACTTTAAGTTTTATTGTGCACCTGGAATTAGACAAATTGGACTGATTGTTTTCTGGAAACCTTTCCCCAAATTGTACAGCATTTAAAATTTACTGACAACTAGCTACCTTGTTTAGGCTTCCCAAAGTCTGATCCAGGTTAATGAAGTCAATCTTCACCAGGCTTTCATTTTTCTGCCTTCATGAAGTTCAGTTCTCTGCAAGACATCTGCAGGAACCCACCAAATTCTAAGTTGATTCAAGCAACATTTGACAACAATTTCATTAAAGTAAATAAAATGAAATGAATAAAATTTAATATTATATAGATAAGTTTATAAAGATATCATTAACATAACAAAAAGCATCATAGAGAAGAACAAAAGTTCAAAAATAAACCTCCTATTAAAAACACTTCAAAAGTAAATTAAACTTCAAAGGTAAAATGCACTTATAATAACTTATATTCTGAAAACAAAGATTCTTAGCTTTGCTAGTTAAAAGCTTATTAGCAGCTACAAAGTGGAATAACAGACTCTTGGTTGCTTCTATAAACTGATATAACAAATGAATATTTTTATAGATAGATTCTCTATGAGAGAATGTTAGCCAACTGGTAAGACTCTGGTTCACTTAACAGTTGATTAAACATCCATATCATTAGCATAAGTGGAAGCACACTAGGTACAAGGCTTGCCTCAAGCTACTTTACCATAATGTCTTGAAAGCAGTCCACAAGGTCTCTCTTCTACCTCTAGTTGTCCAGCTCAAAATCAAAATCAAGTTCAAATTCACCTGCTCAGTGAGAAGAGGGAAAGCAACATACAAGTATTACTCTACCCAAGAGGAAAAGTAGGAAGATTTTACACAGGCACATAAACATGCATTTCCAGGGACTTTTCCTCTTAGAAGAACTATAAGAAACAGTTGAAAATTATTCTTCAGAATGAAGAAGAAGTCTGTTTATTTTCTGGTGTCTTGTTCTAAGTTTTAAAGTTCTTGTCATATAGGTCTTGTATGGTTAAAGTTACCCCAAGATATTTTGCTATTTGTGGCTATTGTGAAGGGTGATATTTCTCTAATTTCTTTCATAGCAAATTTATCATCTGTATAAAGAGGGAAACTGGTATTTTTGAGTTAAGCTTGTATCCTGGTACATGACTGAAGGTGTTCATGAGTTGTAGGAGTTCCCCAGTAGAATTTTTAGATTCACTTATATATACTACCATATCATCAGCAAAAAGTGAGAGCTTGACTTCTTTTCTAAATTGTGACACCTTGATCTCCTTTTTTGTATTATTGCTCTAGCTAGTACTCGAAGTACTATATAGAATAGATATGGAGAGAGTGGTTAAACTTGTCTTGTTCCTGATTTCAGTGGGGTGATTTGAGTTTCCCTCTACTTAGTTTGATGTTGGCTTTTAGTTTGCTGTATATTGCTTTGATTATCTTTAGATAGGTTCCTTGTATACCTTCTCTCTTCAAGACTTTGATTATGAAGGGGTGTTAAATTTTTGAAGGCATTTTTAGGCTCTAATGACATGATCATGTTGTTTTCTTCATTCAGTTTGTTTATATGATAGATTATATTGATAGACGTTTGTATGTTGAACAATCCTGGCATCTCTGGGATGAAGCCTAGTTGGTCATAGTGATGACTATTCAGATGTGTTCTTGGATTTGGTTTTCTCCAATGCTCATGACTGAGATAAGTTGAAATTTATATTTATAAAGATACTTAGTAGTATCTTTTTGTGATTTGGTTATCAGGGTAAATGTAGCCTCATAGAAAGAGTTTGGCAATGTTCCTTCGGATTCTATTTTGTGGAATAATTTGAGAAGTATTGATATTAGTTGTTCCTTGAAATTCTTGTAGAATTCTGTGCTGAAAACATCTGATTCTGGGTTTTTTCTTGGTTGAGAGAATTTAATGACGTTTTTTTTTTCTTACTGTTTATAGGTCTATTTAATTTACTTATCTGGTCTTGATTTAATTTTGGTAAGTATATTTATATTGATAGAGATTTCTGTCCAGCCCATTCCCACAGCTGTTCAGTCCCAAAGAAGCACACAGAGGTCTACTTTAATTATAAACTGGTTGGCCTATTACCTCAGGCTTATTGTAATACCTATAACTTATGATAGCCATTAATTCTTGTTTGTGTAAGCCATGTGGCTTAGTACCTTTCATCAGTGAAGCATTCTCACCTTGTTTCCTCTATGTCTGGGTGAAGACTACAGACTGCATCTCCCCTTTTCCCAAAATTATCCTGTTCTCATCACCCTTTCTCTATTCCCTGCCTGGTTACCCTGCTGATACGTCCTGCCTGGCTACTGTCCAATCAGCATTTTATTAAAATACAAGTGACAAGGTCCAGACCATTGTCCCACAGCACTTCCCCCATTTTTTCAAAACAAAAACTCTGAATAGAATATCCTATGTTTAGCTTTTCTTCTGATCATTATACATAACAACTTGTAACTTGTGAAGCGCTTCCTGCCCAGCAGGAATGGACGACCACAAAATCAAGAATCCTTCTCAATCACAATTTATTAGAGCTACTTCATTGAAAGAGGGAATGGGGAAAAGGGATGACGAGAGAGAGCGAAAAACCCAAAGACAGCCGCTTTTCTAGGGTGAGAGACTCGAATGCTGATTGGTTGATGCCATTCTGCTAGGGCCCAAGGCCACAGGACAGGTCAGGGAACCAAGTCTCTGAAATGCAAACAAGGCTCCAAGCACACTGGCCTGAGCGGCAACATCAAAGGATATGTATACCTCCAGGCTGTAGGACTGCTGGCACTATCTGGCCAAGGCGACATCCTGGCGGCTCCCTACAGCTCCTCCTTTCAATTGTTATTAAGAGTAATAAGGCAAAACTATTTCCCAATCTGGTCCCCACCTCATGATGTGTGGACTGATTAAAGAAAAGAAAAGCAAGACACACCCTTCCCGTGCAATGGGACAACTACTTCCCTGGGAGTGCTAGGGCTGTGTCTGCACACCCTCCACCAATGCATACCTTCCTCTGTGCAGTGGGACTATCTGGTCCCTTGAGGGTGCAAAGCCTATGCATGGCTAATTGCCTATGAGCTCTTTTGAGGCTGAGAGCCAAACCTGGGGTGAGGATACACATTCCAAGGCTGCCAAGGCCTGTGCCACAAAGACCTTGTCCCTCCTCACTTGGGCTAGCAGGTAGCACACCAATCAAAGACATACAGCACTTCCACCTAGACACAGCATGCCAAGAATATCTCTGCTCCCACCCATTCCTAAGGAAGGAAAAGGTAAAATAGAGTCAGTCAGAAAATTGTTAAGAGATAAGAGGTTGCACAGGGTGTTGCTCAAGGTGATAACATGAAACAGCTGCTCTTGACACAGCCCAGAGGGTCATCTCTGCTGCCTCTGCACGAATCTTCCACAGCAGGACACTCAGCATCCACTGGATCATTTTTCTTCTTTATTTCTCTTGTCAGTATCGCTGGCACCCAGATTGGATCTTCACGATTCTGAGGGAAAATGCAAATTGCTCCCCTGGATCTGGTAATTACCGGATCTGGTCCACACCATTTATTAATCAATACATCCTTCCACATGACCAAATCTCGCTCTGTAGAGCTTTCAAACAGGGCATGCCTGTCTGCTGCTGTTTTTCCAGCAATATTTTGAATTAAAAAAATTAAGTGTAAAGAGTGCAAGAGAAATCCTTTCTCTGGGGGAAGCTGCTACAGCTTTTCCCCCTTTTTGCTTTCGCAAAATTTCCTTTAAATTTCTATTTGCTCTTTCTACGATACCCTGGCTTTGAGGATTGTATGGTAGGCCAGTGGTATGTTCAACTTGTAATTGCTTGCAAAAGGCTTTAAAGCCCTGTGAGGCATATGCCGGGCCATTGTCGGTTTTTAAACGACTTGGCTTTCCCCAAGCTGCCCAGGCCTCTAAGCAATGCATTTTTACATGAGTTACCTTTTCCCCTGCCAGTGGGGTGGCATGAATTATTCCAGAGCATGTGTCCACCGACACATGAACATACTTTTGTCTGCCAAACTCCGAGATGTGAGTCACATCCATTTGCCAGAGTGAGTTTGGCTTTAACCCCCTGGGATTTACCCCAATATGTGGGGGATGTAACATGGTCACGCAGGAGGGAAAGGCTTTTACTATCCTCCTGGCATTTTCCCTAGAGATCTTAAACTTTAAGCGAAGTGTATTCGCTGGAACATGATAAAGCTGATGGAAATCTCTAGCTAGCTGGAGTGAATCTGTAGCCACAAGGGCGAGTGCTCGAGTAGCACCATCAGCTTGAGCATTGGCCTTTGCCATACGTCCTAGCAAGAGAGAATGGGCTCGAATATGAGCAACATAAAAGGGATTTTCTCTTTTTAAAATATGTTTTTGTATTTGTAAAAGAATATTAGACACTGTACTTGAGCTGCGAATTGAGGCTGCAACCTCAAGAGAGGCCACAGCATTGACCACATATTGTGAATCTGAAATTAAATTAAATGGCTCAAGAAATCTCTGAAACACCTCCAAAACCACCAAGCACTCAGTGACTTGGGGTGAATCAGGCCGAAATTGAAAGACCACAGGTTTAGCATTTCCTGCCACCAGAGCCCCTTTTCCGGTCTTTGAGCCATCTGTATAGATAGTTAAGGCTCCTTCTAATGGGTGGGGCGAGGTAATCCTGGGAAAATACACCAAATTTTTCTCCACAAAATTTATTAAGGGGTGCCTTGGCACATGATTGTCAATAACATTAGGGAATGCACAAAGCAGGACAGCCCAGCCATCTACTGTGGCTGTCAAAACTTCTAACTGTTCCCTCGTATAGGGAATTATCAACTTGTCAGGCATTCTCGCAAAGCGGGCTAAGCAAAGCTTTATTCCCATTAATGCTTGGCCAGCCACCAATTCTGGATAATATTGAACAGATCTTGCTCCTATGGAATTTCCATGCATCCACCAGAGGGGCCCATCTTGCCATAACACTCCAGTGGGATAATTCTTTGTTTTGAGAATGCATAGCAAAATTGGTAAGGATGGATTCACTCGCTGTAATTGAGCTGTAGTAATAGCAGATTCTACCCTCTTAAGGGCCTGCATTGCAGCCGGGGTCATGGCTCTAGGTGAACAGATATCAGGATTGCCTTCTAAGATGGAAAACAAAGGCAAGAGCTCAGATCGAGCTATATTTAAATATCCTCTTATCCAATTTATATCTCCCAGCAACTGCTGGAAATCATTAAGAGTTTTAAGGTGATGGGTGCGAATAAACACTTTCTGAGGCCTGATGCTTTCAGGGGTGATTATAGTCCCCCAAAATTTCACCATCGAAGATGTTTGTACTTTATTTGAGGCTATGTGGAGTCCTTGCTCCTCCAAATGGGATGTAACCTTTTGGAAAACTTCCTTCAGGGTTTCCTGATGGGGGGCAGATAACAATAAATCATCCATGTAGTGAACAATTTTCACAGTAGGAAATTGTCTCCTAACAGGACTCAATGCTGCATCTACATATAACTGACACATGAGGGCACTATTGGCCATTCCCTGAGGCAAAGTTTTCCATTGAAACCGAGCATTGGGTTGCTCATTGTTAACAGATGGAAGAGTAAATGCAAACCTTTCCCAGTCCTGAGGGCACACGGGAATTGAAAAGAAACAGTCCTTGATGTCCAAGGAAATTACAGGCCAATTCTTTGGTATTGCTGAAAGCAATGGGAGGCCCTGCTGGGCTGGGCCCATGACCTGCATCTGAGCATTGCTGCCCTAAGGTCATGCAGTAACCTCCAACCTCCAGAAGCCTTTTTAATCACAAAAATAGGCGTATTCCAATGCGATACAGAATGTTCTAAATGTCCTAGTTCTAACTGTTCTTGTACTAATTGTCTTGCAGCTTCCAGCTTTTTCAAGGAAAGGGGCCACTGAGGGACCCATACCGGCTTATCTACTAGCCAAGGGATGGGCATTGTCTTTTGTGTGGAAGCTACAGCTTCAGTGGCCCCTATGAAAAACCCAAGCCTTTTCTATCTAGCTTGGAGACAGTCTCAATAGGATTCTGTCTACCTTGGAGACATTTACCAAGTCCCTTATTGGGAACATAGCCCTGACGTGTCATCATTTGCTTACTGGTATCAGAATAATCATTTGTAAGTCTCAATCTCATTTGAGACTGCACATCCCTGCCCCATAGGTTGATGGGCAAATCAACCACAAAAGGCTAAAAAGTCCCGCTCTGATCGTCTGTTCTCCAGACTAACTCCTTAGCACTTATATGCGGTGTTTGTGCATACCCCAGCCCTTGAAGGGACTGGGAGACCTGTTGTAAGGGCCAGTGTTTTGGCCATGCTTGGGATCTGATGATACTTTTATCTGCTCCAGTATCCACCAGGCCTGAAAAAATCTTTCCTTCTATTTCTAAATTTAAGATTGGTCGCTGATCAAGCTCCAAGGATAAACAAGCCAAATCTACTCCCATGGGAGCAAGGCTTTTGTCCTTTAAGACAAGCCCCTCCGCTGGAAGCTTATTACGCCCTGAAGGCAGAACTAAGAGTTGAGCTATTCTGTCTCCTGTGGCGATGGAAACTACCCCGTATGGAGAATGGCAAAGAATTTTAATGCAGCCTTCATAGGCAGAGTCTATGACTCCAGGATGGACTATCAGGCCTTTCATAATTGAGGATGAATGTCCCAAGACTATGCCAACAGTATCTTTTTCTAATGGCCCAGACACGTCTGTTTCTATGACCTGAACTCCCATATCCTGAGTTAATAGCAGTTTGGAGGTGGCACAGAGGTCCAGCCCTCCGGAGCCTTTGGCTGCCCTTCTTGTTGGGACGATGGAGTCATCTTGGGGACTGCCATCGTGTTCTGAATTGTCCCAAATATTTTTTGGGCCCTGGGTGCATGGGCCCCTCAATCCGTTTTTTGACAATGACTGAACAGGCAGAGGAATAAGTTGTCCATTTATATCCCTAACTGATCTGCACTCATTAGCCCAGTGTTTCCCTTTCTTGCATCTGGGACAAGTGTCTGGCTGCCTCTGCGATGTTGCAGCTGAGAGCCCTGAAGAATCTGAGGCATTATGTCTATTGGGACATTGTTTTTTGAAATGCCCCAACTGTCCACATTTAAAGCATGCCTTTCCCTTATCTCCTCTGACACCTCTGGCAGCAGCAAGCACAGCAGCCGCCAGCCCTGCATTGGTTAGAGGCCCCCCAACTTCACGGCAGGCTTTGATCCAGGCTTCTAATCCCTTTCCCTTTACTGGACCTATTGCTCTCTGACATTCCTTGGTGCTCTGCTCAAATATTATTTGCTGGACAAAAGGAAATGAAATATCTAAATTCCCAAACATTCTTTCAGCTGCCTCTGTCATCCTAGCCACATAATCAGAGAATGGCTCTGCAGCACCTTGAATAATCTTGGTTAAGTTACCAGCTGTTTCACCTTTATTAGGGAGTGATTTCCATGCTCTATAAAGAATCTCACTAACCTGCCTATAAACCTCCCAAGGATAATGATTCTGATTTCCAGCAAATGCCCCCTGTCCAAGAAGCATATCAGCCGTCCACTCTGGGTGGCCGCCTTGTATGTTAATGCGCTCTTGGGTCTGAGCCTTGTCCTGGACTATAGATTTAAAATCCAGGAACTGCCCTGTTGGAAGAGCTGCTCTTGCAATCTCCTGCCAGTCTGTAGGAGTCAGCGCTACTGTAACAATCCTTCTCAATAATGCGATTGTATAACTGGCATTTGCTCCATAATTTCTCGCAGCTTCAACCAAGTTCTTCAGCTGTCTGTATGGGATTGGTTCATACCACCTATTATAATTCTGTGGCTCCTCAAAAACAGGAAAGGCAGCAGCCAGTTGCGACCAAGTTTGCCTTCCTATGAAGCTGTGACCTTCTGTAGCTACCTGCTGGTACATGGGTAGAGGGGCGGATGGGGGTGGGACAGAAGGTACTGGCGCCTCGTCTCTTCTGCCCTTTGTAGTAAACACATCAACATCGCCCCGCCTTAGGCTACCTCGCAGATCTTTCTCAGATTTAGCAGCCGCTTCCTCTAGTTGCTCTTCCTCCTCTGATAAATCTAAATCTACAAATTCTTTCACTACTAAAGCTATGGGGCTTCTCTTCCCCTTTTCTCCTTTTTTTATTTCCGGATCCTTATCTTTTAATTTTTCCTTTTTCTTTCTAGGCCTACACTCTTGTTCCTCCTTCTGATCTGATTCTGAAAAGCTGTCCTGATGTTTCTGTAATGCCTTGCGACCCTGTTTTAATATCTCTATATTACGTTCTTCCTTCAAGCAGTCCCGCACCATCCTCCAAAAAGGAAGTGTGCCTCTCCCAATATTTCCTTCTGCTTGTTCCAAATCCCTGCCTAGCTTATTCCAAGATGGCAAAGTCAGATCACCTGAAGCTGCAAACCAAGGTGAGACATCAACAATGTCTTTTACGATGTTAGCGACAGTGCTAGAAGAGATCTTTAAATCACGCTGTCGCAAAAATGCCTGGATTGAGCGATAAATCTCCCTGGGGTTTGAGCTGGCTCCATAAGAATTGCCCATGATGCGCACTTACCCCTTGGGCTAAAGAAAAAACCTCCTTTTTACTTACAAGGAAGTCCTTTTAGAAAAATGCTGCTTGATCTACTGCGGACTTTTGACTAGACTAGAGCTTTTGATTAGAGCTGCAGTCGCAGCAGCAAAGGCACTCACCACCTGGTTAATCACAGCGCAACCCAAAGCAGCAGAGAAGAACGAATGCAAACATTACCACTCTGGACCAGCCTTAGCAATCAGCATACATCTGGAGGATTTCCTGACGTCAGTCACCGCTCTTTGTGTTGAGTTCTGAATTCTGCTCCCTCCTTGGCTTGTTCAAATCCGGCGTCCCTGGTTATCAGCACCAAAACGTGACACGCTTCCTGACCAGCAGGAATGGACGACCACAAAATCAAGAATCCTTCTCAATCACAATTTATTAGAGCTCCTTGATTGAAAGGGGGAATGGGGAAAAGGGATGACGAGAGAGAGCGAAAAACCCAAAGACAGCCGCTTTTCTAGGGTGAGAGGCTTGAATGCTGATTGGTTAATGCCATTCTGCTAGGGCCCAAGGCCACAGGACAGGTCAGGGAACCAAGTCTCTGAAATGCAAACAAGGCTCCAAGCACACTGGCCTGAGCGGCAACATCAAAGGATATGTATACCTCCAGGCTGTAGGACTGCTGGCACTATCTGGCCAAGGAGACATCCTGGCGGCTCCCTACAGTAACTAACTTTCTAAACAAAGAAAACTATCCATAGTCCATTTTGGGGGAGTGTGGGTGTGGTTTTTCAGGCTACTTCCTACTGATTTGGGGTGCTGATAATAATGCAAGCTTCTAAAATATTTTTGAATTATGGTCAAGTACTGACTGGAATATTCTGTGAAACTTATTCATCTCAGTCAGCAGTCTTGAGATTGTTCTGGATATAGAACTCAGACATCTGAACCAACTGCTCCCATCGGAGATTTCTCAGGGTGTCTTCCTTGATCAAATCTGATTTTTCTTAACCTTGAATGAGTCCACATCCTATCATTTCCTGTGGAAACAGAAGCAATACCTCTTCTCCAAAGTAACATATCTTCTGACTTAAATTTTGAAGTGAAGGCATTTTCAAAATATACATGTTGGGTTAATTCAGAAGCAGTTATAGTCAAATATCATTTAGCAGCTTTTGTTCATCCCTCATCAGTCATAAAATTTAAAGATAACACAACAACATACAGTAGCCAGACTCTCTGTGTATTTTTCATCTTTACATGTCTTTATTTTAAACTCTATTTCTTTTATGTTTAATTTTTCTCTTTTTGAGACAGGGTTTCTCTGTGTATCTTTGGCTGTCCTGGTACTAACTCTGTACACCAGACTGTCCTTGAACTCACAGATGTCTGTCTGCCTCTGCCTCTCAAGTTTTGGGATTAAATGTGTGTGCTAGTATAACCAACTACTCTCTCTCTTTTAATTTTTTATATTTATATTTTATATTTTATTGTAAAGACTTTATTCTTTTTCTTTTCTCATCCAAACCTATATATATTCTTTACTTTTTATTGTTTTATAAATAATACCATTCAAATTTTCCATGTCCTCCTCTCCTCCCATTTCCCTCCCTCTCCCAGATCCACTCTCCCTTCCCTCCAATCCTAAGAGAGGGCAAGGTACCCTGCCATGTGGGAAGTCCAAAGTCATCCCCCCTCCATCCAGGCTTAGGAAGGTATGCATCCAAATATACTAGAATCCCAAAAAGCCAGTACATGCAATAGAGAAAAATTCCAGTACCAATATCATTGGCTTCTCAGTCGGACCCAATTGTTAGCTACATTCAGAGGGTCCAGTTTGATCACATGCTCATTCAGTCACAGTTTCGTGCAGAAGAATTGTCTGTATTCTGTCAATCATGTTTTAGATAAATGCTGATTGGCCAGGCAGGAAGTATAGGTGGGAAAACCAGACAGGAAGTAGAAGTGGAGCAAAATAGAACAGGAGTATTCTGGGAAGCAGGAAACTCCCTCTCACATTCCTGCCCAGATCACCAAAGAAGCAACATGTGAGCTGACACATGAAAAAGGTACCAAGCCATATGGTTAACATAGAACAGAATAATTGGTTAATATAAACTACAAGAGTTAACAAGAAGCCTAAGCTAATGGGCCAATCAGTTAATAATCTTGTGGAGTCTTGAGTGTGATTTTCTTTGGGTCTTTCCAGCTGTGGGGTACTGGGTGGGACAGATACCCCAACTAACCAGCTGTCATGTTGCAACATTTCAGCTGGCTCTGGTGATTTTCCATTAGATCAGGCACACTGTCTCCGTGGGTGGAACAACTCCTCACTGTCCTGACTTCCTTACTCATCCTCTCCTTCCTTTTACTCTTCAACTGGACCTTAGGATCTCAGTCCAGTGCTCTGATGTGGGTCTCTGTCTCTATCTCCATCCATTGCCAAACAAAGTGAAATTCAAGATAGTCATCAGTCTGATTACAAGACAAGGCCAGTTTAGGGCCTGCTCTCTTCCACTGCCCAGGGTCCTAGCTGGGGACATCTGCATGGACACCCGGGAACTACTCTAGAGTCAAGTCTCTTGCACACCCCAAAATGGCTCCCTTAACTAAAATATTTTCTTCCATGCTCTTATATTCATCCTTCCTCCATCTCAACCTTGCCACTCCCCCAAGCTCTCCCTGACTCTCCCCTTCTCCCCTCTCCCCTTCTTCCCACCCCACCCCACCTCACCCCACCCCACCCCAAATGCTCCTAACCTTTGTCTGGCAATATTTTAAACACAATGTAAACTATTTAGAGGTCTTCTTTGTTTTTGAATCTATCTTTATCATATATCTCTCTTTTTCTAACCATATGAGTCTTTAGTTTGGTAAGCAATATTGCTAGGATTAAAACTGTGGAATTGATGGCTATATCCACTCCATTTCTTAGCATTCTGAGAGAGTATCTTCATGGTAGAAGTATTGGCTGAAGTCATATTTATTGTCACATCTCAATGAAGTTTCAAAGTTCCTGACATCACCAAGAAGCATCCTGTCAGAAATTCATAAACACCATTTAAGTTTTTCGTGGCAAGGTCTCTTAAAAGAGCTGCAAGTTTTCATAGCTATAGCTGATTTAGGAAACCTCTCTTAAATGAGATGTGTTTGCCCCGAGCAAAGAGAGCCCAGCTAAGAAATTACTGCTATCAATAAGTCATGGTTAACTCTTTTCTTTTGTGTCTAGAATTACTTACCTTGGTCATTTAGGTTTGAAAAGTATTTAGTTGTCCATATTGGCACCATTCATTGCCTGAAGATTCTGTCCAGCCTGGTCCTGCAGTCGTTCAGTCCCAAAGAAATTCACAGAGGTCTATATTAACTACAAACTGGTTTGCCTATTATATTTGTCAAGAAATTGTCCATTTCATTTAAGTTTTCGAATTTTCTGGAGTGAAGGTTTTTGAAGTAAGACCTGATGATTTTCTGGATTTCTACCATGTCAGTTATTTTTTCCCCCTTTTCATTTCTGATTTTGTTAAATTAGATGTTCTTTCTCTTCATTTTGGTTAGTTTTGATAAAGGTTTATCTATTTTATTGATTTTCTCAAAGAACCAGCTCTTTTTCTCATTGATTGAAAGATCTCTCGTGCTCTTAGGTAGATAGAATTAACATTATAAAAATGGCAATTTTAGCAAAAGCAATTTAACAATTCAGTGTAATGCCAATCAAAATCCTAGCAAAAATCTCTACAGACCTCAAAAGAATAATACTCTACTTCATATGAGAAAACAAACAACCCAGGATACCCAAAATAATCCTTTACAGTAAAGGAAATTCTCAAAGCATCAAAATTACTGATTTCAAACTGTACTATAGAGCTACAGCAATGAAAGCAGCCTGCTATTGCCATAAAAACAGACAGGAGGACCAAAAGATTATTATCCAGGTATCAAGTTGCATACCTATGATCACTGTATTTTTTTATCAAAGAAGCTAAAAATATAAAATGGAAGAAAGAAAGCATATTCAACAAATGGTTCTCATGTAACTGAATATCAACATGTAGACAAATGCAAATAGATCCATATCTATCACCATACACAAAACTCAAGTAAAAATGGATCGATAACCTCAAGATAAACCAACCAGGCTTGCAGTTTAAAATTAGCAAATCCAGGATGTATGTTTGAGTTGGCATCAGCTGCCTAAAACAAAACTTGCTCCTTTCTGAGCTTTCATACAAGAACATGTAGCAGTAACTTCAGGTCTACCTAAAAGAAACTTTTTGCAATGAATTTATACCTCATTTCTCAGAGTTTTCTGGCACATAACTGAAATTCAATTCCTATAAGTTCTGGACAATGGAAGTGTTGTGCAAATGTGAGGCTATCTAGACCACAGAAGAAACAGATGCATTTAAAAGTGCTTCAAAATGCATCTCTCATTTTCTTACCAGAATATTTTAATTCAGCCTTCTAGTATTTATTCTACAGCTTGACTTTTTACTTGGGTCTTCAGAGTAAAAGTACAACCAAACAAATCCATCTATGCAAGGTAGTTATAATCTATTGGGGTGAGATTTTCCAGTGATGTGGCTTATTTCAGCTCACTTCTATAAGTAACTGGTGTAGGAGGTCCTTCCGTATTTGTGTTGCTTTCATTGCTTGAATAAAGAAAACTGCCTTGGCCTTTTGATAGGGCCAAGCACTTAGGTGGGTGGAGTAGAAAGAACAGGAGGCTGGGAAGAAGGGAAGTGTTGCAGATGCCATGAAGCTCTGGCCTGAGACTGACATAGGTTAGGATTTTTCCCAGTAAGCCACGACCTCGTGGTGAACATAAATTAATAGAAATGGGTTAGATCAAGATGTGAGAGTTAGCCAAGAATAGGCTAGAGATAATGGGGCAGGCAGTAATTTAATTAATACAATCTCTGTGTGATTATTCCGAGTATAAGCTAGCTGGGGCAGGGGAATGTGGCCTGTTCCTCTATACTACAGATTGGCGCCTCAACATGATGGAATAAATCCACTTAAAAACCTGAAAGAGGGAGGAGGAGAGGGAGTGGGGGGAGTGGGAGGATGTTGGGAGGAGGGGCAGAAATGGAAACTTTTATAATTTAATAAAATTACTTTCTAAAAAAAAATTCCAACATGATTCAGATTTTCATGTATAATATAAGCATCATGTTTTTAGATTAGGAAATACAGACTCATGTAACTGAGTCTCTCAGTCTCGCTCTTAGTAATACTTCCCAGTGTTCAATTAAAGACACCCCAATATATGCTAAGGGAGCTGGAATCTAAGAGTTAAGGAATCTACTCACAATAGGATTCATCTATGCATGTTTTTTATTCTTATCCTTCTTATTCTCTATTTCCTTTTGTTCTACTTGTTACAAACATTCCCAGTCACATATAACCTTTTAACCAGCAATTTCCCATACCTAGCAGGTTCCAGGACTGGAATTCTATTACCCCATGAGAATAAGATAAGAGTTTTCACACACACTCACACACAGACACACACACACACACACACACACACACACACACACAGAGAGAGAGAGAGAGAGAGAGAGAGAGAGAGAGAGAGAGAGAGAGATGTCTGGTGAACTCCTTAATGGAGAATATTATTTAAGAAAAGAATTAAATCATCAGGGAATTCTATCAGAGTAGGCTACATCTTAAGTGATCATTAAAGAACTAAAATGATTTATTTTCAGTAAAATTATGAATAGAACATGAAGAGGAGTTAGCTACAGCAAAAACTACAACAAAAGAAAACCATTTTATTCACAAAGCAGTAGTGCCAAAAATCTTTGCCATTTGTTTTAATCTTTACTGAAGCCGTTGGTTCTGATAAGTCACTCATGAATAGATGGCTGAGAAATTGCAGTATAATGTTGTGACTTGTAGCACTCATGAAATACAAGTACACACTGACAAAGGGACCATTGAAGAACGGAACAATTAATAATTGCCAAGTAAGTCACACTCAATAATTGCCAAGTAAGTCACAGTAAATGATAGACAGATATACCCATGTCCAAGAACAGATTCCTTGGGGGGGGGGGTTAAAGTGTAACCATACTCTCAAGAAACAAAATGTTATTAAAAGACACATGGACTTTCCATTTGGCTATGAGAATATTGAAACAAGATCACCCTAAATTTGGAATGTCCCTATGAATCTCATGTTGGAAAATTAAAAATGATGAAGCCTAGTTCTATTTAGGCCATGAACTTTTCCCAGAAATCGTGCTTTCATACATCTTACAACTTATCAGATGATCTTGTAGGATAATCTGAACCCTGGACAATAATGATTGCAAGACCATTTCTTGACCAGAACTGCTAAGTTATCCATGCCTCTGCTCTCTGTTTAAACCTAAGCCAAATATCAGGTCCTGGGAGGTGGACATGAGAAGCTTACTGGACCTCTTAACTCTTCCTAATGAGAGCACAATGAATACATTTTTTTCTATTTGTCTTTATTAATTTGTCTCTTTATTTTGTTTATTGACAAGGTATGGAACAAGTATGCAGGCTTTAATACAAACAAATCTGGCATCTAGAATGAAAAAGGTTAAACAGAAAATTGTTCATAGATACAGTTTTGGTCTTAAACTCTTTCTAAAGTCTCTAGAACAGACAGATTTTCCTCAACTTTTCTAGTTAATTGACAAGCCCATTGGATTTATTGCCTTTAAAATATATTTTATTAATTTCTTGAGAAGGTAATATATTTGATCATATTTATTTACATTTATCCCTCTATCTCTTCTCAGAATTCCACCACCTCTGTGTCCTTTAACTTCATGTCCTATTTTTTTAAAAATGCTATACTTTCCAATTTGTGCTGTTCATATACTTATCTATATAGGGACATCTACTGGAGAGTGAATGACTTCTCTACTCTAGTAAACAAACAGCTGCACATTAAGGGGCAGGAGTTCTTGAACCCTTTCTAACTCCATGCTAGAATGTAGACTGGCTTGATCTTGTATAATCTACTACAGATGCCATGTGTTTATAAGTACAGCAGTCTTATTATGTCCAGAAAACACTGTTTTATTATGTTCCTCTCAGAACTTAGGTTTTTAAAATCTTTCATTCTCTTTTCTACACCTTGGGGGTTGGGTGTTGGTAGAGTGGTCAGACACAAATGTATTGATTTTTAGAGAAGGGACAATGGTATATCCTTGCTCTTCATAAAATATCTCTGATTAGATAGTAATTTCATAAATTTGTAAAATTTTATAAAATTTAAAAATTTCCTGAGAAAAAGTTTAGAATGTCATATGTACCCAAGTCCAGAGATACCACATATGCCCTATTCTTTTACCAATAATTAGAGTTCTAAATCTCCAATTCCTGGCTTTACTAGCCTCTGATTATGAAGGACATCCACCTCCAATGGCTTTTATGTTTGATAATATTAAGCTAGGTATCTAAATGTTGTAATGCCAATGCTGGATTTGATTAGCTTATGTAACTGTTCTCAAAACAAATTGTAACATACTAAATTGATAAATATTTCCATTGATTGTAAGATTTTAAATTCACAAATGTTTTCTCTCAGTGTGTTAAAAGCACATATATTTGGTTTTTCACTTCCACAGCATCTGCATGGTATTTTTTGTATAGATTTTTATTTAATTATTTCAGTATTATTTATTTTGGGTGGCAAAGGAATGACTGAATCCCTGGTGCCAGTGAGAGAAAAATCTTGACTTTTAGGAAGATATTCATGAGGTACTGACAGATTATCAGACAAGTATGCAGTAGAGACTGGAGTTAAAACATTTATAGACCAATTATAGATGAGTCTGTGCCTCAAACTGAACTACTTTGTTATACATACTTATTGTCATCTATTTAAAACTGAACCTCATGTTAGTAGACTAAAGATGGACTTGAGAAGTTACTGAATCTCTTTATTTGTCCATATTCCCAATTTGATTTCAATGACTAAACCTTTCTCTTCTTTTCATCATTACTTGTCTCTTTAATGGGATTGATAGAATAACCAAAACTGTTATGGTTAAATTTTCCCAAATTCTATTTTGAGATATATTTGTGAAGAAAACCAAATGAATATTTGTTTGCTATCATGGTCATAAAATGAACAATATTCTCAGATAGAAAGTTGCAGCTTATTTGATTTAGCTCATGAATTGCATATAGTTTGTTTCTCTTCTCATTTGCCATTCATCAGGTCAAATCTAAAGATACAATTAAGAAGGCATTGATTTTCTGTTAATGTACAACTTGCAAGAAATTTAAAATATCCAATCTATAGGTTGCTATATAGAAACATTAGAGAAAAATACAAAACAAATTAAAGAAAGTTGGTTTGGGAGTCTCTACTTTTAATCTTACTACTTGTGAGGCTAAAGGAGGAGGACTGCTGTGCACTATGGTTCACTCTGAAATGTATAGTGATTTATAGACAAGCATGGAATATATAGTGAAGACTGGAATCAATCAATCAGTTAATCAATAATGAAATTATTTTGTCCAAAACAGCAAGCTTAGTTTAATTAAAACTCTGATGTAAGGTGGTTGTTGTCTCTGAAAATTGTATGTCACCTAGGCCTGCATGGAACTCACAGACTGTCTTTCTCAGAATTAAGAATGATTGGATTACAGACCTGAACAACAATGTGTGACTGTCCAGGAATATTTTAACATAAATAGATATCGAAAAATTTAACTATAATAAGTATCTTATTCAGCTATCATCAGAGAATGTCCCTCATGCAGCAGATGGAAACAGAGGACAACAGCCGAGCATTATGTTTAGGGAGGGAGGGAGGGAGAGAAGAGAAAAGAAAAGAAAAAGGAGGTGGAGAAAGAAATGTTAGAACACACAGCTCTAATTTGGGTGTTTTCATCAACTTCCCACCCTCACAACTCAGGGACCCCAAGGAAAAAGTGTGAGAGCCAAAGGGTATGGAGAGCACCAGGAGAATAAGGACTGTAAAATCAACATGAGCAAAGCTTATATAAAATTACAGAGACTGAGAAAGCATGCATGGTCTGTACCGGGTCATTTAGGTCTATATAATATAGCTTTTTAATTAGTTTTTTTATGAGACTCCTGAGTGTGCAAACAAGTGGGTCTCTGATTCTTGTGCCTTATGTTGGGGCTGCTTTCCTTCTGTTGGTTTGCCTTTTCTAACATTGATCTGATATATATGTTTAATCTTAGTATTTTGTTTAAGAAAGGCCCTAGATTTTTGCACTAAATAAACTTTCTTGGAGTAAAAAAAATTAAATAAAATAAACTTTTAAAATAATAAAATATTTTGTGAATTTTACACAGAAAAATGAAATTAAAACTTTTCAATTGCCTCACTATCCTGAAGTTAATATTTTAGTTTATATTTATGGTTATACAGCTGCACATATCAGGGTGTTATGTAGCAATGTTCCACTATAACTCTTTATGAATTTTTTTTATTAAATTATAAAAGTTTCCATTTCAGCCCCTCCTCCCAACACCCTCCCACTCACCCCACTCCCTCTCCTCCTCCCTCTCCATCCCCTAGAGCTGTCAGGGTTTCCTGCCCTGTGGGAAGTTCAAGTTCCTCCCCCCTCCCTCCAGGTCCAGGGAAGGTGAGAGTCCAAACAGACTGGAGCGCCAAAATCCAGTATATGCAGAGGAAGCAAGTCCCAGTGTCATTGTCAATGGCTTTTCAAAAAGGCTCCGGGCCAGCCACATTCAGAGAATCTGGTTGGATCATGTCCTCGTTCAGTCCCAGTCCAACAGGCCTTGGTGAACTCTCATTATATCAGTCCCCTTGTATCAGTGGGTGCTCGCATCCCTCGCAGTCCTGATTACTTTTTTTATTTTCTTCATCCTTCTGCTCCTCATTTGGACCGTGGAGTGCTCAGTTCGGTGTTCCAATATGGGTCTCCATCTGTATCGCCATCCAACATCGGATGAAGGTTTCCTCTGCCCTTGCCTTCTTTGCTCACTTTCTCTTTCCTTCTGCCTCTCATTTGGACCTAGGGAGCTAGGTCCAGTGTTCCAACGTGGTTCTCCGCCTCCATCTCCATCCATCGCCAGATGAGGGTTCTATGGTGACATGCAAAATATTCATCAGTATGGTTGTGGGCCAAGGCCGGTTCAGGCACCCTCTCCTCTGTCCAGAGAACAAGCTGGGGATCTCTCCTTGGACCTGGGATCCCCTTTATAATCAAGTCTCTTGTAAACCCTAAAATGATTCCCTTAGTTGAGGTATATACTTGCCTGATCCCATATCCATCCTTTCTCCCTCCCCCCCATCCCAGTCCCCCGATCTTTCCCCAATCCTCCCCTACTCCCTTCTCTCTAACTCTCTCCCTTTCCATCAACCCTCCCACCCCCATGCACCCGAGGTTACCTGGGACTCTTGTCTATTTCCTACCTCCTGGCAGATAGCTAAATAATCTTCATCAGGTTCATCTTCTTATTTAGCTTCTCTAGGATCACAAATAATAGGCTCAAAGACCTTTAATTATGGTTAGAATCCACTTATGAGTGAATACATACCGTGTTCCTCTTTTTGGGTCTGGCTTACCTCACTCAGTAAAGCGTTTTCTATTTCCATCCATTTGCATGCAAAATTCAAGATGTCATTGTTTTTTACCGCTGAGTAAAACTCTAATGTGTATATGTTCCACACCTTTTTTAACCATTCTTCTATTGAGGGGCACCTAGGCTGTTTGATGTGGCTCTGGACTTTTTTTTGGAGACGTTTAATGGCTGTTACTATTCTTTAGGCACTATAGGTCTATTTCATTGTTCAACTGGTCTTGATTCAATTTTGGTATGTGGTAATTATCAAAAAAGTTGTCCATTTCTTTTAGACTTTACAATTTTGTGGAGTACAGGTTTTTGAAATATGACCTAATGATTCTCTGAATTTCCTCAGAGACTGCTGTTATGTCCCCCTTTTCAATTCTGGTTTTGTTAATTTTGATACTCTCCTTTTGGTTAATTTTGATAAGTGTTTGTCTATCTGGTTGATTTTCTCAAAGAACCAACTCTTTGTTTCATTGATTCTTTGTATTGTTCTCGTTGCTTCAATTGTATTGATTTCAGCCCTGAATTTGATTGTTTACTGTCATCTACTCCTCTGGGGTGAGTTTGCTTCTTTTTGTTCTATAGCTTTCAAGAATTCTATTAAGTCACTCATGTGAAATTTCTCCAAATACTTTATGTAGGAACTTTGAACTATGAAATTTTCTCTAAGCAGTGCTTTCATTATATCCATTAAGTTTGGGTATGTTTTGGATTCATTTTCATTGAATTCTAAAAAGTCCTTAATTTTTTTTTCTTTATTCCTTCTATGACCCAGTGGTGATTCAGTTGAGAGTTGTTCAGTTTCTATGAGTTTGTAAGCTTTCTGGAGTTTGTGTTGTTGTTGAACTCTTACTTTAACACATGATAGTCCAATAAGATATAAAGGCTTATTCCAACATTTTTGTATATGCTGAAATATTCTTTGTGACAAAGAATGCAGTCAGTTTTAGAGAAGATTCCATTAGGTGGTGAGAAAACGGGATATACTTTTGTTTTTCAGATTAATGTTTTGTAGATGTCTAATAAGTCCATTTCATTGTCAACTTCTGTTAATTCTTTTGTTTCTCTGTTAAAATGCTGTCTGGCAGACATATCCATTGGAGAGAGTGGGGTGATGTAGTCTTCTACTATTAATATGTGTGGTTTGATTTATTCTTTAGTAATATTTACTTTACAAATGCTGGTGCCCAGGGCATAGATGGTCAGAACTGAGAGTTCATCCTGATTGATTTTTTCCTTTGATGAATATAAAATGTCCCTCTTCATATCTGTTGATTAATTTTAGTTTGAATTTAATTTTGTAAGGTATTAGGATAGTGACACTGCCTTCCTTCTTAGGTCCATTTGATTGGAAAATTATTTTCCATCCCTTTACTCTGAGATAGTTTCTGCCTTTGAAGTTTGGGTGTGTTTCTATGAATTCATAGAATGGATTCTATTTTTGTATCCCATGTTGTTACTCTGTGTATTTTTATTTGCTAATTGAGTAAATTGAAGTTAAGAGATGTTATTGATCAGTGCTTCTTAATTTCCCTTATTCTTTGGATTTGGTGGTGGTCGTGATTGTGTGTGTGTGTTTCCCAACTTTCTGATTTGCTCTTGTGAAATTATCACTTGCCTATGATTTTTGTGTGTGTAAATGAGTTCCTGATGCTAGAATTTTTCTTCTAGTATTTTCTATAGTGCTAGATTTGTGGATAGGTATTGTTGAAATCTGGTTTTGACATGAAATACCTTATTTTCTCCATCTACATTGATCAAAAGTTTTTGGGGGTATAGTCGTTGGGACTTGCATCCATGGTCCCTTAATTTCTTTAATATATCTGTCTAGGACCGTTTCGCTTTTAGAGACTCCATTGGAAAGTTGGGTGTAATTCTGATAGGTTTGCCTTTGTCCATTACTTGGTCTTTTTCTTTGCATCACTTAAAATTCTATCTTCAGTCTGTATATTTAATGTTTTGATCACTATGTGACAAGGGGACTTTTTTTGGTCCTGTCTATCTGTTGTTCTGTAAGCTTCTTTTGCTTTTATAGGAATACATTCTTTAGGTTGAGAAAGTATTTTATACTTTTGAGCGGGAATAATTTCTTCTATCTCTATTATTCTTAGGTTTGGTCATTTCATGGTTTCACAGATTTCATGAATGTTTTCTATTAGAAATTTATTGCATTTAACATTTTGTTTGACTGATGAATCTATTTCCTCTACTTTGCTTCAATACCTGAGATTCTCTCTTCCATCTCTTGTATTCTGTTGATGATGTTTGCATCTATAGTTCTTGATCATTTACCCAAAATTTCCATTTCCAGAATTTCATCAGTTTGTATTTTATTTATTGTTTCTATTTCAGTTTTCAAGTCTTAAAACATTTCCTTCACATATTTAATTGTTTTTCCTTTGGTTCCTTGACTTTCTTTGAGGGATTTATTTATTTCTTCCAATTTTTGCTTTTTCCTTGATTTATTTAAGGGAAATTTTCATTTCCTCTTTAAGAGCTTCTATTATTTTCATAAAGTAATTTTTGGGTTGGTACCCTTGTGTTTCAGCTACATAGGAATATTCAGGTCTTGCAGGATCACTGGGTTCTGGTGGTGCAATATTGCTCTTTCAGTTGTTGAATGTGCTCTTATACCTGCATTACTCATATTTTCTTCTACTTTGTGTGGCTTGTGCCTGTTCTTGGTCTTCCAACTGTTATGGTTTGCAGTTATGTACATATAGTCTACTGTTTTTCCAACTACTATGATTTGTACCTATCCTTACATAGTCTACTGTGGTTTCAAGAGAGGATTGGCAATGGGGAGGATGTTAAAGTGCATGGGGTTCAGCAGCAGAATGTGTCTTGGAAGAACAGAGTCCAGAGTATTGCAGAGGTGGGATCACAGCCTAGAGTAAAGCCTCTCATCTGCATGTAGACAAGTGAGGACTGCACCAGAGCAATGGATTTCCACCAGAGGTGGGGACAGGGCCCAACTGCCTTGTTAATGCTGGGATGGGAGTGATAGGGGCACAGGATGCGCCCTGAAATTTAACTGTGGTATGGAATTTGGGCAACCAAACTGACAGGCAAGTCACTCTTCTGTTTTTCCAACTGATGTAGTTTGTGCCTGTGCCTATGCAGCCTGCTAGAGTTGTGGAAAAGAGCTGGCCCTGGGGAAAATATTCAAGTGCTTGTGGATGCGTGGCATATTTCATCTCACAGGTAAGACAGTTGTGGGGTAAAAGTTTTTGTGTCTTTGTTGGTCTCCAAGTCTCACTACTGGGAGCCTAGCTTGGTGTCAGAAGTTGGGTAGTTTAAGGTCCATGCATTACTCAGAGTCCTTGAAAGAGTGTCTGTCATATGTTCTAGGAAGTTTCAACTACACTGTTTCTACATTGCATCGGAATTGCCCACCAAATCTAGTAGTCCCTCCACTTGCTCTCCCTCATTCTTTCCTTCCCTAACATGATCCATTCTATTCCCATTGACAAAATCCCCATCTACCCTGGAAATCTATTCTATTTCCCCTTCCCAGAGAGATTCATGCATCCTCCTAGACTTCCTCTTTGTTTAAATTCTTATAATCTATGAAATGTATTATTATTATCCTTTACTTAACAGCTAACTTCAACTTATGTTCTTACAAATCTTGTTTGTCCTTCTGGGTTGTCTCACTCAGAATCATTATTTTTCTAGTTTCATCTACTTCTCTGAAGATTTAATGTTGTCTTTTGCTTTAATAGCTGAGTAATTCTCTATTGTGCAAATATACCACATTTTCTTTATCCATTCTTCACTTGAGGGAAAGCTAGGTTATCTCCAGTTTTTGACTCTCATGAATAAAGCAGGAATGAGCATAGTTGAACAAGTATCTGTGAGGTATGGTAGGGCCTTTTGGGGGTATTTGTCCATGAGTGGTGTGGCTGTATCTTTAGGTAGATCAATTCAAAAAATTTTTTTGAGGAATCCCTCACTATATTGATTTCCATAGTGGCTATATAAGTTTACACTTCCACCAGAATTGAAGGAGTGTTCCTCTTTAATCAACACTCTTGCCAGAATAAACTGTTGTCATTTGTGTTGCTGATTTTAGTCATTCTGAACAAGAATAAACAGACTCTCAAGTGGTTTTGATTTGTAGTTCTCTGATGACTAAGGATGATACTATTTCATTAATTGTTTCTCAGGTATTTGAGATGAGTCTATTGATAATTAGGCTTAAAACTGTACCTTATTTTTTAAAATTAGAATGTTTTTAGATGTCTAGTTTATTTAGTTCTTTATAAATTTTGTATATTAGCCCTCTATTACATGTGGAGTTGGTGAAAAACTTTTTTTCATTCTGCAGGCTGCTATTTGTTATATCCATGGTCTCCTTTGCCTTATAAAAGCTTTTCAGTCCTGACAATTAATTTTTTGATCTTTGTACCTGCAATATCAGTGCTTTATGTAGAAAATTATGTCCTGTGCCTATATTTACAAGGATGTTCCCCACTATCCTCTGAGAGGTAAAGTGTATTTGATTTTATATTAATGTCTTTAATTAACTTGAACTTGAATTTTGTACCAGGTGATAACATAGATCAAGTAGCATACTTCTACATATAAACACCCACTTGGATCAGTACTATTTGTTGAAGATTCTGTCTTCTCTCCAGTGAGTCTTTATGGCTTCTGCATCAAAAATCAGGTATCCATAGATGTGCATGGGTTCATTATGTCTGGGTTTTAAATTTAGTTTTATTGATCACCATGTTTGTTTTTATGCCAATAACATGTGGTTTTTAATACTAAAGATTTGTAGTAGAGAACAATAGTAGGGACAAAGATACCTCCAGAAATTTTTATTTAGAATTGTTTTAACAATCCTTGATTTTTACTTTTTTTGACACAAAATTTAGTATTGTCATTTCAAGATTTGTGTTAAAATTTTGATATTAATTACACTGAATCTGTAGATGGCTTTCAGTTGGATGACATTTTACTTTGGTAATTCTACTGATCCATTAGAATGGGAGATCATTCCATCTTCTCATATCTTCTTCACGATATTCATTTCTGATATTTCTTTTTTTTAAAGACTTGAAATTTCTGTCATACAAGTCTCTCACTTACTTCATTACTGTTTTTCCTAGATATTTTGTATTGTTCGTAGATACTGTGAAAAACACTTGCAAACTAAATCCAAGAGCACATTAGAAAGATCATCCACCACAATCAAGTAGGCTTCATTCCAGAGATATTGTCTTGATTTAATATATGAAAATCAGTCAATATAATCTATCATATAAACAAACTGAAAGGAATAGCTACATAACACATAATCATTGTACTAGATGCTGAAAAATTCTTTAACAAAATGTCACAGCTGTTCATGATAAAGAGTATTGGAGAGATCAAGGACATAACTGACATGACTAGCCTAAATAAGGACAATATGCATCAAGTCAATAGACAACATCAAATTAAATGAATAAAAAGTCAGCAATACCACTAAAACCAAGAATAAAAAAGTGCTTCCCCCTCTCTTCATATCTACTCAATATAATACTTGAAATTCTATCTAGAGCAATAAGACAACTGAAGTATATCGGGGAGATGAAAGTTGGAATAGAAGCAATACATTACCAGTATATAATTTGATAGTATACATAAGCAACCCCAAATTTCTACCAGTGAACTCCTACATCTGATAAAAAAAAATTCAACAAATTGTCTAGATATGATATTAATACAAAAATACAGAAGTTGTCCTATATTCAAATGTAAATTGTATTAGAAAGAATTCAGGGAAACAATACCCTTCCCAATAGCCACAAACAACATAAAAATATCTTGGAATAAATCTAATCAGCAAGTAAAAACTCATATGATAAAAACTTCAATTCTTAAGTTATGTTTTCATTCAGATGATTATTTTCCTTTATCTGCTGAGTTTTTAGTTTATATAGTCACATTTATCAAAACACTTGATTTTTTTAAAGGATTTTGTATGCTTGAGTTTCTGAGAGACAGTCTTTCTATATATGCTGGAACTCAGTATATATATCAAGATTTCCTCAATCTTGTAATGATTCAGATTCTTCCTCTTGAATGCTGAGATTACAGGGAGATTTCCCTAATCCAGTTTTCCATTCTGTCTCTTATCCAAAAATTCTTCAAATACTCTCACATCTTGAGATATTGTCTTATATTTTATTTTCATTGTTTTATAGTTTTAGGTATTTCAATTAAATTTTTAAGCAAATTT
Organism: Myodes glareolus; assembly: GCF_982192425.1. Lineage (NCBI taxonomy): Eukaryota > Metazoa > Chordata > Mammalia > Rodentia > Cricetidae > Myodes > Myodes glareolus. Next base: position 61,865,319 of record NC_142053.1, on the reverse strand, counting down.
GAGCTTGAATATATACTTAAAATCAGACATCGAATTTCATCCTTATACACGATGTGATCATTAAACTTTCAGGGATATTTTGTTTCTTGCCATTTCTTCCATTATATGAATTTGTATAATATCTTTATGCTTTACATTCCCACAAAGGTAGGACATAAATAGACTTCAGTCATGCTTGGTCATTATGTAACACAAGACACTATTCACTTAATTTCCAACAGAATCTTCATTTTCTTCCAAAAGTTCACCAGACTCAATTTGACTGTACATATTTTTGTTATCATTCTGATTTTCTAAGCCCTTAACATGTTTCAAATTATGCTTTGATAATAATTGTCTAGTTTTAATTTGTCTTCTTAAATCTTCTCCAAACTCTCCAAGCTTCACTTATAACCATTGATAAAGGCTCTTCCACAATTGCCCAATATAGAAAAACAAAGAAGAAAATCCTAGAAATCTCTTCTGTATATTATATTTCTTGCAACGTAACAATTGCCTGTGATTATCAAATAATAAAAAATGTAGTTTTTTGGAGTAAAGCAATGAGGACTTCCACCATTGTTACAGCTCCTAGAATACCTTCAAAGACAAGATCATCTCTGTGGTCATTTGAATAAAAAAATGTTTCCCACAGTCTCATGTATTTGAACACTTGGTCCGAAGGTAGAGAAGTATTGCTTAAAAAGATTTTGAAACTTATTAGGTGGTAGCTGATTTCTAGATGAAGCACATTATTGGGGACAAGTTTTGATGTGCTAGAATCTCCATCCTATTTTTTTCTAATATGGGCAAGCATACAACCTTATACACACCTTGCCAGATAAAGAAGAAAAACATGCCAAGCAAGATAAACTATAGGTATTTCCTTTCCAGTTGTTGTACACTAATCACTTTTTCTAGCTGACTATATATTTTTCTAATTACTATAAAGATCTATAATAACTTTCAGTCTCCTAAAATGTAAAGCTAAATTGCCATCATTGTATTTATTTTAATTTATTTTTCTTTAAATTTCATTTTCATTTCATTACAGTTCTCACCCCCAACTCCTTCTCTCATCCGACATCCACTTTTTCACCAGTTCAAAGCCATTCTAATCCTCTGAATTGGAAAGGGCAACCATGAGAAGGCAATAAAGTCTGACACAATAAGTTGTGTCAGGGCTAATCCCCTTTCTTCTCCATTAAGGACAACCATGGAATCCCACCATAAGGAATGGGCTCCAATAAGATATTTTATGCACCAGGGATAGATCCTGGTCCTACTGCCAGGTGCCTCACAAATAGTCCAAGATTCACCACTCTCTCCCACATATGGAGGCCTAATTTTTTGGCCATTGGGGCTCTACAGCTGTTGGTCTAGAGTTCAGGAGTTTCTAAGAGCTTGGTTCAGCTGTCTCTGTAGATTCCTCAATTAAGATATTGACCTCTCTTACTCATATATTGCCTCCTCCCTCTTTTAGGTTGGATTCCTGGAGCTGGGCAAGGTGATGGCTTGTGGATCTCTGCATCTGGTTCCAACAATCTGAAAATCTATATCATAGATGAGTCATATTCTTTTAACTAGCTTTACCCCTCTATAGTTTGTTTCCTTTTTATTTTAAAACAACCTATTATCGTTTTATATGCCAATCTAAGTTCCCATTTCCTGCCCAACTCCTGCTCCCCCATCTTCTTCCCACCCCATCATCCATCCTCTCCTTACAGATGGTAAGGATTCCCATGAAAAGTCAGCAATGTCTGACAAATCAACTTGAAACAGGACTAAGGGCCTGCTCCCTATATCTAGGCTGAGCAAGGTATCCCTCCAAAGGAAATGGGCTTCAAAAAGCAAGCACCGGAGATATGTCCTCGTCCCAGTGTTAAGGACCCCACCGACTGCCCCAGCCACACAACCATTACCTACATTTAGAGAACCAAGTTTGATCCTATGCAGGTTTACCATCAGTCCAGAATCAGTGAGCTCCCACTAGGTCAAGTCAGCTGTTTCCAAGGGTATCTCCATCATGGTCTTGACCTCATTCCTCATATTATCATCCTCCATCACTTTGACTGGACCTTAGAAGCTCATCACAGTGCTTAGTTGTGTATCTCAACATCTGGTTCCATCAATTGCTGGATGAAGATTCGATGATGACAATTTAGGTAGTCATCAATATAATTTCAGGGGAAGGTGAGTTAAGGTCTTAGCTTGGGTCATCCTTGTGGATTCCTGGGAATTTCTCTAGTGCCAGGTTTCTTGCTAGCTCTACACATGAATCAAGATATCTTTTCCTTGCTCTTCCTCTTTGTCCTTCCCCCATCTCAGCCATCCCAATCCCTCATGTTCTCCTCTTGCTCCCTTTCTCCCCTTCTCCCCTCTCTCTCTCCTTCTGCACTCCCTTCTCTCCCTGACACAACTCCCAATTTTCTCAGGAGATTTTGTCTACTTCCCCTTTACAGAGGGATCCATGAATGTCTCTCTTAGGGTGCTCCTTGTTACCAAACTTCTCTGGGTTTGTGGACTATAGGATGGTTACCATTTGCTGTATGTCTAAATACAATTATGAGTGAGTACACACAGTGTTTGATTTTTCTGGGTGTGGGTTATCACTCAAGATTGTTTTGCTAGTTCTATCCATTTGCCTGCAAATTTAAGGATACCATTATTTTTACCACTGAGTTGTAGTCCATTGTGTAAATGTTCCACAGTTTCTTAAACTATTCTTTGACTGAGGGGCATCTAGGCTGTTTTCAGGTTTTGGATATTACAAATGTTGCTGCTGTGAACACAGCTGAGCAGAGGTCCTTGTGGTATAAGTGTGCATCTTCTGGGCATATCCAGAAGAGAGGAATTGCTGGGATTTGAGGTAAATAGATTCCCAATTTTCTGAGAAATCATCATAATAATTTTCAAAATGGCTGTATGAGTTTCACTTCTACAGCAATGGAGTAATGTTTCTGTGACTCTACATCTTTTCTAGCACTGAGGAAATCTAGAGAACCATTAGGTCATACTTGAAAAACCTATCCTCCACAAAATTGGAAAATGTAAAAGGAATGAACAAGTTTCTAGATAGGGACCACATATCAAAGCTATCATGAAAAGTGAACAATGCTCATCTGAATCACCCCTAGGTAAAGGAAGAAATAAAGAAATTAAAGACTTCTTAGAATTCAATGAAAATGAAGGCACAGTATATCCAAACCTGTGAGACACTATGAAAGCAGTGCTAAGAGAAAAGTTCATAGCACTAAATGCTTCCATAAAAATAGTGGAGAAATCTCACACTAGAGACTTAACAGCACACTGGAAAGCTCTATAACAAAAAGAGCAGACTCACCCATAAGAGGATGACAGGAAATAATAAAATTGGGGGCTGAGATCAATAAAATAGAAACAAAGAAAACAATATAGAGAATCAATGAAACAAAGAGTTAGTTCTCCTATAAAATTACTAATCAATAATACCTTATCCTGACTAACCACAAGGCAGAGACAGAATATTCACATTGACAAAATCAGAAGTAAAAAAGGGAACACAACAACAAACTCTGAGGAAATCCAGAGAACCATCAGGTCATACTTGAAAAACCTATCCTGCACAAAATTGGAAAATGTAAAAGAAATGTACAAATTTCTAGATAGGGACCACATACCAAAATTAAATCAATACCAGATGAACAACTTAAATTGATCTATAACCCCTAAGAAAATAGAAGCATTTATCAAAAGTCTCACAACCAAACAAAGCCCATGGACAGATGGTTTTAGTACAGAATTCTACCAGAACTTCGAAGAAGAGCTAACACCTATACTTCTCAAAATGTTCTACACAATAAGAGCAGAAGGAACAATGCCAAACTCTCTTTACGAAGCTACAATTACCCTGATAAACAAACCACACAAACACACAACATGAAAGAGAAAAACAGACAAATCTTCCCCGTGAACACTGATGTAAAAATGCCCAATAAAATACTGGCAAACTGAATCCAAGCACACATCAAAAAAATCATTCACCATGATCAAATTGGCTTCATCCCACAAATGCAGGGATGATGCAACATATGAAAATATATCGATATAATCAATCATATAAATACCTAAAAAGAAAAACAACACCTGATCATCTTATTAGGTACTGAAATCCAACATCCCTTCATGATAAAGGCCTTGGAGAGATACAAGGAATGTATCTAATAAAAATATAGATTTTATTGTATAAATAATAATAAAAGTAATATACAGTGAGCTGACAGTGAACATCAAATTAAATGCAGAGAAACTCAAAATGGTTCCACTAAAATCAGGAACAAGACAAGATTGTCTACTCTCTCCATATCCATTCAGTATAATACTCAAAGAAATAAGACACCAAAAGGAGATGAAAGGGATACAAATTAGAAAGGAAGAAGTCAAACTTTTGCTATTTGGAGACAACATAATAGCATTCATAAGTGACCCCAAAAATTAATTGAAGAAACTCCTAGATTTGATAAATGCCTTCACTAATGTGAAAGGATACAAGATCAACTAAAAAAAAAAACAGTAGCTCTCCTATATAGAAATTATAAAGAATTGAGAAAGAAATCAGAAAAACATCACATTCACAATAACAAAAAATTACATAAAATATTTTGGGGTAATATTAACCAAAGGAGTAAAAAGCTTGTATGACAAAAACTTTAACTCTTTTAAGAAAGATGTTGGAGAACATATCAGAAAATGTAAATATCTCCTTTGCTCTTCAATATGCAAGATCAGCATAATAAAAAATGACAATCTTATCAAAACCAATCTACAGATTCAATGCAGTATCTTATCTTGTTTCTTAACATAATACGTATTTAGAAGGTCAAACATTGGAAAATATGACTTAGGGTAAAATTATTTATCATTTTGATGATATGCAATAATTATTATATTGATTGTTTTGTCTTTGAATTTCCCTAACATGTTTCTTTTAGTCTTAAAGTTTATTTTTTGTACATTATTATTATGCTAGAGATTTATTGGTATAATAGGAAATAAGAGGTACCATTTTATTCTATACTTGAGCAAACAGGACTTTTTTATGTTTGTGGACCTGAGGCATAGATACAGAAAGCATATGTACTACTCTATTTTTATGATTACCCTACTAGTTATTTGCTGTAACAAAAGCTCCCATTTTCAGCACTTCCTGTCTGTTTAATGGATTCTTCAACACATATTTTACTATATAATCACAAAATCCATTCTAGTTCTTTCTCAAGAATTTTCAAGTTATGTTTGCTTAATTATTTTGTAAACAATGAAAATAATTATATCTAAAATATGATTCATATTTTCTGGGATTTTATTAAATTTATTCATCTATTAAAAATGATCTTTTCTATATAAAAAGAAGTACTTAATATGCCTTTTTAATCCTTCAATGTTGTTTTAGCCAAGACAATATTATAATCCCTTTATATAGTTCTTTCTCTTCAGAAGTTTATAATTGTTTGTTTAATTATTTTGCTATAATTATACTTTTGCAAATAATGCTTAGGCTTTTATAATCTATAAGTAATAATACCTTATATATATTAAGCTTCTTTATTTTAGTTCATCAAATTTTGTTTGAAAAATTAGTTTAAAAATGTCTTACATTTGTTTTGCTGTGGAATATTTGTTTAATGAGGCAAGGATGTTTTGAATTATTTTATGTTGAATTTGTTTAACTCTGTAAAGCTGTGTTATATTGCCTGCCTAAGACAACTGATTGGTCTAATAAGAGGTGGCCAATAGCTAGGCAGAAGAGAGAAAGAAATAGGTGAATCTGGTAAGCACAGAGATTAAATAGGAGGGGAAATCTAGGGAAGAGATCAAGAATTGATAAAAGAAGAAGGAGAGGAGGATTTCAGAGGCCAATTAGTCAGTCATACAACCAGCCATGGAGTAAGAAGGAAAGAAAGATATATAAGAAAAAAAGAAAAAAATGTTATAGGCAAATGTAGTTAAAGTGATACAGGATAATTTAAATTAGAAAAACTAACTAGAGACAAGTCAAACAAAGCTCGGGCATTCATAAGTAAAAATAAATTTCCATAAATTTATTTTGGATCTGGGTGACAGGTCCCCAAAGAAAAAAGTTTACAAGCTAAAATTTGTACACTATTTTTTATTGTTTTAAAGTCTTTTTATTGAAAACAATTCTTTTCATTTAGTATATTCTGATAATGGTTTCCCCTCTCCCATTTTCTTTTCAGCTCATCCCTAGCTTCACCCATAACCATCTCCATAACTTCCTTGTCTCTCTCTTTAGAAAACAAACAGGAAAACAGATAAAAAAAAACAAAAAGGCAGAAAGGAAGTATAAGCACAAGAATCACACAAACACACAAACTCAAAAATAATACCTATAAAGCAGGATATCAGAAAACATAACATACAAGCCAAAGTCTAGTAGAAATAAAAAAGGACCAAACAAATCAATGAAAGCCAAAAATCTACAGAAATAACATTGAGTTATTTTTGTGTTGGCCATCTACTGCTAGACATGAGACCAGCCTTTAAGTATGGCTAATATATTTAGCGAGACATCACTGGACTTCCTTTGTTCTTGGTTAAAGCTTATGTTCGCTTCTCCCTCTTATCATTGAGATACCAGCAACTTGAACCTCTGAAGAACATACACATGCTGCCACAGTCTCTATGAGTTCATATGTGCTTCAGTATTTTTGTGTCTGAAAGACAGTGTTTCTTTAGTATCAACCATGCCATCTGGCTCTTACATTCTGCCCCCCTTTCCACATAACTTCCTGAAACCTGAGAAGAGGGGTTTGATGAAGATATTCCATTTAAGACTGACTGGTCAAAAATCTCTTATTCTATGCATAATGTTCATTTCTGTGTCTCTGTTTGTTCTCATCTACTGTAAGGAGAAACTCTACTGATTCTCATAAGATTTGAGTGAAACACTGACCAATGGCTATAGCAGAATGTTTCTAGAGCTTTTATATTATTATGTTTCTTTCTCAGAACAATAGTACTGGTTTTCTTCTAGCCCCATGGCCTATTGAGTCTCAGGTTCTAAACTTAGCAGTGTCAGCCATAGGTCCCATCTCATAGAGTGGACTTAAATCCACTAATAGAGTGCCAAGTTTCTTTTATAACTTTGTGACACTATTGCACAAAACAGGACATTGTTGTGTATCATAGGGTTTGTTAGCTTGGTTTTTGATTGCCTTTCTCCTCAAGTAGCATGCAGAATAACTTTCAGTACTATGTTCTAGTTAAGTACTAGTCATGCTTCTTCATTTTAAATTATATATGTAAGTACTGCCCTCAGCAATAGGGCCTTACCATATTTTTGAAAGTGAACAAAATCCTTGGCAATAGCCTGATTTGTAAGGGGACTTCCATGGTGCCCTTTTGAACAATGACTCAACTAGGCAAAATTCATTCCTGCCATCTAATATTTCACTTGGTGGTAAAAGATTATTGTTGTTATTATTAGTTGTATTATTGTCTCCCCTATTATTTTGGTTACTCCATTTAGATTTTTTATGATTCCGTTTTGTTGATTCCAGCTGTCACAAAAATATGAAGGACAGACTATCAAAGTCTATTTAACAAAAAGCAAATATTATTACTGAAAAAGAAAAGAAAAGAGAAAATCACCATGGGGCACTAAAAGCTTATCAACTATAGTTGTGATGGGCTTCTGTAGCTGTGGCAATGGGCTATTTCAAAACTCTCCTTTTTATAACAAAGGAGTAAGCATTAAGCATGAACAAAAGAATATTTACAATATCGAGGTAGAACTCAGATACAAATTTAGCCCATTGTTTCTTTCTGGCACTTTCTGATGGTATTTATCCAAGACGTGCACTTTCCCTGATGCTGTCAGTTTTGCATAGCAAGGACGGGTATGGAATAGTACACAACCAAAAAGTCATGTATACTCTGGTCACATCAATTGGTCATGAGTGATCTTATGGCTGACATTCAGTTTGCACAGGGTCACTTCAGCATTTCAGACATTGCTGCTGGTTGTAAAGGAAAATAATCCACTGTTAATAGTCATTAAACACCTAAAAAAAGAGTGCTGACAGACTGCTTTAATTCTCCTAGGCTAACAACTTTATATTTTTTTATTTCTACATTCCTATTTCTGGAGCCTACACTCTATATTCTTATTTTTGAACTCTGACCTATAGTTTTAGTTACTCCTTCTTCTATTCCCTCCATTACCCTTTTCATTCCTCCCCTTTCTTACTTAATTTTACAGTTTTAGTTTCCCTGATTTGTCTACTACTATTTCTGTTATGTTTCTCCTTGCTTGGAAGATCATCTCTTTTCCAACTCCATTCCTTTACTTTCTTTATGACTAAATTTAAAAAAGATAAAGAAAGGAAAATACCATTATTGCTGCTAGGTATAGTGAAGACAAAAGATTACTATAGATATGTGTGAGAACATAGCTAGAGGCAGAGATAGGAACATCTGTGAGAGTCCAAAGTGGACATGATCCTGAGCCATGTGAGGAGAGTGGGAGAGGAAGAGAGGATTGGAATCAGACGAAGTAGCAAGGAGGTCAAAAGTTAGATAAAAAAGGACCAGGTAACCAAAATGGTTGGATTATATAGTGAAGGACAGTCCCCACTCTGAGCTCTAGAAGTTTATTGTAGGAAGCAGGGTATGTTAGACAGGAGAGCCCTGAAAAAACTAGGGATTGATGGATGCAGGGAGAACCTGGCAACCCGGTCTGTTTTTATATGTTAAATAGGAAACTTGGCCATTTTTCCCAGGCTTTTCATTGATAATAAATAAAAGATAACACCCTAGCCTTTTGTTGATAATAAATAAATGATAAGAGATGGCATAATCTTCTCCATGACTACTTCTTGCTGAAATTGAGTTGAAATTGAAAATGTTCTTGGTAGGAGGAGCTGGGACAAGGTAGTCACTTCTGGGAAAAGCAGGATATTTCACTCACTGAGCAGGCTCTCCAGGATCTGCTGGAGCTAGAAATGTGCAACCAGCAATTGGAGCAGTTTGTGAGGCTGGATTACCTGGGGCTAGCTACATTGTAGCTATCCAGAATGCAGATTTTAAGGGGACCCTTGGAACTGGCCACTTGCTGGAGCAGTCTGCAGTTGATTTGAAATCTGTTGGGACAGATAGACTAGGTTGAGAAGGTAAGGTTAAGGAGTGAAGATGGATACATAAAAGAAATCCCTCACTAGCTCTTAACTGAGAATAGTAGAGAGTTATTTATTTAGGGGTAGACTCACAAATCAATATCCTCTGCTGGAATGGAGAACAGCAACCAAATCCTGCAACTGAAAAAGAAACCAGATGCATTCTTTACATTTGCATAAATAGTATAAGAGGCCATGCCCAAGTGGGCAGATTAGATGAATGCTACTGGCTGTAGGAATTCCTACAGCACCTCTTCTTTTTGTTTTAATAAGAGAGTTCTAAGCCTAATTCAAAATTATATACAATAAGAACAAAAAAAGAAACGTGATAAACGTTTCAATAATTATCCTATCCTAATGAGTTTACGTCTTGCATAATAAATAACTTGGCCAGGCCATGAGAGAAAAGTAACTACAACAATCTAGTCTTCAACCCCTTTGAAGATCTGAGGAAGGAAATGATATTAGTTGAGTAAGCAGGAAGTGCAATCAAGCACCTTCCAAAAATGTACAACAAATGATAGAGTGCCTGGGCAATCATCCAAAGTCTCATTTGCAACTTTGAAACAACCAACTTTGGCTAAGGCCTAGATTAACTGATAGACCATTTTCAGATGCAGGAAATTTTTCAAAACTGTCTTACCCTGTCTTGGCAAGATTTCACAGTCTTTTTCCTTGTGTCCTGCTTATCCATTTCTGGATAGCGTGTACGTTGTCAGTGATTGAGGCATTGGCGATTCCTTGCCCAAAGGACAATCATGACAAGAAGAAAACAAGCTCCAAGTGGAGTGTCTTCAGTGCTCAACATTGTCTTGGGAATAGGTCAGTGTTGCCAGGAGCAATTGTGTCTCACTTCAACAGAATCATAAGTTATTTAAATGCCATATTCTACAGCTGTTTTAAGTGGCTGAAAATTACCTATCTATACAGAATACTATCTCTGTGTATCTAAAGAACCTTATTAGCCCAACCATAAGTATGACAAACATAGATAAGTATTGATCTATAATTCTTAATACCTATATAACTTATAGACTAAGACCTCGTATTAGAATACTATACAATAAACAATTGTGCAACAAATGAGGACAATGACCTTAAGTGTAAACAGTGTATAAGTATCTTGATCAGACGTAGATATATACATTGCAATATGATAAATATATCTTAAAATATATCAAAAATGTTTTAAGTAAAGGTAGAAGCATACATGCATACATGACAAAATAACTTTGCCTAGGTATACAAATATGGTGGGTCAAAATAGTAACATATTCCATATAATTTAAGTTTGTATCAATATACAAGAATCTATACCAATGTATATTGCCTAAAAATAATAGCTCACAAATATTCACTCTTATTAATAATTATTTTTAGTGTGAGTAAGCTCACACTAATCTATTATCCTATCCATTTTTCCCCTTTATATTCAAAGGATTCCCTGAGCCTACAATATTTCCACCCCAACCCCAACCCTATACCAATTATAATTAGCCCCTAAATGATGTTCCTAACCTTGAGGACAAACTTTTCTGAGAGAGGGGACATTGTCTTCTAGAATTACTTCCAGCTGTCATGGGGCTAATGCTCTTTCTATGGGATCCTGTGAAATTAGAATGATGGTTAAGTTCCAAGATTATTGTCTAGTATAATTGCAAATAGTTTCTGAGTATTTGGTAAGACTTTTCTGAGGTTCCTATTTGGAGTTCTGGACTGAACATTGTACAAAAGTGCACCATTTCAGCTACCCATTTTGGAACCATCTTGAGTATTTGGTACCCCAAACAGGTCTTATATAAGTGCTATCAACAACATGACATCATATCAACCAGGTGAAGTTGTTGTGGGGCCCAGTTTTCTTCCTGGAAACTTCAAAGTTTACTGCAAGAAAATTCATTGTTCATTGTGGAAAACTCAAACATTTTTTATACAGACATATATATTAAATGAAAGGTATGATAGGGACAAAAATAGGTATGAAGATATGTAAATTTTTTCTAAATTTTCTTCTTTCTGTCCCATAGTAGATGGCTCTTGACATGAGACAAAAAATCTATTTCTTTGAACAACATACTTTAGTTGTAGAGAAGGACAGAGCCATTGTCAAACTCGAAAACCAGCTCTATATAGTCATAAATAAATAAATAAATAAATAAATAAATAAATAAATAAATAGATAGATAGATAGATAAATAAATAAATTTATATGTTTAAATGTATGTGTATCAATTACCTGACCTCATAAATCATATTCTTTTTCTTGATGATACTTAGTAGATAGCTATTTTTTCATCTGTCAGCATTCAAACATCCTGGGTCTTTTGAATTTTTGAAGATGTGTATTTTACAGCAAAGACAAGAACAGAAGAACCCTGTCCCAACCCTTATGCGGTTTTCTCACCACATATGTGGTTCTCACCATTGTGTATAATCTGTCATTTCTCTTTTTAAAGAGCTTTCTCCTTTTCAGTGTGAATCTTTATTAATTTTGATGACATCCATAGTTTTTCTTCTCCTGTGGAAACAAGATCAAAACCCCTTTCTCAATGTAGCAAATCTCCTGGTGTCCATTGTGAGGTCAACACTTCCTTGAAATAAACTGGCTGGTTTAATTCAGAAGACTTTCTATTATCAATGTCTCTCTTCTGCTGTTGTTCCTTTAACATTAACATTAAGAAAATTCAAGGCTAATAAAGCATTTTGTATTCTATTGCTGGGGGTATTTTCCACCACTTTCTGTTTGTTTAACATATTCTTTATAGTTTTACTTAATCTTTCTATAACTGCCTGAGCTGTAAGATTGTGTGGTATTCCTGTAATATGCTTGATACTATAACAAGCAAAAATTAACCTATTTCATTTTATTAGAGATATATGTTGGAACATTTTCTGTCTTTATTTGTGCAGATTTACCCATAATGGCCATAACTTCTTATAAATGTGTGAATACTGAAGCAGGCTTTTCTGAACGTAAAGCAGTTGTCCAATGAACACCTGAGTAAGTATCAACAGTGTGGTATACATATTTCAATTTTCCAAATTCTGCAAATTGGAACACATCCATCTGCCAGGTTTTATTCCTTTGAGTACCCTTTGTGTTAGTCCCTGCAGGCAACGATGTTGGTTCTAGAAAGAGCAAGTAGGGCATCTCTTTATAATCTCCCTAGCTTGTTACCATGTAATAAAAAACTCTTTCTTTATTCCCAGCTATTCAGATGAGGTTTTTATGAAATTCTGAGGCCTACAACATGCTTCCAATCAATAGTTGATCAATTTATGCAATACCTTGTGCTAGAGGACCTCCCAGACCTGAATGGGATCAGATGTGTGTTAAGTATATAGGACAAAGCCTATTCTTGATTATGTCTTGCACATGAATAAATATTGAGGTCAATTCTGTATCATCTGGTATAAATTTAGTGGTTTCAATATGGAAGACAACTCTTTCTGCATATTGTGAATCAGGCACTATCTTAAAATGTTCTTTAAAATCCCTTAGCACCATGGGAATAGCATATAATGCTGCCTTCTGGACAGAATTATATGGACTTTGTTCCACCTTACTTAATTATTCTGAGGTGTGTAACCTGCCTTCCCTGATTTATTTGCATCAGTATAAAATGTATGGGCTCTAGTAATTGGAGCATCACATATAATACAGGGAAGAACCTAATAAGTTCTCTTTATAAGGTTAAGTCTATCACTTTTGAGATAATTGCTATTAATTTCTCACAAAAAATAGCACAAGTTCTTAGCCATGGTTCACTGTCTTCCCAAAACTTTTTTTTTTTCATCAGTAGTAAAAAGCACTATACTCTCTGCTGGGTCTATACTTGCTACTTGACCAAGCCTAAATTTATATTTTATAATTAGTTCAGAGACTATTTCCCCATAAGTTTTTAATGTTTTACTTAGTTTATGTGATAAAAAGATCCATTCTAAGATAACATCATCCCTCTGCATTAAAATTTCTGTAGGTGAAATTATGGAAGGCAATATGATAAGAATAAAATTAAGATTTGGATTTACGCTATCCATATGTGCCTCCTGTAATTTCTCCTCAACAATTGTCAATTCCTTTTCTGCTTCAGTTGTTAATTCTCTGGGAATATTCAAGTCTTTATCACAATCTAAGTTTTGCTTGAATGAATTATATGATTAGTTGTTATTCCAATAGCTGATCATGGACTGGAAATGTCTCCTAAAAAATCTTTGAAAGTCATTCAGAGTTTACAACTGGTCTCTCCTAATTTGTGCCTTTTGTATTCTAAATTTCTGTAAACGTATTTTATAACCCAGGTAATTGACAGAATCTCCTTTCTGTATTTTTTCAGGAGCTGTTTTTAATCCCCATTTTGCCAAAACTTTCTTTACTTCTTCAAACACTCTTTCTAAAGTAGCTATGTTTGAATAGACAGCAAACTGTTATCCATGTAATGGTAAATTATAGACTTAAGAAATTGATTGTATATTATTTTTGGTTCCCAGCTTACAAAGTATTGGTACAGAGTGGGACTATTGAGCATTCTTTGTGGGAGGATAGTCCATTGATACCTCCTAGTAGGCTGATGATTGCTATAAGTAGGCACTGTGTAGGCAAATTTTTCTCTATCCTTTTCTGTAAAGTTTTAGTGAAGAAACAATATTTCAAATCAATAACTATAAGAGGCTATTCTTTTGGTAATAGAGAATGCAAAGGAATTCCAGATTATAGGGGACTCATAGGTTTAGTTACATTATTGACAGCTCTTTGATCTGTCAACATTCACCATTTAGCAGATTTCTTTTTTATAACAAATAAGGAGAATTCCAAGCACTGATTTATTCTTAAATATTGTAAGCATCTACTTGCTCTTGTACTAGCTGAACTATAGCCTGAAAACTTTCTTCTGCTTGAGAGTAGTAATTAATCCATACTGGTTTTTCAGTTAATCATTTAAACGTAGGGCTGTTGGTACCACTAAAGTTTTGCTGGTTGCTTTTTATTCTTGTAAAGCCTGAATAGTTGGTGACCTTTGTGTAAAGTACCTTATAATATCCTTCCCAGAATTATGATTTCCTGTGACTGCAGGAATGTTAATATGGATGTTCCATTGCTGCACCTGGTTACAAAGCCATACTTTTACTACAATATTAGCCACATATGGCCTCAGACTCCCTCTCTGACCATCTGGCCCTAAACAATCAAGTCTTTTCATGCTTTGTTGAACTTGAGATTTAGTTCTAAAGCCTATTAATTGAATATCTGCCTCTTTAAGAGGCCAATTTGGATGCCACAATTCTGGAGTATAGATATTTACACCCACACCTGTCTATCAGACCAACAATTACAATGCCATTTATACACACTCTTAACTTCGGTCTTTGATCATTTAAAGAAGTCTGTCGGAATATATGTTTCCTATTTCCTGCTGGAATTAATGATTTATCCCCCATGATTATGCCATTATCTAGAACAGTATGGTCTTTTACAGAATGCTCTAGAATTTTAAAATTTTCTGTTGAGATATGTCCTCCACAGTGACTGGGAATGACTGGGCCACTTTTGGCTTGGAGTCCCCTTAAGTAGTTTTCCAATATTGTCAGGTTGCCTTGTTTATCTTTTGTTGATCTGTGTTCATTGGTCTAATGTTGTCCTTTGCCCCAACTTCTACCTATACCTGAAGTCTGAGTCCTCCTATTCTTGCCATTCCCAGAAGCAATATTATTCTTAGGAGTGCCTTGTCTACAATCCCTTCTCAGGTGTCCTATTCTACCACAATTAAAAGATTTGTCATTTTGATGTCTCCTCATTCCTTTGAATATTTCTTCCCCTGCCTCGATTCAGTATTATAGTCAAATGTCTCAAAGTTCATTGTATGTAGGATTCATTCATCCATAGGTGCTGATCTAATCTTTAAAGACCCAAGTATTTTTTTTTTTGCATTCTAAGTTGGCATTTTTTAAAGACAGAGATTCAATAAGTACTCATCTAGCATCTGTGTTTGTTACTTCTATTTATACAGCCTTAGTTAATCTTTGTAAAAAGTCAGTAAAGGGCCCTGTTTAACCCTCGTATATGATTCAATTCATTTTCCTAGTTCTTGAATCCTGTTCCAGGCATTTAAGGCTGGTTTTTTTTGGCATAGAGACAAGATTTGTTCATCATAAAGAATTTGAGCTTGTGGGTCAATATAAGTGCCCTCAACAAGAATTTTAAATGGGTAGTCTCAAGTCCTTTTGATTTTCTCTGTTGCTCTAAAATTTTAGTTTCTTTACTGAATTAACATCTAAATACTAAGGACTGCTGAAACTAACTGAACCTAGTCATTTGCTGTCACCTTAATGCTAGAAGCCCATTTCTTTATCATTTCCCTAACAAACACAGAATGGAAGCCATAAATTATGACAGCTTGATTAATTTCTTTTAGATCATTCATTCCTATAGGTATGTGGCTACCTTCTTTGGATCCTTTTCGACCTTTAGAACTTGATGTTTTCTCATAGTAGATTACAGGGTAGGATGCTAAAACCTTAGGTAAGTCATCTATGAAGGAAATTGGTGATGTTGAATCCTGTCCTTGTACCTTCTTTCCCTGTTCATCAGCTCCAATAATTTCTTTAATCATTTCAAATTTTGTTTTACTATTATCTTTTGTAAAACCTGAATCTCCTGGCCTCTATAAATTTCTAGTAATTTTAATGAGGCACCTAGCCTCTGGTCCTATTCTGCACATGTGATTCCAAGGTCTGAAATTTTCCCTTTAAAATAACACCTCATCCTTGGATATTACTTGGATAGGATGCAGATTGCCATCCTGGAGAGATACTCTATCTGCTAATCTATCATAACTTTCAGCAAATTTTGATTGTCAAATTCAACAGTATGAATTCTTTCAGATTTCTCAGTACCTTTTGATATTGACTAATTTTGTCTGTCAAAATAATTTGACCCTTTTCAACTTTTGATTTTCGATCGTATTCTGTCAACTAGCTGTTCATTATTAGTCTGTAAAAACTGTATCATTCCTAAAAGTGCTACATTCTTTCTTAATTATATAATATGATGACAAAAACTGAGTCCCATATCCAATAAATGGAAGTATGATCATAACCATATAAGCCTTGCAGAATACAATCCATAGTATTAGCAAAATAGTTACTAAAAGTTTCAATATTAATATAATCTGCCATATTGATTTACTAATTATCTGTAATGAGAACCAGTAAATTGTTTTAGGTGCAATAAGCTTTATTGCTTAGCAGGAGTCATAGTTGCTGAAACACAACTAGCTGCATTGCAACTGGTATTGACGGGAATGATCCTTAACCACTTTTGTCTCCCACTTTGGAGCTGGTTAAATACTAAGAAATATGCTTTTCTTGACAAATCAAAAGCAATTAAATCAATTCCGTACATGGAGCAAGAAGCCCAGAACTCACAGGCAGGGAGCACAAACCTGAAGCTGCACAAGTCACCACATGGCAAGGAACCATGCCAGGGAATATGGTAGTGGGGAAAGGGGATGTGTATGCACTTGGGAAATTTCCAAGTCACCAGAGGCAGTAAGCTCTGCTGCGGCTGTGGTTCTACAAAAAAACAGCTCAGGTAAAAGCAAGCCATGTGTGCAGGATTGGGAGAATTTCTGGGCCATGGACACTTTAGGCTGTCTACCCAGTAGATGTGGAGTCTGCATCTATGTGGGCACCAGATGAAGATAGATGCTTAAACGAAATCCCACACTAGCTCAGAATTGAGAAAAATAGAGGGTTATTTATTTAGAGCAGAGTCACAATTCAATATCCTCTTCTGGAACAGAGAAGAGCAACCAAATCCCACAGCCAAAATTGAGACCTGATGTGAACTTTACATCAGCATAAATAGTATAAAAGGCCATGCCCAAGTGGGTAGGTAACTTAAAGGCTACTGGCTGTAGAAATTCGAACAGCAAATGAGTTTAGGAGAATTTTTTTTTACCTTTAGTGTACTATTATGTTCATGAGCCTGGAAGTTGGGGGAGGCAAATAACAAGACCATGGGGAGTTTTCTCATACCCAGTAATAGGAAGTAGGCAGGAAAACTTAGCCTGTTTTTTCACAGGAGTACTTATCGAGGTTCCATTTGACGTGTGAGAGGAAGATCCCAATTGAGTTTCTGAAGCTTCCAAGATTTTTTTCCAATTATTTACCATAAGACTGAGAGTAATCATTATAAAGCAAGTTCCTTTTAAATAAAGGAATAGTAAAAAGTTACTTTGAAACCTGTTTTTTGAGTTTAATCTTATTTTAGAATCTGGAAGCAAAGTAAACTGTCTTTCTCAGCTAAAGGCCTAGGAGTTCTACAGGGAGGCATGAGACTTGAATTTTATATATGAAGAGAAGGCCTCTATAGCCTTAGGAGCTAAGTTGGTAAGCTTGCTGCAGTAAAAGCTGAAGTCAGTCAATATTGTCAGAGATCTGAGAAGATCCCTTTGAGAGAGAACTAATTAAGCTACTCCAGGGTTTTCAGCACCCGATTAATGAAAAATAAATAAATAAAAAGGAAAGGAACCTGACCAGTCCTTAGTTTCACCACCTGGTAAATGAAAAAAGAAATAAAAAAGGGAAAGAAAATGACTACTCCAAGGTATGATAGAGAAGAATTCTTATTATAGATATGTGGGAGAGTGTATCTAGAGGCAGGGACATCTGGGATAGTCCAGAGTGGAAATGACTATACTGAGCCATGTGAGGAGAGTGGTGAGAAGGGAGAAACAGGAGAGAGTGGAGAGAAAGGAGAGAGAGAAACCTGGAACTGAAGTCAGGAAGCCCAAAGGAGAGTTGAAAAAAGAGCAAGGTAACCAAAATGGTTGGATTGTACAGAGAAGAGTAACTGGGGAAGGGCAATTCAGCCCATGGACTAGAGTGGAGTATGCCATCCAGGAGGGCCCTGTAACAAGTTAGGGACTGAGGGATACAGGTAGAACTTGGTGGTCAGCATCCATTTTGATATGTTAAATGAGTACCTTGGCCGTTTGTCCCAGGAACATTTCCAAACAGATGACTGTTAGATGAAAGTGTAGAAGTCACAGGTTGTTTTGTTAATTAAAATGGGTGACATATAATTACTCTACAGGAATTAGTATTTGTTGTCAGAGGCTGCTTGCTGATTTCCTGAATTCCCTGACTCAAAATAATCACACAGAAATCTGTATTAATTATTATACTCTTTGACCAATAGTTTAATCACATTTCTGGTAAGTTTTTATATCTTAAATTAATCCATTTCTATTAATTTGCTTAACATCACATGCTTGTGGCTTACCAACAAGGTTATAGTGCATCTGTCTTCTCCTGACTCTGCATTCTTTCTCACAACCTTCAGTTTAGTTTTCCCTCCTAGCTTTACTGTCAAACCATTGGCTGAAAGCAGCTTTCTTATTAAATAATGGCATTAAAACATATTCACAGCATGCAGAGGGGAAGCCCACATCAAGTATTATTAGGAGAAATTGATGTGAGACCATGATCAGGCCTTGAGGTGGGAGAACTTCTGAAAGAAACAATACATTACCAGAGACAACATAAATATATGTATAAGTAAAGGAGAAGCTTACATTTAAAACATGCAAAGGGTTTCATTAAGAAGGATAGATTTGCTTAATATCCAAAAAGTCCAATTAGTGCTATCCATATGGCCATGAGTGTGAGGCCACTCACCCATGGACTTTTTACCAGAAGTCATAAGAGAAGAGTGGTTCTCCTTCCTACAGCAACTATTAAATGTTATTAGCACTTCAAATAGTAGTAGGGTCTGACCAACACATCCTTCATTCTGTCATTTTAACAATTTGATCTTATGCATATATTGTACAGGTGTGCAACCTAATCCCTGGCTACTGTTTTCTGTTCAAGGGCTTTTGTTGTTGTCATTGTTTGCTTATTTGTCTGTTCATTTATTTTTCTCTTAGATTTATTGATATATCACACAGATAACTGCATGTATGTGAGTTTATTAGTGCAAGAGCTATGCCATTCTCTGAAGTCAGCATTTCACAGCACTCCTCCTTGCCATCCTCCTGGTTTTACACAATATCTCCACTCCAGTAATGTGTGTGTGTGTGTGTGTGTGTGTGTGTGTGTGTGTGTGTGTGTGTGTGTGTGTGTGTTGTGGTTGGGTATTGATAAAGTTAACCAACTTAGGTCACTGTCCTTTCTGTTCTTTTGTCTCAAGCACTATGAAAAGTTATGAGTCTCTGCATGGACTATCAAGAGCAAAAAAAAAGCCCTTCTCTTCCCAAGGTTTAGAGCAGCACAGAGCTATAGGTATTGACATAAATATTTAGAAAGCAACTTGACAACATGACAAATAACATCAAGATTTACCTTAGGGTCCATGGCTTCCCAAATCTTTTTATTAAACCAGCATTACAGTGATGGTATGATATCTCTCCTGTGGAGCAGGCCTGTAATTTAATCAGAAAGTAGGTAGTTAACTTGTAAGTGTCATTGATCTATTAAACCAGTGGGAAAATCTTCTTGCCTAGCAAGTCAATATTGTAATATTTATGGTCTGTCACTAGATAAGACCATTCATATCTTTTCTCCCACCAAACCCTGCATAGTACCTTCTGGCACTATGAAATTCAACAAGTGTGGAAAAAGTTTCTTGATTAATTTTGTTAGAGAAATAATATATCTTTAAAGTGTGGTATCACTCTACCCAGTTAGCCATTAATAAAGAAAAAGCTCCATAATAGCTTCCATCTCATTATGCCTAGTGCCCAAGGAAGTGTTGGCCTCAAATTGAAGATTTTACTAATTTGCATATATCTTGAGCTTATGTGTTGTGCATACACTGTCATCATTCAATCTCTTTTTAATCTCAGCCCCTGGTTATACTTTGAGTAACCTAAACAGATAGGAATTTGTCTGTTTGGCCACTTGGGCAGATAGGAAATTTATACAGCAGAGATATTGAAACAGTTAATTTTTAAGTACACCAGTGACATTGTTTTCAAATAGTTTTTTGCCAGGCTTCCCTTGACCACTTGAAGAATTATGCTATTTCTGTTAAAAAAGCAAAGAAAACTTAATGGGTATACCAGGAGCTATATCTCTGTTCTGTCCCTTGTGCTGTCTGTTAGAGGCATGTCATTTGAGTACAGTCCTAATGCCTAGTGAATCCTAGTGAACAAACTTTACATCCTAACATCATAAATTTTACAAAACTTTAACAAGCCTTATTAGCATAATATCTTTGGGATATTTTGGAGGCAGTAGTCCCTTAATTAAATTCCACTTGGTGTGATATAATGTCCCCTAAATAAATATATTAGTAAATCATTTGTAACATCAATTCCATTATTTTGTGTTTTATCTACATTATTTTGATATTGATTTATCTGTGTGCTATAGCCAGAGTTTGTTGTGTCTTAAACAATAATGTTATCCCTCGTAATCATGGTGAGTGACCATGGACAAGTGCAATAGTGTGTGTTGCTTTGGTGATCTCTGGAAACTCCATGCCTAATATCTCAGAGAGGAGTATTCCATGACTTGAACATAACGATGAGACATGAAATTGAGTGGGGAAGATGTTTGTGTGATGAAAGTTGTGTTGCGAGGGGGAGTTAAAATAATTTCAAAGAATAAAACTATTGTAATAAATAAAAAAATGCAATAGTTACATAGGTAGGAAAGAAAAGACGGTCCCTGATGATTTATTCTTCTGGAAAATGTAAGTTGAAATACAGAAAAACAAAGAAATAGTTTTAGGACTGAGGTAAAAAAAAACTTCATGATGACCTGAATAAAACAGGCTGTGTTTTACAGTGCACAAGGGACTGACCAGATGACTGCCTCCCATATGTTAGGGTTTCACAGAACAACCCCTCACTGGCTTTTCAAGTCCCTTTTATGGGGAAGGGTTAGGATTGATAGAAAATAGCTCTTGAGATAATGGCTGTTAGCACCTGAATGGAGGATTGTAGGATTAAGGGCCCAAGGTTGCAGGTGTTGTAGATAAGTGTGATAGTAGCACTTGGACCCAAAAATAGGGGACTCAGGACTCAAGGCTCTTTGTGGGGTAGGTAAGTGTGTTAACACATCATGTGGAAGAAAAGTTAAAAAGGTATCTGGGAAGACACATTTTCTTTTTGCTTTATTTGTTGTGTCTTGTTTTGTTTTGTTTTCCAGATAGGGTTTCTCTATAGCTTTGGAGCCTTTCCTGGAACTCAGTTGATAGACCAGGCTGGCCTTGAACTCACGAAGCTTTGCCTACCTCAACCTGCTGAGTACTGAGAATAAAGGCAAAAAACACATTTTTAATCATATTTCACAGGTTCAGGGGTTAAGCAAGACAAAGGAGATAGATATAAACCATGGGTTTGCAAGTTCAGCATTGGCTGGAAAACAACAATGTATAACAATGTGGCTCCTGTTTTGCTTTCACAGCAGTTTAAAGAAAAGGTAAAAGAGAATAATTGACTTCATGGACAGGATGGCAGGATATAATGGTTGATGGAGAGCCTGCAGAGAAATCTCATGAATAAAGAAAATGTCTATTATATTCTTTCATTGGATTATAAAGATTTCTATACCTCCTTGTGTACTGTGGAATAGCTTGTGTGAAAAGGATGATAGAGCAGCCAAGTAATAGGCAGGACCTTCCTTCACAGGTTATAATAATAACACTGCATTTTTATCATTTAATCTCTACCCTCCCACCTCCCTCATGTTTTCACTTCCTGCTGCTCCCATTCAAATTTGTGGGTTCTTATTTTAAAATATAATTATCATATATATATATATATATGTATTTAAAGGTTTATCATATGTATTTAAAGAATCATCATATATATTTTAATGTGTGTACATACTTATTCTACCTGCTAAATTAATTTAGAATTGAATATAACTTGGGACTGGATAACTATTTGGGGTGACTATCTCAGGAAAGACAAATTAATTCTTTCTTTCTCAGCAGTTTTTAATTTTCTGTAACTGTCCATCTCAGTGTGGGAGCCTCTATGTGAAATTTTTTATCCGTAATGCCATATCAACTGATAAATCACTATCAGATCTTGTTTAAAAAGACACAGTATTGATGTTTCATGGGTATAGCTTCCCTGAAATATCTAGAAGACACAGCCTAGCAGCAGTTTTGCTGGCTATCCACATTTTATTAATGTAACTGAAGGAATTAGTTGTAACTGAGGAATTAGAACTTATTCTCAGTCTGGTGTATCTTGTAAGTTATTATACTTAGATTCATATATATATATATATATGATTATATATATTCTTTGATAAATAAATATATATAAAGTTTTTGAACTACATTCATTTATTTTTTGTGTGTTAGTTGCTATGGAGATCATAGGACAATCTGTAGGAAGAATTGATTCTTTTTTTACCATGTGGGTTTCAAAAATCAAATTCAGGCCCTCCAGATTTGTAGAAAGTACCTTTAACCCCCGAGCCATTTTTCTCATCCTCTGATATGATTTTAATATTACATATGCTCCTAAAATGGCAATTCATAAACTATAAAATAAATTTATGGGTTATCACCTTTTTCTATTTCTAGAAATAAGTCACTTATTGGTATGTGTTACATGGATGATGCTAAATAGAAGATACTGATCATATACATGAACTTTATTTCCTCTACTGTCCTTGCACATTTCCTACTCAATGTTTACTTTCTATCTCTTTTTACCTTGTTCCTTACTGTTTCCTTTGCATTCTCTTATATTTTTTCCCTCTTAACCATCATTTTACATCCCTTTCCAACTCTTTCCAGACACACTGCTATTTTTCCATTCACCCAGATTCTTGTGCTCTCTCCCTCTTTAAACTCATTATATTCAATTCCTGTTCTCCAAATACTTTTGATTGTGGGAATTAACCTAAAGTAATATCAACCTCCTAGGGATCATATGATTAAAGAAAACTCATTTTCCCTCCATCTTATTCTATTGAATTCCAATAGCTCCTCAGTTGAAGTGGGATTTAATATCCATATTCCTACTCTATGTTGCAATATTTGCCTGGTTTGAGGTTTTGTACATGTTGTCACAATGTCTGTGAGTTCATATGTGTAACTTTCTTGTTGTGTATCAAAGACACACTTCCTTTGAATTTATCCAATACCTATGGCTATTTCTACTTTTTCTTTAGTTGTAACATGACGGCCTGCTTTGTTGGGCTTTCTGTCCTGCCCAGTTCCCACAGCGAGTAAATCCCAAAGAAAATCACACAGAGGTCTACATAAGTTATAAACTGTTTGGCCAGTAGCCAGGCAGGAAGTAGAGTTGGGACAACCAGACAGGAAGTAGAGGCAGGACAGTGAGAACAGGAGTATTCTTGGAAGAAGGAAGTTCCCTCCGCAGGCATATCCATACACCAAAGAAGCAGGATGTGACCTGTCCTGTTAAAAAAGGTACTGAGCCATGTGGCTAACATATACTAGAATAATGGGCTATATATGTTATAAAAGATAATACAAATCCTGAGCTAATGGGCCAATCATTTTATAACTTATGTAGACCTCTGTGTGATTTTCTTTGGGATTTAACAATTGTGGGAACCGGTCAGGAAAGAAACCCCAACAAAGCAGGCTCTTATGTTAGAGAATGCCACTCAATGAAGCAGTATGGAAAAATCTATGCCCATATTCCCAAATATTGTCTATAAATGTTCTTTTACATTTAAAGGGGGATATGATATAGATATTAGTAAATTACATTGGTATGGATTTTGAACTTATGATATAAATTTAAGGTCAATTTTGCTATATGCAAATGTATTTCTAATCTTAGTTAAGGTATTGCAATTGTGTAGTTCATTTAAAAATGTAATGTATAATTAAGAAATACAGGTTGTTAATGGATAATCATCAATAAGAGTCAAGCTTGTAGTCATGTTAGTTAGATTTTCTAGATATATAGAGATATATTTCTGTTAGTCAGGCATTTTTCACATCTTTCAAAGATTACAGAATATGGTACTAAAATTTTTTAATAATTTAGGGCTTTTCATGACAATGAGACATGTCTGCTCCTGGCAGCACCATTCTACTTCAAGAGGAAGATGGGAATTGATGAGGCTCCTAATGGAGTTTGATAGCCATTTGGTCGGGAAACTGCTCGTGTCTGGACTGTTGCATAAACTGGACATGAAGACCCCACAGAGAGAGGACTGCTAAACTTGCCTAAAGGTGAGATCATCTTTTGGGGTTCCTGGTTCATAAGAGAGTCTGTGAGATATTCTTCAGAACACAGAAAAAGTGACTAAACTGTCTTTACAATTTCCTGCATCATGAAAATATGTGCTGGATACTATGGGCCTATAGGCTGAAGATGGATGCCCCAACAGTACAGAAGAACTTTTGGTGACTGTCCAGGCAGTGAAATGTCTGTGTCAATTCTAAAATTTTGGAACTTGCTTACCATGCACTTCCTGTTTACTTAAATAATATTATATCCTTCTGGAGTCTTTGATGGAGTTGAAGAATAGATAGACAGTTATAGTTTTCCCTTGTTATGCTAAAGGATAAAATAGATATAAATAATGTAACTGTAATTCTTGAATGATAATTGTTTTGTTATATGTAATTTTACTATGTTAAAGTTAAAGCCTTCCTTTCATTTTTAAGCAGAAAAGGGGAAATGGTGTAGTAGGTCCTTCTGTTTATGTGTCGATTTCATTGTTTAATCAATAAAGAAACTGCTTGGACTGATAGGGCAGAACTTAGGTAGGTAGAGAAGACAAAACTGAATTCTGGGAGGAAGAACGTAGTAGAGTCAGAGAGCCACCATGTAGCTGCCAGTTGAGACATGCTGAATCTTTCCTGGTAAGCCACAACCTCATGGTGATATACAGATTATTAGAAATGGGTTAAAACAAGATGTGAGAATTGGCAATAAGAGGCTATAGATAATGAGTCAGGCAATATTTAAATGAATACAGTTTCTGTGTGATTATTTCAATTGTAAAGTAGCTGGGAGGCTAGGAAGACAAGCAGCCTTGCTCCTCCTGTTACATTTAGTGAATGTCTGTGAACCCTGAATTAGAGAAAGGCATTGGCATGCTGTGTATTTCCCATTTGAGGCTGAGCACACCTCTGTCTCTTTCTATCTGCACATTGACAAATTGAGTGTTTTTGTTAACTTCCATGTACTAAATGGTACATTTCTGATGAGAGATGAAAGATGTACTGATCTATTTGTATATAATAAGTCATCAGATGTTCCTTTGATTACTATATCCATTTATCAGAATAATATTAGTAGGTCCTCTCCTAGGGCCAAAACCTATATTGTTACAAGTTCTAAGTCCTATTAATAGTATCAGGTAAGGGTTTCGTTTCAGTCCCAGATTTTAGACCTAAAATGAAGGTGGTTAATACTTGCATAACATTTATGCCACTATTGCAACAGATGTCATACATTTTCAGGGCAGTCATTATTTTAGCTAGAAAGTTCACAACTTGTTGACAACTCAATCATCAAAGATTCTTGTAATATATACTTAAACTTTATTTAATTATTCCAAATGTAATTGGGCATACATGCAGGATCATTTATTTGTTCTCTCTCATAAAATGTAGTAAAATTTAACCATTATATTTGTTAGGGATTCTTTGCTATGAAGAACCGTCATGTCCATAGCAACTATTATAAAGGAGAGTATTTAATTGATACTGACTTACTCTACAGAGATTCATTCCATTGTCCTAATTGCAGGAAGCATGACAGTACTTAGGAAGACATTTTACTAAAGATGTGGCTAAGAGTTTTATATCTTGGTTGGCAGACAGACAGATGAGAATGAGACACTGGGCCTGGCTTGAGCATTTGAGATCTCAAAGCCTATGCCCAGCAGCATGCTTCTTCTATGAAAACTGCACCTACTCCAACAAGTATATACCTCATAATAGTGCCACTCTCTACAATCCTTTGGAGGTCATATCCATTTAAACCACAACAATCACTTTTATGTTTGTGACAGGTATAAATATATCATTTTGCCATAATTGGGGTTAATTTTTCCACATATCTTTTCCATTTTAGTTCTGTATGTTTATTCTTTGTTTTCATAACAGTATAATGACTAAAATACCACTCACTAACTCTAATAAATGTTAAATAACAGACATCTAACTGTATCTCACTTTCTCTTAGAAATCTGATCTCTATTTTTTGTAGTTCTGTTCTCTTTTATACCTCCTGTAGCTGTAATAGGGATTTTTTTTTTAAAAAAAATATGCTCTTCTTTATATTTTTCTTCTTGTATATAGTGTGGATTTATAAACAAATTTTATGACTTATCTCTGACATTCTGAACAAGTAACTCTGATGCCTATCCCAAAACTAGTTGTTTTGAGTTATTGCCAGACACATCACACCCTGAGGAAAATTTATAAAAGAGAGTGCTCTCTGCTCTTAAATAATCCTTTTGTACATTGTGAATATGTGTTACTCTCATTTTTAAATAAATACTTAAAAATAAAAACAGTTGCAACATGTGATCCAGTATCCAGAAAGCTTCAAGGTTACTAAATAAGATGGTCCAGCCTCACAGACTACTATAGCCAAGACTTAACAATAATCCTGCTTTTTTGAAGGTTCTCCTAAAGATTATCAGTGCCCCAAAGAACAGGAAGCAGTCTAGAGAATGTCATCCATCTTACAAAATACTAGGTATATTTTTTTAATCATTCAAGGGGGTTGGTTGCAAGTTCTTCTTGATAATATTACACAACTAAACAAAAGAGATTAGATTTCAAGAATCTTTTTCTGAAAAGAAAAATAAGGGATATTGAAATGATAGGATAGAAAGGTAGATTTTTGAATCTTCTTTAAAATTAGAAAAACAACTACTAATTTTAAATATTTTATATTGGTATGAATTTTTTATTAATACAAATTTAAAGTTATTTATGTTATGTTTCTACTATTGTTTTGGGTATCATGCTTACATGGCTCATTAAAAATATAACGTAAAATTAAGAAATACAGATTTATACTCATCTATAATAGTAAAGCTTATGGTAAAATTAAGTATGTTTTCAAGGTCATACACAGATATATTTCGGCAGATAGGTTGTCTTCAAACACTTCAAAGACCTATAAAATATAGTACTTAAATGTCTTATTAACATAAGACTTTTCTTGACAGTGAGACATGTCTGCTCCTGGCAGCACTAATTTACTTTAGAGAAGATGCTAGCATTGAAGAACCTCAGCATGAAGTTTGCTTTCTTTAGGGGAAAAGCTAACCATTTGGGGGAAAAATCTGCCCAGATGCAAATGGACTGAATATTCTAACTGTAATTCTTACTTAATTGCTGTTTTCTTACACATAGTTTTACTATGTTAAGTTTGAAATGTTCCTTTTTAGTTAGACAAAAATGGGGAAATAATCCAGTACAAAGTGAATCTGTATTACTCTTATTGATTAATAAAGAATTGACTGGCCTATACCTCAGCAAGAAAAAACTGGGCAACAGAGCTAGACTAAGAGGATTCTGGGAAGGTGGGTGCATTCTGTAAAAGGAATCAGATTCAGATAGAAACAAGATGGGAATGTCATATTGAGAAAAATATGAAACCACATGACAAAGCATAGATATGAAATATGGGTTAATTTAAATGTAATAGTTAGATAGTAACAAGCCTGAGCTATTGACCAAGCATTTATAATTAATATTATGTATCTGTATATTTATTTGGGAGCTTCTAGTGGAACAGAAAGCTTCTAACAAAAGCTGTCTCGGTGTGCCAATGTTTTTCACAGCATCTATCTCAATCACTCTTTTATTTTAAGGTATCACTTCTAATAATATTATAATGCCTATTCTTCTCAACAACACAAAGACTCCATTATAACACCAGGTGGTGGTGGCTCATGCTTTAAGTCTAAGTATTTGGGAAGCAGAGACAGGTGGATCTCTGACTTCAAGTCCACCCTGGTCTACAGAGCAAGCCATTTTTGTGCTTTGTCTTATATTTCTTTTGCATTCTCTTGGTGCTCTTGATCCAACATATAATAACCAATAAAAATATAGAAACAGATCAAATTATACTTTTATTATTCAGTCTAAGGAGATTATGTCTTGGAATATTTATGTATCCATGTACACATATGTATATATTTATATTTATGTGTACATATGTATATACATATATGCATGTCACAACAATTAAGGGTTATTAAACACAAAAAATCCTATCTTGGAATCTCAATCACTCAGCAGAGACAGGGGGAGATTTTGAAAAAAATGGCTATTATACATGATAGCCAAAATTACATTTTAAGTTTTAATTACTATGCCTAAGAGATCCATGAAACAAAAAGTGCCTCTGATTGTCAAGTCTCTTTCTCAAGGAAAGATAGTTTCTGAAATGCTTGAGGTTATTATTTATAGGAGAAAACAAGTCACATGTTTTCACTCCCCTAAAAAAGTTTGGTTAATTGATCTGTACCTCATATATTTGATCATATGTGGGGTAAAGTTTCACAGGCAGGAAATACATCATAACATAAGCTTGTCTCTGGTTGTAATCAGAGGATATGTTAGAATATATACTTGTCCCTGATTGGACCTGCTGAGGAACACTTAAGCTGCTGCAAAATTTGATTCAGGCCGTTTCCTGGGAAAGCAGATATTTACCTGGCCAGAGTACATCCACTTGGGCAGTATTTAATTAAAATTTATTTCAAATTTGGATTTAAAGTGTGGTAGTGGTCTTAGTCTCAATAGGTGGGAAAACATATATAGGAAAGGGAATCTGGGTGAAGAGAAATAAAGAATAGGTGCTGAACAGGTTTAGAGTAGGGGGCCTTTGCTAAGAACTTTGTCACCTGTATCTGCTTTGATATGTTAATAGGCACCTCAGTTAGATATTTGCTCTGGGTTGCTTTGAGGCCTAACATCCACCATGTAGAGAGCAAATCTTTAAAGACTTAAGTTCATGGGAGACATGTTACATTCAAACCAGAACATATTGTTCCTGGCCCTCATAGAGTTGTTGCAGAAGAATTGTCTGTATTCTGTCAATCATGATTTAAATAAACACTGATTGGCTAGGCAGGAGGTGTAGGCAGGAAACCCAGACAGGAAGTGAAAATGATGCAAGGAGAGCAGGAGAATTCTGGGGAGGAGGAAGTTGATTTCTCCCACTCCTGCCCAGACCACCGAAGTAGCAGGATGTGATCTCCCAGTTAGAAAAGGTACTGAGCCACATGGCTAACATAGATCCGAAAAATGGGTTAATCAAGATGTGAGAATTAGCTAATGCTGCAGGAGTACCTTCCACTGTTTCAGCCAATAGTCGCTGAAGCAGGAGCCCACAGTGCTGCAGGAGCGAATTCTGCTCTATCAGCCAATAGCCCCTGAAATACCACCCCACTGGGGTGTGGTATATTTCTCGTTAAAAGAAGAACAACAAGCCTCGGCTCGGCCTCTCGGTTCCGGCACTTGGTTCTGGCTCCTGCTCCCGGCTCCTGCTCCAGTGACTAGGCTCCCTTCCTGATGGTTTATGGTGTATGTAAGTTTTACCCCCCAAAATAAATACCCCTTTAAAACATAACTGGTGTGTGATTGATTCATCATTATTTGGCGCCTGAACGTGTGGGTTTTTCTCCTCTTGTGGCATGGGCCAAGCAACCAGATCCGCAAACTACTACTGGCTCCCGACTGGCCCAAACCTCGGGTGGATCGGGGAGGAAATTTTTGGCTTCTGCTATCCCTATTGGGCACTGTCTTCCCCGCCGCCCAGCTGAGTTCAACGCTTGACCTGCGCCGGAGCACATGATCTGTGAATTTAACTTCTGGATTTGAGTGCATATATTCTAAAGTTTACTTCCTGGATTGACGCTATTGCCACGTGGATTCAGGTGCGTCCCCGCCACCTACTGGCAGGCAATGGTCATTACAGGTAAGATTGTTCTTTTCGGTTGAAAATACATACATACATACATACATACATACATACAAGTACAATTTCTTTTGATTGAAAATGTCAGAAAATATTACTATCCAAAAGTTAAATGGTTTTTTTAAATGCGCAATGGAGAATATTCTGAAGGATGTCTCTAATATTAATCTTACTTGGTTATTCCTGGGATCTATCGCTTTTCTGCTGTTTGGCTATTTAATAAGGATGATACAGTCTTTACAGACTGAATCCACAATGCTGAGGGCAGAGATTAAAACCTTAAGGACAATTCAGACTGACACCAACCTCCTCAAAAAAGAGTTTGGAGTTTTCAAGGAGGAGACTAGATCTTTGTCAGATATGACTTGGTCAACTGACCAAAATATCAAGAAGGTACAGTCTGATATTGCTTCTTTAGAAGGGAGCTTCACTGCTCTGGAGGAGGGGGCAACCAAAATGACTTGTAACTTCCAGTCCATGACTGTAAGTGCTGAAACATTAGCCGAGAGGATTATAACCATTGAATGTGAAAATTGTACTTTATCAAAAGGATATGATAGATTAATTGACAGGATTTCCATACAAGAAGGCACAGTACATGCCATGAGGATTATGTCCAATGAGGATATGGTAACTCTAACAGACAAGCTCCACGCCTTAGAATTATCAATGAAGGCGATTGTGTCCAAGGAGGAAATGGTGTCTCTGATGGACAAGCTCCATGCCTTAGAATCATTAATGAAGGCTTTGGAGCATAATACTGGACAGGAGATTCAGGACTTACAGAAGGCAATGGTGAGCAGATTTACTAAGATTGAGGAAATCATAGACTCTGATGAACGGGAGCAAAAGGTAGAAAGGCAACCTTCACCTCAAAAAACCCTCAGTCTACATAGAATTATACCTGTTTTTCCAGTAATAACATCAGAAAAGATAACCGGCTCCAAAAACCCTAAA
The DNA here is from genome assembly GCF_982192425.1 of Myodes glareolus. Classification (NCBI taxonomy): domain Eukaryota; kingdom Metazoa; phylum Chordata; class Mammalia; order Rodentia; family Cricetidae; genus Myodes; species Myodes glareolus. The sequence continues at coordinate 61,834,301 of NC_142053.1, read as the reverse complement.
GTCAATAAAGAACATACATGGGAGCCTATACATATGAATGATCTGAAAGAATTTAAACAAGCAATTGTGAATTATGGACTACATTCATCCTTTGTTAGGGAGATGTTAAAATCCTGGGCTCTGAGCAGCAGGGCCTCCTCTCAAGATTGGAATCAATTAACGTCAGCTGTCCTCGAGAATGGACCTTTATGGCATTTCAAATATCTATTTAAACAAGAGGCCAGACTTTTACAACAACAAGAATGAGCGAAAGGAATTGAGGTTTCTCTAGATCAAATTCTAGGGGGAAAACTTTACTTTGATCCTCAGGAACAAGCTCTTTACGATGAAAACATTTTATCCATATGTGCTACAGCAGCTCTAAGGGCCTGGGACAGGGTTCAAGACTCAGATTAGAGAGTAGAATCATATATCAGGGTTAAACAGGGTCAGAGAGAACCCTTTAGTGACTTTTAACAAAGACTAACTAAGGCTGTACAAATAGGGATACCTGATCCAGAAGCAAGAAATACAATAATTGAGTCTTTGGCTTATGAGAATGCCAATGTAGAATGCAAAAGGATCCTGGGGCCTTTAAAGATCTGATCAGCACCTTTGGATGAATGGGTTTTACATACAATGGATGTTGATACGTTTGATTATGGCAATGAAACATGGGTGCAAGAATCAATTTCCAAAGGTAAAAGGAGACATCAGATTACAAAATGCTTTCATTGTGGCAATATGGGACATATGAAAAGGGACTGCAGAAAATGTAATTCCAGGAATAATGCCTCTTCTAGGAATAACAGGAATAGAAGGGCTCAGCCTTCAGGTTTATGTAGGAGGTGTGGAAAGGACAGGCATTGGACAAATGAGTGTAGGTCAACAAGAGATAAACAGGGCAACCCATTGCCATTGGGAAACTCAATGGGAGGCCTCATGCAGGCCCCCATGGCAAATGTGGTCCAGTCATTTCCGATCACTGCAGAGAACATGTCTCTTCAGGGAAATTAGAATGCCCCATGCCTGCTGTAAAAAGCAATAACAGCCTGAAGGATGAGTTAAATGTGGTGAATGAATCAAGAAATCTAAGAGGACAAAGTAAACAAATAATCTGGCAGACTTCTATAAATGAACAAAGACCACAGCTAAGACTGTGTGTAAATGGCAAACTTATTACTGGCTTACTGGCCAGAGGTGTGGATGTAAGTATCATTACTCCAGAATCTTGTCATCCACATTGGCCTCTTCAGGAGGTAGATATTCAGTTCCTAGGAATTGGAACCCTATCTCGAGTAAGACAAAGCACGAGATGGATCAATTGTATAGGTCCAGATGGACAAATAGGAAAACTAAAGCCATATGTAGCCAATATCGCAGTGAATTTATGGGGCCATGACCTATTGCAGCAATGGAATACCCAAATTAACATTCCTGCTGCTTCCAGAGCCTACATTTCTGAGGACAATATTACAAGATATTACAGACAGCAGAAACCAGCCATTAGAGCTATACAAGAGCACAACACAATTGATGGCCCTTCAGAGGTACCAACAGTCATGCCTCTACAATGGTTGACTGAGAAACCATTATTGACTAAACAGTGACCTTTAGCTGAGGAAAAGTTACAGGCTTTAGAACAGCTGGTACAAGAGCAATTAGATGCTCTACATATAAAAGAATCTACCAGCCCTTGGAATTCTACTATATTTGTTGTTAAGAAAAAATCTGGTAAATGGAGAATGGTGACAGATCTTAGAGCTATCAACAAGATTATTCAACCTATGGGCCCTCTGCAATCTGGAATTCCTCTGTCCTCCATGTTACCAAAGGGATGGTCTCTTATAGTTATTGATCTGAAAGATTGTTTCTTCACTATACCATTACAAGAAAAAATTAGAGAAAAGTTTGCCTTCACAGTGCCTACTTATAATAACTCTCAGCCTGCAAAAAGGTTCCAGTGGACCGTCCTCCCACAGGGAATGTTAAACTCTCCCACCCTGTGCCAATATTTTGTAAGCCAACCATTGAAAATTATATGCAAATAATTTCCTAAGTCCATAATATACCACTATATGGATGATAGCCTGATATTTGATGAAAACAAAGAAACCTTAGAAAGGCTGTTTGAAGAAGTAAAAATAGTGTTACCTAAATGGGGATTGCAAATTGCTCCTGAAAAAATTCAGAGTGGATATTCTGTTAATTATTTAGGTTATAAAATAGTTTTACAAAGAATTAAGACTCAAAAGGCACAAATCAGGAGAGACTGGTTACAAACTCTTAATGACTTTCAAAGATTATTAGGAGACATCTCCAGCGTACAATCGGCTGTTGGGATAACACCTGATCTAATAATTCATTTAAACAAGACCTTGGATGGTGATAAAGACTTAAACAGTCCCAGAGAATTAACAGCCGAAGCAGAAAAAAAACTGATAATGGTTGAGGAAAAATTACAGGAGGCTCATGTGGACAGGATAAATCCAAAGCTTAGTTATATTCTCGTCATATTGCCTTCCAGAATTTCTCCTACAAGAATCTTGATGCAAAGGGATGATATTATCTTGGAATGAATCTTTTTACCATGCAAACCAAGTAAAAACCTAAAAACTTATGTGGAAAAAGTCTCTGAATTGATTATCAAAGGAAAATTGAGACTTCGTCAATTAGCAGGTATAGACCCAGCAGAAATTATAGTGCCTTTCACTGCTGATGAGATAAACAAGTTGTGGGAAGACAATGAACCATGGCAAAGAGCTTGTGCAAATTTTTTTGGGAGAAATCAATAACAATTACCCAAAAAGCAAGAGACTTAACTTTATAAAGAGAGCTTTTGGATCCTTCCTCGAATTGTCCATGATGCTCCAATAATCAGAGCCAGTACATTTTATACTGATGCTAATAAATCAGGGAAAACAGGTTACAAATCGGAAGAATGGAGTAAAGTGGAACAAAGTCCTTATTATTCTGTCCAGAAGGCAGAATTATATGCCATCCTTATGGTGCTTAGGGATTTTAAAGAACCTCTTAATATAATTACTGACTCACAATATACAGAAAGAGTTATTTTTCATATTGAAACTGCTGAATTTATACCTGATGATACAGAACTGACCGTATTGTTTATCCAGGCAAAAGACATGATTAGGAATAGGCTTTACCCTATGTATATAGCACACATCCGATTCCATACGGGTCTGCCAGGTCCTCTAGCACAAGGTAATACAGATATTGATCAATTATTGATTGGTAGTGTGCTGCAGGCATCTGAATTTCATAAAAATCATCATGTCAATAGCAAAGGCTTGAAAAAAGAGTTTTCTATTACATGGCAACAAGCTAAGGAGATTGTAAAGAAAGGCCCTACTTGCTCTTTTTATAACCAAACACCATTGCCTGCAGGGACTAATCCAAGGGTATTAAAAGGAATGAAATTTGGCAGATGGATGTGTTCCACTTTCCAGAATTTGGCAAATTAAAATATGTACTTCATACCATTGACACTTATTCAGGCTTTCAAAATGCTGGCTTTCTGGGCCATCCTGCAAGTGCAAACTCTGAATCTTTGAGGCAGGAGGTCCTACTACAGAGAGAGAATTTGAGTGTTGTTTCCTGATACACTGTTGTAGCTTGCTTTCCGGCAAGGACCTTGAAACACCATAGAGTTGTGGCAATAAACATGGCTACAGCCGGTACCTCCACCATGAGGCTGAAATCGCAGAAAGCTAAGGATTGGGCAGGATCCAGTCATCAAAGCCACGGCTTTATTCCTACCCATATTGCTTAGTAAATTAAAGGCTCATGTGGTCAGAAAAAGAGAGAGATGTGCAATAAAGATAGATTCAAAGATGAAGAAAACCTCTAAATGGTTTACTATATGTTAAAAATATATGCAGACTAAAGGTTAAAGTCCTTAAAAAAAGAAAGAGAGTAGCTTGATGTGGTGGTGCACACCTTTAACTCCAATGCCTGGAACGCAGAGGCAGACAGACCTCTGTGAGTTCAAGATGTGGTAGCACACACCTTTAATCCCAAAGCTTGGGAGGCTGAATCAGAACGACCTCTGTAAATTCAATATGTGTTGGCAGACACCTTTAATCCCAGCACTGAGGAGGCAGAGACAGACAGATCTCTGTGAGTTCAAGGATAGCTGGCTCTACAGAGGAAGTTACAGGACAAAGATACACAGAGAATCTGTCTCAAAAAGCTAAAAGTTAAAAGTAAAAATAAAAGAAATACAGGTTAAAGTAAAGCCACATAAAGATGGAAAATACACAGAGAATCTTGATACTGTATGCTATTATGCTCTCTGAATTGTTTGGATGCTGAGGAAGGAGCAACAGCTATAAAAAGATTTTTGCTTATAAATGCTGGTGCATTAATCAAATATAGGTATTTTGAAAATATCTTGGCTTCAAAATTTTATATGACCTCAGTATAATAGTGAGTTCCATGATCTTGTATAATTAAGTACATAATCTTGTAGTCTTGAAAGAAAGATGACTTGGACCTGCAAACATAGCACTAGAATTATGGAGGCAGTAAAACTGCTATGTGTTCTGGGCTAATCTGGACTACAGAGTGAATAAATTCCAGCCACCTGAAATAAACACACACACACACACACACACACACACACACACACACATACACACACACACACACACACACACACACACACACATACGATATGCTCTGTCCCATTAAATATGACAAAAAAGTGATTCCTTTGCCATTGGTGTGGTCCATGAACTTATTTTCATTCACTTAATCTGAATTAGCTATAAGGTAGCATTTGTAGGTGTAGAAAACAATGACAAATAAAGCTAAAAACAAAATATATGTTTTTTATATTTATAATTTGTGAGGCACCATGTTTATTCACAGATGAAAATCTCATATGAGAGTTCTAGGCAAGAAGCAAGATATTGCATAGTTTTCTCAACCTTTATTCACTGAGAGAGTTTTGGAAAGAAATTAGTATGTGATTGTCATGTAATTTTATTACTGTAACCTTTTGTTTCTGGCTTTAAATGCTTACATATAGTCTTTAATCAATATACAAAAATTAAGACTCTTACCTTAAGAAATAAAATCTACTTACAACAATAACAAAATTGGAAAGTTTCATCACTGCTCTTAAAATTCCACTATATATACCCAATTGAAGGAGGGACACTTGAGAAGGTTTACATTAAATTGTGGTCTTTAGAAAAAGCTCATTGCATTCAAAGCCATTATTAACTTTTAACAGTAATCACATAGCAGCTACATTTCCACATCATTAAATTTCTACAAACTGCGGAAAAATCACAAAATAGAAAATGACTTTCATTCTGAGCTTATTCCATGCAGATGGTATAATTTCTTTCAGAGTACATTTCCATTTCCCACTATGTCAGGTCATTGCAGCCTACGACCCAATGCAGCTATGAAGTTAACACAGCATTTATGATTTCTAGGAACATGTATCTGAGTGCATATCTAAGCCTGCATATGCTGTCCTTTTCACTGCATGAGTTTAATAGACTCAGACGGAAAATCTAAAGCATTTTACAGGCTGTTTGGTATATATTAAAAATCATAGGTCAGAATGATGCTTTCATTTCAGTTAATTTAAACTTGGAGTCTGTCAAAAATCATGAGATATGGGTAGTTATAATATTTCTATGACAAAATAATATCACCCTCTATTCTCTATCACTATTGCTGGCCTTCATTGATTGCTTCATTGAATCATTTTATACCAGGAACACTAAAACTATAACAGTTGTTGCTAAAGAAAAAAGGACAAAGGCTATTATCTAAGTGAGAATTTCATAGATAGTCTGTTATTTATCAGGTTATGCTTGAGGTTTGAATTAAAGCATTCCTGGTAAGGTCATGCCTAAATATTTGGTTTCATTTTGATGGCATTGTTGAAGAAATCTTTAAAACTGAATCCTTGATGGAATAAGCACGTCACTGCTGATGGACCTTCAGGTTTTATGGTCTGGACCGACTTCCCTCTCTTTCCTGACTGCTGATGCAATATTATGAACTCACCCTATGCTCCTCCCAATACAACTTCCTTGGCATGATGGACTATATCCTCTGGAACTCTAAGCTTAAATAAACTATTCTTTATTAAATTGCTTTTGTCAGAATATTTTGTCATAGCAACAGAAATGAAATTATGGCACTACCTCAGACTTTGCAATTGTTCTCTAAATTATATCAAGAAATTGTTAATTACATTACTAATCTCACATTTCATATAAAATTTGAATTTATTCCCTCTTTTTAAATTTAAATTTAATTATCAACCTCTTTCTTTTGAACAAGTGAAAGTTTCATGAATTCAAATAAATTTCCGTCATCACACATACTTGAACAGTGAAGTAGAAAATGAAATGAATGTATTCAAACATCCTTGGTAATGTCATGCTTAAATATTTGATTCCAATCTGATGGCACTGTTGAAGAAATCTTTAAAACTGAACCCTTGATAGAATAAGCACATCACTGCTGATGGACCTTCATGATTTATTGCAGGACTTAAAAAGATAAGACATTGAAACAATAGTCAGTAAAGAGAAATCTGTTTTTAGAAGAAAATGGAAAATGTGTACTGAAATTTATATAGTGATTGTGCTTCTTATCAGGAGAATATCACAAATTGAAAGTGTTAAACCATAGAATGGCATTTTGTCTTACTACTTCTTCAAACATTTAAAAAATAATTTTGTCAAAGTGAGCCTAGTAATTCAAAAAATATATATTGATAAAAGAAAATAATGAGTACTTTCAAGATAATAGCTAATCTATTGAACTTTTCAGGGAGACTACATAGATAGGACCATTTCTTTTTCTTCTTTCTTCTGAGTACAGAAATGCATTTAAATTGCTTTGAGATTCAGACAATGAGAATAGACAAATTAACTTCACTGAACATAAATGTATAATTACATAAGAATTTGCTAAACAGATAAAATTGCCTATAAAAATTGCCACAGGAAAATTAATCATATGATTTTAGGGATATATCTTTATGTTATATTCTAATCCTTACATTAAAGTCTACAAAATTCTACAAGATGAATCTGCACTATAGATTTACTTTTGCATGTATGGAAAGGAATTTTGGTATGGGACAAGTATATGTATGCATATAGAGGTTGTCTTAGTCACTGTTCTACTGCTCTGAAGAAACACCATAACCACAATAATTCTTATAAAAGAAAGAATTTAACTGGGATTTACTTTCAGTTTCAGAGCTTTAGTGCATTGTGACTGAGAAAGTGCTGGAGAGAGAACTGAGAGTTCTATATCTTGATCCATACACAGCAAGAAGAGAGAAAGTCATGGGCATTAGCTTGGAATTTTGAAACCTCAAAGCCCATCTTCAGTGTCCCACTTCCTCCAACAATGTAACACCTTCAACTACTTCTCAAAAGTATCACTCCCTAATGACAAAGCATTTAAATCTATGAGCCAATGAGGTCCATTCTTATTCACACCACCACAGAGGTCGAAGAGAAACCTCAGTTTTCTTTCCTTGAGTACTATGCATTATTTTTGAAACAGGTTCTCTGACTGCCCTAGACATTGCCAAGTAGGTTAGATTCACTGGATAGGCCATTATAGTATAGTTTTGATAATAAAGATTATGAACAACATTTTGTGACTGATATCTAAAGAGAAGCAAAAGCCTTAATAGTTTATGCATCTGAAAATAAAATGTTTATTTAAAATAAAATCTGTTACTCTTTATCCTGGATAATTTTATATCAACTTAGCACAAGCTAGACTCATCTGAAAGGAGGGAAACTCAATCAAGAAAATGCCTCCATAAGATCTAGCTATAAGGCATTTTCTTATTTAGTGATTAATGGGGGAAACCCCAGCCCATTGTGGGTGGTACTATCTCCATGTTGGTGGTCCAAGGTTCTATAAGAAAGCAGTTAGAGTAAAGACATGGAAATAAGTCAGTAAGCAGGACCCTTCCATGGCCTCTGAGTCAGGCCCTTTTGTAACAAGAAGGGAACCTGCTTGTTTGTGTTTTTCTGTCTTGCCCACCAGGTCCCCACAATTGTTTAGTCTCAGAGAAAAATCACACTGAGATCTCTATAAGTTATAAAGCTGATTGTCCCATTAGCTCAGGCTACTTATTAGCTAACGCTCTCATCTTGATTAACCCATTTTTCTGATCTATTTTAGCCATGTAGCTCAGTACTTTTTTCGGTGGGGCAGCTCACATCCTGCTGCTTCGGTGGTCTGGGCAGGAGTGGGAGTATTCAACTTACTCCTCCCCAGAATTCTCCTGCTCTACTTGCATCATTTCCACTTCCTGTCTGGTTTTCCTGCCTACACCTCCTGCATGGCCAATCAGTGTTTATTTAAAACATGATTGACAGAATACAGACAATTCTCCCGCACTACTTCCCTCTCTTTAAAAAAAAAAAAACAAAGGAAAATATCCATAGTCCATTTTTTGGGAATGTGAGCATAGTATTCCAGGCTACTTCCAGCTGGTTGGGGGCACTGATAATCTTATGGGAACCTAAAGAAAATTTAGAGTCATGATCAAGTCCTGACTGAAGCATCCTGTGAGTCTTTATCATCTCAGGCAGCAGTCTTGAATCTGTTCTGGATGAAGAACTCAGACATCTGGCCCATCTACTCCTGTGAGAGATTTTTCAGGTGGCCTCCCTTGGTCAAACTGGATTTTTCTTTACTCAGAATAAATCCAGAGCCTCTCATTTTCTGTGGAAACAAAAGCAAAATCTCTTCTCCAAAGTAACATACCTTTTGACTTCAATTTTTAAGCCAAGCTATTTTCAAAATACTTACCTTGGATTAATTCTGCAACATTTATAAGCAAATATCTTTTAGCAGCTGTTGCTCCTTCCTGAGCATTTAAACAATTCAAAGAGAGCATAATAGCAAACAGTATCAAGATTCTCTGTGTATTTTCCATCTTTACATGGCTTTATTTTAACCTCTATTTCTTTTATTTTTTACTTTTAACTTTTGGCTTTTTGAGACAGGTTCTCTGCACATCTTTGTCCTGGAATAACTCTGTAGACCAGGCTATCTTTGAACTCCCAGAGATCCATCTGTCTCTGCCTCCCAGGCTACTTGTTCTTTCTTTTTTTTTTTTACTCTTAGAACTTTAACCTTTAGCCTGTATGTATTTTTAACACAATGTAAAACATTTAGAGGTTTTCTTACTCTTTGAATCTCTCCTTACTGTATATCTCTCTTTTTCTGACAACATGGGTCTATAATTTGCTAAGGAATATGGAGAAGACAACACTCAAAGCTCCTATGGCTTTTCAAGGTCCTTGCCAGGAATCAAGCTCCAACAGTGTTTCCATAGTCTGGACTGCCCACTTGAAAGAGTCAGTGTTTTCCCTGACAGGATGGCCCAGAAAGCCGGCATTTTAAAACAGCGCAGCTTTTTTCCTGCTATGGCTGAAAACCAAAATGCTTTACTCTACTCTTTCCCAAGCTTTTTCAGGCTTTCTGTGGATTCAGTTATCCATGTGGGCGCCATTATATAACAAGAAGGGAGCCTGTTTGTTTGTGTTTTTCTGTCCTGCCCACCAAGTCCCCACAATTGTTTAGTTCCAGAGAAAAATCACACACAGATCTCTATAAGTTATAAAGCTGATTGGCCCAATAGGTCAGGCTACTTATTAACTAACTCTCTCATCTTAATTAACCCATTTTTCTTATCTATTTTAGCCATGTGGCTCAGTACCATTTCCAGTGAGGCAGCTCACATCCTGCTGCTTTGGTGATCTGGGCAGGAGTGGGAGTAATCAACTTCCTCCTCCCCAGAATTCTCCTGCTCTATTTGCATCATTTCCACTTCCTGTCTTGTTTTCCTGCCTACACCTTCTGCCTGTCCAATCAGCGTTTATATAAAACATGATTGACAGAATACAGACAATTCTCCCTCACCACCCTTTCACCTCTTACCTGCCCTGCATGAGTTCTTGTCCTGACTTCCTTTCATGATGAACAGTGCTGTGGAAATATAAGCCAAATTAACCCTTCCCTCTTCAAATTTCTTTGGTTATGGATTTTATTTCTACAATAGAAACCCTAACAAGCATACCTTTTGTAGATTTTTGTTACTCTATTTAAATTTCCATGATATATTTTCCCTCAAAGATAAAAATAATAAAAATAATATCATTCTGTCTCAATATAGTGGAATAAGGCTAGACATATATATCAAGACTAACTGCACAAAGTACACAATGTATGGAAACTAATAACACATTACAATTTATAAATCTGTCACTGAGTAAATCAAGGAGGAAATTGTAAAATTCCTAGAATAAGAACAAAACTGTACCAAAATTTATGACACAATTAATTTTATCTTAAAAAGGAAAGTTTATAGCACTAAGATTCTACATTTTTAATAAGTAAGGATACTATGTAAGCAATGTGATGTACTTGATGGTATTTTTAAAACAAGAACAAACCATATTCAAATTTGTAGGCAGGAATAAACAATTAAATCAAGAAAGAAATTAATAAAAAAGAAACAGCGGCAAAGACACTATGAACTCCCAAGAATCTATGAGGGTTATAGTAGAAAAGGGTCACAGCAATGGAGGACATAAAGCCTAAATTGGCCATCTCCTGTAACCAGGCAAGACTTTCCACTGGAGAGATTGGGGCAACAACCCAGTCAACAACCTTTTGACCTACAATTGGTCCTGCCTATAAGATTTTATGGGATAAAAATGGCACAGAAATTGTAGTAGGGGACATCTAATGACTGTCCCAGCTAAAAATCCATACCCTGAGTTGTAGAACATACCTAACGGTCAGGACCCAGAGGCAGGATAGCTCAGAGACCTAGGATAGAACCAAACACAACTGGCAAAAAAGCTAATGAAATGCTTCCTAATGGTATTATACTATACTCATAGGTTTAGACGTAGCTCCATTGTTATCAGAAAGGCCTTACCCAGCAACTGATGGGAAAACACACTGAGTGCCACAGAACCAAACGTTAGGTAGACTTCACAGAATCCCTTGGAAGAGAGTGAAAGACAAAGAAGGAGCCAGTAAGACCAAGGACAACACAAGAAAACACACAGAATAAACAAAACTGAACTGACATTATAGGGAGATTACATGGGACTGACCTAGATGCTCTGCATATATGTTACAGTTGTATAATGTTGTATAAAGTTGTATAATGTGGGCTTCTTGTGGGACTCCTAACAGCAATAGCAGGAGATGTCTCTGACTTTGATGCCTGTTTTTGGTACCCATTCCTCTTACCAGATTGCCTCATCTAACATTAATAGACGAGGAATGGAAGAGGAGGAGCCTAGTCTCACTGCAACTTGATATACCATGGCTGGCTCTTATCCATAGAAGGCATATATCTGAAGAGAAACAGTGGATGAACTTAGAAAAGGGAAGGGAAATAAAAAAAATAAATAAAATAACATAACAACATACAAGGTTAAAAAAGAGACATAGCAGATACCAAAACAATCCAGAAACCTATGAGGCCATAACATAAAAACCTATTTTCAACTAAACTGAAAAATCTAAAAGAAACTGTTGAATTTATATGAGTTACCAAAGTTAAAATAAAGTGAAATAATTTAAATATGCGTATATCAATGTAAAATGATTAAACTAGTAATAAAAGTCCCACAACACTCCTAAAGACTACAGAAGAGTTCACCACAGAATTTTACTGTAGCTTTCAAAAAGATATAAAATTAATACTACTTAAATTGCTGAATTTTTCCCCAAAACAGAAAAGGGAGAAATGATCCTAATGTTTTGTTTTTTTCCACCAACACATTTATCCTGATAAAAAGCAACATAAATACAAAATAAAAAAGAAAGTTGCTGACTGATCTCTGTAATAAACACAGATACAAAAATATTAAATAAACCAATTATAAATTGAATTCACGATCACATCAAAAAGATTAATCATTATGATGAAATTGGATTTATCCAAAGATGAAGGGATAGTTCAACAAACATAAACAAATAAATATGAATCAATAAATATAATTCATTAAATAAGTAAACTCTGAGACAGAAATCTAAGGATCATCTTAATTGAAAAAGCTTCCATTAATTTCATAACCAGCATCACCAGATGAAGACAAGTTCAATCATACTGAGCCTATGAGATATAGGTCATATTCAAAACACTGCATTATGCCCCTAGTCCCCATATGTTCATAGCCATCTTATAATGTAAAGTGCACTTATTCCCTAGTTCAACAGTCCCATGGAATGTATCAGCCTCAAATGTTCAAAATTATGAAGTTGCTTCTGAATATCAAGACATTATCTTTCTCTGTTAACTATGCAAAAAAGTATTGTATACTTCTAATATGTAAAGGCACAGCACATATGCTGCCATTTTAAAAAGAATAAATAGGATAATAGTGAGAAAAACTAAACTAAAAGGAGACTAAAACTCAATGGTAAAACAACAAGCCCTAAAACTCTAAGTCAGCAATCTGGAGCGTACATTGTAGAAGGCTTAGGTTACCCTTTCCTTCCAGCGTTAATTCCTACAAAATTATTTCTTTCAACTTACTGTATGCATCCCTTCTTGGGGAATAGTCCACAGATCCGATATTTCTAATATCTTGTGATTTCCATCATAATTCAGGATTTATCTCAACTTTACACAATAGGCTCTCATGACCTCCTCATAGCGACTCTGATCCTGCCTCATATTGCCTGGTCTTAACTTGTTTTATTCTCTGAAATTAGGGAAAAGAACCTGTATCATTTTCTCAAATCTATATCTTGCCTCCTAAAACCAGTACAATATAGTCAACACTTAGGTATTCTGCTGGTAACTTGGAAAGGAATCTGGCCCCTCAAATAGCAATTGTAATCATATACTAAAACTTGTGAAAACTTCTCTAGCTAACTTATTTCCAGGAGGGAAAAAAACCCTTTTACTTGTTTCTTTTAATAACTTAGAGAATTTTCTATGTGGGGTCTTCACATTATAGTATTTGTTATTTTTCCAGTGTAAAAGGACAGTGCTTCTCATTAATGACATTAATCTACTTAATTTATGCCTTTTCACTGCATGCTTTGGCTGCAATCTTAAGCTTCCCAGTGATTTATGCACAATGTTATTTGGTTTTATTGATACAGGGTTTCTCTGCAGTTTTAGAGCCTGTCCTAAAACTAGCTCTTATGGACCAGGCTGACCTTGAACTCACAGAGATCCATCTTCCTCTGCCTCCAGAGTGCTGGGATTAAGGTGTGTATCACTACTATCCAGCTTCAAAATGCACATTTTTAAATTTCTTTATGTTCTTTTATTGCTCCCTTTCATTGTAGACCTGCATAAAGGTAATCAGCAGTAACAACCCTACAGATACAATGTTATTTCTTTAATTTTCTTCCACCAAATAAATTAGTTATACTATTTTTTTTTTCAATTCAGCCTTACATTATTAGTTCTCTAACTCTGTAGAGGACAATAAAGAGATTGTTCTCTGACATTGCAATCTTTATTGAACAACAGAAAGAATATGTTGCTGGGAATGGAAATCCATTTCTTTTATTTTTTTATCCTTTATTCTTTGGGGGGGCCTACCACGCAACTCCCAAATAAACACTCAGAAACTTATTCCTTTTTATGAATGCCTGGTCTTACCTTGGTTTATTTCTAGCCAGCTTTTCTTAAATTTTAATATCTATCTTTTGCCTCTGGGATTTTTCTCTCTCTATTTTATATACCTTTCTTTATTTCTTACTTCCTGGCTTGATATACAGATAGGTGGCTTGCCCTTGAAGTTCTCCATTCCTTCCTCCTCTTCCTTTCTATTTATTATGTCTTCATGTCAGTCCCGCCTATTCTTTCTCCTGTCTAACTAATGACCATTGAGCTCTTTATTAGACCAATCAGGTGTTTTAGAAAGCAAAAGTAACACTGCTTCTCAGCATTAAATATATGTAACATGAAAGATTGCAACACACCTTTATATCACTAAACAAATATTTCACAGCACAAATAAATGTAGCACATCTTAAACTACTATTACATAACACTTAATATTTTTAATTCCAGCATGTGCAAAGCAGAAACAGGGAGATCTCCATGAATCCATAACAGTCTGGTCTATGTAGCAAGTCCTAGGACAATCAAGTCTACATAGGAGAAAAAGAGAGAGAGAGAGAGAGAGAGAGAGAGAGAGAGAGAGAGAGAGAGAGCAGGTTGGAGAGAGGGAGGGATTGAGGGAAGGGAAGCTGAGAGAAGGGGAGATAGGAGGGAAGGGAAAGGAAAGAAAGAAGAGAAAAGGTAAGAAAAGGAATCTGGTGGAGTCTGGAGAGAACTAAGAGTTATAACTACCCAAAAACAAATGAGTTCTATTTTAAGAATTTGTGGGAAGAGGAGGGAATATGTTGCGTTGAGACTAAAGGAGAAAAAAAATCTTGTTTATGTGGTTTATATTTTAGAGGATATGGGAGGGGTATGTATTAGTTGCACATTTAATTCAAGTGTATTTATTATAGGGGCAGGAGATGTACTATAATCCTATGATACCTTTGAGTTTCAGAACCTGAGGTCTGTAATCTTACTTGGAAGCTATTATTCTTCTGGAATGTGAATTTTTTTAGTAGTTTGCTTATAAAGTCATAAAACAAGCTCTCTCTCTGCAGCAATAGCAATTGGAGAACCAACAATCAAGATACAGAAAGTGTTCTGGAAGGGCTTAACCTGAGAAGCATCTGGTCTGAGATTTATCATCTTGTTTTTGAAGTCCAAGCACTCAAAAAGTCATTTATAAATTCATACATAATATCTCAATAAAGTGCATAGCAATATCTATGATACTGTAGGCATATATGACCTGAATATCCCCTTACTTAAATCTAGCACACACAAGATCTCACAAATAGGGCAGATTATAGTCAGATTCTGTGCCAAAATATTTCATGTATAGCCAAGGCTTTGTTCATCATAGAGTCCTTCTTTACTTCTGAAACTTAATGAGTTGGACCACCATTTCTTAGCATCATTATCTTATAAGAGCCAACCAGAATGATATATTATGCTCGATTTACACTTTTTAGTGGTTTTCCAAGCCTCATATCTCAAAGTCTACCAAATTTACCTCTTGAAAAAGAGACCTCAAAGCTACACAGATTTGAACAACTGTGCCCCCTACTCTTGGTACCATTCTCTGTTTTAGTTACTTTTCTATTACTGTAAAAAATAGTCCTCACAAAAAATGACTTGAAGAATGCGGTTGTTTTAGTTTAGTATTTAGGAGGAAGAGTCCATAGTTTTGGGCAAAATAGCAGTCAAATGAAGCAGAGAATTGGTTAATTACAGTATATCCACACTTATGAAGCAGACAGAAAAGAAAATGGACCCGAGCTATTCAGCATTAAATCTGTCCCATGATGACATATTTATTTCAATAATTCTTCACCTCCCCCAAATTTCAAAGCTTCCCTAAAGCGTGTCAAGCTCTGAGTGACAAATGAAAACACATATGGGCTTATGGAAGACATTTCATATAAAATCCACACTGCTAAATGAAATCTATACATGTAATATAACCCTAATCAAGATTCCAAAGACATTTTTAACAGACATGATAAAATATATCAACATTTGTCAGCATAAAAGTCCAAAGATAGTCAAAGTAATCCCAGGCAAAAAAATACTATGGAAAAATTAACTATACCAGATATAAAGTTATATTACAGGTCTACAGTAATAAAAAATGTTTGATACTTCCGCAAAGACACGTAGATCAGTGGGTAGAATAGGACAATTTGTGATGGATAATATTGGTTGTTGAAATACCTGCAAAGGGGTGGTCTTACTTTAAGAATTATCTTCATCAAACTGCTTATGGCCATTCGTTGCAAAAAAAAATGCTTCCTTTATTAAAACTGAGTGTAGACTTTGTTGATTTAAGCAACTGTCCCCCACATTCACTGAATCTACTTTGATCCTGTATAGTTTCCCTCACTATCAGTCCAGAGTCACTGAGTTCTCACTAGGTCAAGTCAGCTGTTTCTGTGGAAATCATCATCACAGTCTTGTCCCCTTTGCTCATAATATTCTAAGATGCAATATCTTTTCTTTAAGGATACAACAAGAGATAAAATATTGTATCCTAGAACCTTAATTCAGTCTCTGATGTATTTAAATAAAATAATTATCATAGTATCTGCTAAAAACTACTGAGCACAAACCATTGTCAGCTATTTGCTTAGGGTCTTGCTAGCTTTATCATATTCAAATTTATCACAAATTTAGATGGTTAATATTATATGTAATGGTAAACATGTAATTTAATTAATTTAAGATTTCACATTTGTGTAAGTAGATTCACAATATAATTCTCATTTTAAGCTGCATAACTTGATGGGTAACCTCAGTATATTTGTTTGTATTTTGGGTTGTTTCACTGAAGCTTAAAGAGGAAAAACTAATTGCATACATATATACATATTGTGATTTGTGGAATCACATTTAGAGATAAAGTTGCCTAAATCTTAAACAAAAAAGCATTCTACTAACATTTTTAAGGAGAATGTGCTTCCTTTCTTTTGGCTTCTAAGACTCAATAATAATAGAATTTAAAAATATACCAAGAAAGACTTTAAGGAAAAAAATTACTATAGAGTTCAAAGGAAAATGAAGAGTTTAGGTAAGTTGAAACTCTTGGCAGCTGCCTGACAGGGAGATAGAAAAATGTCTTGCCTTTCAAGTTATACATGGAGGACAGAGAAACACTGAAAAAGCCAAGAATGACAGGAAAAACATGCTAACTCTTGAGCCAGGGAATCTAAATTCAGAGTACACAATCCCAGTCTTTTGTTCCCCAGAGCAGAGATGTGTTAACATTTTATTGGAAGCTAACAGAACTCAGAAAAATGTTAATTCATCCCAGGACAAAGATTGCAATAGGGAACCATGATAAATAGATATAGTTCATTAAGATAGAAAAAAATAATCCAAAGAATGGAAAAGAGATAG
Source organism: Myodes glareolus (assembly GCF_982192425.1). Classification (NCBI taxonomy): domain Eukaryota; kingdom Metazoa; phylum Chordata; class Mammalia; order Rodentia; family Cricetidae; genus Myodes; species Myodes glareolus. Next base: position 61,817,302 of record NC_142053.1, on the reverse strand, counting down.
TTAGCTGAGAAAGAAGACTCAAAGTATCTTGTTCTGCCTTGTATAGCTATTTATAGGATCCCCCATCTTTATTTTGAAGGGAGTGATCATTGTTTGGTTGCATTTTTTTTAAATACAGGTTCTGCTCCTTAGACCTTATAATAAGCCTGGGAAAGGAAACGCTTCCAGTCTTCCTCTGCATACTGCCTTCTTCCATATATATTAATCACAATGTTTTAGTTCAGTCCCTATTCTCTGTCTAGTTTTCTGTCCTTCCCAATTCCCACAGATCTGAAATCAAAAGAAGTCGCACAGAGGTCAAAATTAATTGTAAACTGATTGGCCTAGTATCCCAGGCTTCTTATTAATTAATTCTTACATCTTAAACTAGCCCATTATTCTTGTCTATGTTAGCCATGTGGCTTGGTACATTTTTCAGTGAGGCAGTCACGTCTTGTTGCTCTGTGTCTGGATTGAGACTGCAGAATGAATCTTTCCTCATCCCAGAATTCTCATTGTTCCATCTCTCCTTCCTGCCTGGTTGTCCCACATATACTTCCTGCCTGGCTACTGGACAATCAGCTATTTGTTAAAAATAATACAAACAACAGGATAAAAGACCAATTGTACCATAGCACTTCAGCCCCCTTAAAAAAAACCCAAAAAAACAAGAACTGTGAATCTAATATGCTTTAACTTTTCTTCTGACCATTATCTATAACAACTTGTAACCAACATTATAAACAGAGGAAAATATCCATTCTACATTATTTTGGGAATATGGGTGTAGTTTTTCATGTTACTTCCTGCTGATTGGGGGTGCTGATAATCATATGGTGATATAAAACAGTTATAATTATGATCAAGTCATGATTGGAGTATCCTGTGAGGCTTGACCATTTCAGGCAGCCATCTTTAATCTGTTCTGGATATAGATATCAGACATCTGGGCCATATACTCCTATTGGATATTTCTCATGGTGTCTTCCTTGATCAAACCTGATTTTTCTTAATGCAGAATGAATTCACAGTCTCTAATTTCCTGTGGAAATTAAAACAAACCTCTTCTCCAAAGTAACATATCTTTTGACTTCAACTTTGTGGTCAAGGTATTTTCAAAATACCTATCTTGTATTAATTCAGGAGTATTTATAAACAAATATCTTTTTAGCCGCAGTTGCTCTTTCTTCAGCTTTCAAATAATTCAAAGAGAACATAATAAAATATAGTATTCAGACTCTCTGTATATTTTTCAACATTACCTGGCTTTATTTTAACCTCTCTTTTTTTATTTTTATTTTTAATTTTTAGATTTTTGAGACAGGGTTTCTCTGTGTATGTTTGACTGTCCTGGAACTCACTCTGTAAACCAGGCTGTCCTTGAACTCATAGAGATCTGCCTGCCTTTGCCTCCCAAGTACTGGAATTAAAGGTGTATGACATCATACCTTGAACTACTCTCTTTCTTTTTTTTTGTTTTAAGGACTTTATCTTTTTTTCTTTTGTCTCCTTAGTCCACATATATTTTTAAACACTCTGTAAATCATTTAGTGGTTTTCTTCACCTGAATCTATCATTACTGTATATCTTTCTTTTTCTTGCCACATGAATCTTTAATTTGCTAAACAGTCTGGCAAAGATCCATCTCGGTGCTTAGCTTTCTCAGAATTTAGCTCCAGACATACTGGCTGGAGATATTTTTATTGCCACAAATCTATGGCATTTCAAAGTCCATGCCACCACGAAGAAGCATGTTGTAGACTATTCATAAACAAAATTTAAGTGTCTTGTGGCAGAGTCTGTTAAAAGAGCTGCAAGTTTACAATTAAAGCTGAGTCTGGAAGCCTATATTAAATGAGAGTGCCAGCCTCTAGCAAGCAGAGCCTACAGGAAAAAGTGCTGCTATCAAGAAGCCATTTTTAACTCTATTCTTTCTATCTAGAATAACTTCCCAAGCTCTCTCAGGCTTTATGTGAATGTAGTTGCCCCATGCTGGGTTCCATTCTGTTGACTGAGTTTTCTTTCCTGCCTGGTTACTGCAGTTGTTAAGTCCCAACAAAATCATGCAGAGGTCTACATTAATTATAAATTGATTGATCTAGTATCTCAGGCTTCTTATTAATTAATTCTTACATCTTAAACAGCCCATTTTTCATGTCTATGTTAGTCATGTGGCTTGGTACTATTTTCGGTGAGGTAGTTACATCTTGCTTGTTCTGTGTCTGGATCGCTACTGCAGAATGAAACTTCCCTCCTCCCAGATTATTGTTGCTCTGCCTCTTCTTTCCACCTCATTGCCCTGCCTATACTTCCTGCCTTGCTACTGGACAATCAGGATTTTATTAAAAATAATACAAGCGACTGGATAAAAGACCATTTTCCCATAGCAATTTTCTTGTTCCAATTCCTTTCATACAGCTATGGCCTCGAATCTTGTTGTGGAAGAAGAAGAGTGATGACCACTCAGACTTCTGTAGCTGCTTCTAAGCCAACTATGAACATATTCCTACCTAAAAGAAACCATGAAAAATTCCTTAGTTTATTTATAGATTGGAGATGAGGCTTTGGATTTACAGTAATAGGAGTTAGTTTAGAATATCTTACTACATTAAAAGTCTGTTCCTTATACACACACACACACACACACACACACACACACACACACACATACTCACATACACCAACACATACACACAGACACACATCTACCACCCTGCATCAAATAAGCCTTTCTTTACAGCAACTAGAGGGCATCACAGAAAAGTACAACTCAACACAATATGCAGATGAAACCAAAATGAAAAATTTACACCAGAGCTTCTGAATCAATGTTTTAGAGAACATTAGAGAAAAGGGTATATAAAGACTTTAAGAGTCAAAATACCAGGAAATCTTCTGTGAAACAGAGTAGTGGTAGTAGATTTTTTTCCTAGTTCCATGACATCTATAGTCCCAAAAAACTGGTTAAGTTTTCCAAATGGGCATAACTTCCATTCTGTTGAATGGGATTTAATTGCAATTTGACAGATATTGCTTTCCCCTGGCATGAGTGCTACCTATTTCACCTTTATAACTGTCTTGCATGCTGGTAATTTTTGTTCCTACATGTTGGTGCAATATAGAACAGTTTAATCACTTCCATCCATTGGCAGATTACACAGTATTTTCTTGAACCATGGAAGACAAAATTAAGGCTGTAGAAAACTTTCCTTTGTATTTTAATAAATAAAGCTTGCCTGAAGGTCAGAAAAGCAAAAGAGTCTGACACTGGATCTTACCTCTACCTCAGTCTGAAATGGTGATCCTTTCTCTAGGAATTTCAGAATGAGACTGTGTCTGAGAGCTGTTTTCTTCCATTTTGTATTCCTTTCTTGGGTTAGGATTAATTTCAGGCCAAACTACCACCTGATTTCAATGGCAATCTAGTGTGGTTACTAGGATTAAAATTATGTGTATCACTGTCCAGTCTGTAAAGTTGACCAGTAGGGCTGTTTTACTCTCTGATCTACAGGCAAGCTTTATTTATTAAGGTACAAATAAAATATCACTACAAGAGGATTTCAGGTAACATCTAGCTCAAATTATCAGAGTTCTGTATCCTACATGTGCAGTGTGTTCAAAAATATGAGCCCACCCTGAATTACTGTGAGGCAACCAAGTGAATAAGGATGCTAAAAAGAAAACCCATACTGGTTGTTTATTTAGGGATAGACTCACAAATCAGAACCTCCTGCTGGAATGGAGAACAGAAACCAAATCCTACAGCCAGAAAAGAGGCTGGACGCATGCTTTACATCAGCATAAATAGTATAAGAGACCACGCCCCAGTCGGCACTTAACTTAATGTCTATTGGCTGTATGATTTCCTACAGCACATCCCATTTTGTTTAAATAAGACAGTTCTAACCCTAATAAAAATTATATACAATAAGAAAAGCATATTCAATAATTATCCTATCTTAATTAGTTTAAGTCTTTTATAATAAATAACTTGCTAAAGTCATTAGAGGAAAGTAACTACAACAATCGAGTCGTCAATTCCATAAAAGATAAAAGAAGGGAAATAATAGTAATTGAGTAAAGAGGAGGTGCAATAAAGCAACTTCTAAAATGTGCAGCAAGTGACAGAGACAACTGGCTACATGGGTAATCACCCAAAGTCTCATTTGCAATGTTGAAGCAACCAACTTTGGCTAAGGCTTAGAGTAATTGACAGACCATTTTCAGAGGCAGGAAATTTTTTAAAAGTGTCTTAGCCTTTCTTGGCAAGATTTGACAATCCTGCTAATCCATTTCTGGATACCATGTACCTTGTCAATGGTTGAAGCATGCCCAAGGAACTTTGGACAGTTCTTTGCCCAAAAGCCAGTTTTGCCAAGAAGAAAACAAGCTCCAAGTGGAGTGTCTCTGGTGCTCAAAATTATCTCGGAAATAGATTGGTGCTGCCAGGAGCAATCATGTCTCACTGCAACAGAACCATTAGTTATTTAAATGTCATATCCTATAGCTCTTTGAAGTGGTTAAAGATTACATATCCATGCAGAATACAATCTATATGTGTCTAAAGAACCTGATTAGTCTTACTTTAAGTATGACAAACATAGATGACTATTGATCTATCATTCTTAGTACCTATATAACTTAAAGACTAAGACCTCATATTAGAATATTATACAATAAACAACTATGCTACAAATGAGGACAATGAACTCAAATGTAAACAATGTATAATTATATTGATCAGAGGTAGAAATGTATCTTGCAATATGATAAATATATAAAAAATTGTATCAATATACAAAAATGTTTTAAGCAAAGGGAGAAGCATACATGCATACAATATGACAAAATAATTTTGCCTAGGTATACAAATATGGTGGACAAAAATAGGAACATATTCAACATAATTTAAGTTTGTATCAATATACAAGAATCTGTACCAATGTAAATTGCCTATAAATAAGAGCTCACAAGTATTCACTCTTTTATCCACATTTATTATTAGTGTAAGTAAGCTCACACTAATCTATTACCCCAACCATTTATTTCTTTTTTTTTTCCAAAAAGATCCCTGAGCCTACAAAATTTTCCCCCAACACAAAATTCTCTACTAATTATAGTCAACCCCTAAATAATGTCCCTAATCCTGAGAAAAAAATTTGTTGGGAGAGGAGATGTTGTCTTCTAGAATTACTTTCAGCTGTCATGGGGACGATGATCTTTCTATGGGACCTTGTGAAAGTAAAATGATAGTTAATTCCAAGATTTCTGTTTGGTATAATTGCAAATAGTCTATGAGTATTTCATAGGCTTTTTCTGAGCTTCCTATTTGGAGGTCTTGCCAGAACACTGTAATAAAGTGCACCATTTCAGTTAACCAAGTTGGAACCATCTTGAGTAGCTGGTACCAAAAACAGGTATTATAGTAGCATTATCACCATTATAATGTCATATCAACCAGGTTAAATTGTTGTTGTGAGGCCCAGTCTTCTTCCTGAAAACTTCAAAGTTTACTACAGGAAAATTCATTCTTCATTGTGGAAAATTTAAACATGTTTTATACAGACAAATATAATCAATGAAAGGTATGATAGAGATAAAAATAAATATGTAGATAAGGTCAGTGTCATTGTCCAACTCCAAAACCAGCTCTAGATATTCATATATATATGTATATATATATATTTACATATATATGTGTGTGTGTGTTTAAATGTATGTGTATCAGTTACTTGATGTCATAAATTGTATTCCTTTTTCTCAATGATCCTTAGTGTATAGTTATATTTTTATCTGTACACATTCAAACAACCAGGGTCTCTTGAAATTTTGAAGATGAGTATTTTCCTGTAAAGACAAGAACAGAACACTGCCCCAACCCTATATGCTTTCCTTACCACCGAATTATTGTCACCATTTTGGATCAACTGTCATTTTTCTTCTTCAAAATGTTCTCCTTTTCAAATCAAATCTTTTTTTTTTATTTTTGATGGTATCCACAGATTTTCTTCTCCTAAGGAAACAAAATCAAAACACCTTGTCCAAGGTAGGACATCTCCTGGCTTCCATTGTGAGGTCAACACATCCTTGAAATAAACTGGCTGATTTAATTCAGAAGCCTTTTATATTATCCAATGTCTTTCTGCTTCTGCTGTCCCATTCTCATTAGCATTAAGAAACTTAAAGGTTAATGAAGCATTAAGTAAGCTGCAGAAGTCATCACATAGCAAAAAATGCACCAGAGAAACACACCAGAAAATGAGGCAGTAGTGTGTGTGCTTGGGAAATTGGGAAATTTCCAAGTTGCCCCGCATGCACTAAGATCTGTTGTGGCAGGGCTTCAAAAAAAAAAAAAGCAAAAACAATAACAAAAACAACAAAATAATTAGGTAAAAAAAAAGGCAGGATTGGAAGACTTTCTGGACTGTGGACTGGCTAGTTGTGGAGTCCAAATCCACGTGTGCACCAGATGAAGTAGGACACTTAAAAGAAATCCCACACAAGCTAGTATATGATTAAATTTGTTTTCCTAGTTCTTGAATTCTGTCCCAAGCATTGAAGACTGCTTTGTGGCACAGGGACAAGATTTGTTCATCGTCAAGAATGTAAACCTGTGGGTTATCATAAGTGCCTTCACAAAGAATTTGGTCTAGGGAGGGAAGTCTTAATACTGTTTGCTTTTCCCTTTTGTTCCAAACTTTTTGCATCTTTTTTGAAATAACATTTAAACATCAACTGGGGCCCATCATCCAGGACTGCTGAAACTAATTGAAACCAGTCATGTGATGTTGCCTTGATGCAAGAAGCCAAAGTCTTTATCATCTACCTAACAAATGAAAAATGCAAGCCACAAGTTAAAACTGCTTGCTTAATTCTTTTAGAGCATTCATTTCTATAGGTATCTACCTACCTTCCTTTGATCCTTTTGGGTCTTTAGAACTTGATGCTTTGACAGAGTAAATTACAGAGTAAATTTAGAGGAAGCTAAAACCCTGGGTAAGTCATCTGTGAAAGCTACTGGTGATGTTGAATCCTGTACTTGTGCCTTCTTTCCCTGTTCATCAGATCCAATAATTTCCTCAATTATTTCAAATCTTTTTACTATTGTCCTTTGTGAAGCTCGAATCTCCAGGCCTGTATATATTTCTAGTGAATTCACTGAGGCACCTAGCCTCTGGGCCTCATTCTGCACATGTGATTCCAAGTTCTGATGTTTCTCCTTTAAAGATAATACCTCATCCTTGGACATTAATTGGATAGCGTATAGATTACTATCCTGGGGAGATACTCTATCTATTAACCTATCATAACTTTTTAAAAAATTTTGATTGTCAAATTCAACTATATGAATTCTTTCAAATAATTTTTCAGTACCCTTTGACATGGATTCAATTTTGTCTTTCAAATTAATGTTATCCTTTTTAATAGTATTACTTTTTTTCAGGTAACTTTTGATTTTCGATGGTATTAATCCTGTCAACTAGCTGTTCATTATTAATCTGTAAAGACTGCATCATTTCTAAAAGTGCAGCATTCTTTCTTAAGGATAGAATATGAAAAAAGAACAGATTCCCAATATCTAATAAATGGAAGTATCACCACAACCATATAAGCCTTGCAGAATATAATCCATAGTATTAGCAAAAAAGTTATTAAAAGTTTCAATATTAATGTAGTCTGCCATGTTGATTGATTAATTATCTGTTATGTGGTCTGGTAAACTGTAATCTTTATTTTCTAGCAGATGTTGTGGTTTCAGAATCACGAGTAGAAGCAATGCAACTGGTGGCGACAGGAACGGTTCTGAGTTGCTTTAGTTTCCTGTCTTGATACTGGTTAAATACTGAGAAATATTATTTGCTTGAGAAATTAAAAGCAACTACATGGAGCAAGAAGCCGAGAACTCACATGCAGGGAGCACAAACTGGAAGCTACAGAAATTGTCACAAGGAAAGAACTGTACCAGGCAACCACGCAACCAGGCAACCACTATAGGGAACGTGGCAGTAGTGCATGTGTTTAGGAAATTTCCAAGCTGTCACAAGCAGTAAGCTCTGCTGTGGTGGGGTTTCTAAAAATAAATAAATAAATAAAAAGAAAAAAAAACACTTCAGTAAAAGTAAGCCAAGCAGGCAAGTTTGGGAGAGTTTCTGGGCTTTGGACTGGCTAGGCCTTTAGGCTGTCTAACCAGTAGTTGTGGAGTCCAAATCAATGTAGGCACCAGATGAAGTAGAACACTTAAAAGCAATCCCATACTAGCTCAGAATTGAGAACAGATAGTAATTTATTTAGGGTTAGTTCACAAATCAGAATCCTCTGCTGTAATGGAGAACAGGAAATGATTCCTGCAGGTAGAGAAGAGACTGGACACATGCTTTTCATTGGCATAAATAGTATAAGAGGTCATGCCCCAGTGGGCAGTTACCTTAAGGACTATTGGCTATATGATTTCACATTGCAACCAAGGGCTTTACTGACAGTCTCTACTGTTTGGGGAGTCACTTGGCCTGTCATCCAAACATTAGAAAAGATGTTTCTTATGCTTGGTACTAATGTTTTTGTTAGAATATTGGGAGCATTGGCAGCCTAAATGACTCAACTTTATTTATAATATGAATATATATATATATATATTATAATTTTAGGCATATATAAAAATAATAAGATTCTTTGTGGATTTATCAAACAACCTTATTATTATTTGTCTTTTGTTTCCTTTCTTCTGTATTGACTTCCTTTCTTCCATCTAACTGGAACACCCTCCCATTATTTCATTTTGACTTGTCACCAAACTAAGCTACACTGAGCTAACTTTGCAATCCTGTAGTTTCTGCATTTATACTATGTTCTATATTTATATATGAAGATTCAGAGCTAGGAACCACAGATGAGAAAAAACATGGCATATGTCTTTCTGGGTCTGGTTTGCCTTGCTCAGTATAATCCAACCTAGGTCCACCCCTTTTCTTTTATGGGTCATGAGTTCATTTTCCTTTCCAGCTGAATTTCCTTTGCATTATTTATCTGTGCCACATTTTCCTTATCTATATACCAACTGAAGTACATTTTGGTTGTTTCAAATTCCTGGTTATTGTGCTTAAAATGGGTATAAATACTGATGAGCAAATATCTGTGAAATAGGATATTATGTACTTTGGGGATATGCCAAGGAGTGGTATAGGGAATGATTGATTCATTGTTGGTGATTTAAGGATTTTTCCATACTAATTTCCAGTATTCACCAACTTGTATTCTCGCAAACTATCATTTCTCCACTACCTTCCCAGCCTTTGCTATTAGATGATTTGTTGAACTTTACCCATTATGAATGGGTGGGTATGAAATATCTTCTTTTTAAGTTTGTATTTTTTTAATTACTAAAGATGATTAATATTTTTTAAGGTGTCTCTTTACTGCTATTTTTTTTCTATCAGGGATGCTGTTTAGATCCTTATTCCATGTTTTTAACTGAGTCATTTTTTCTGTGACTCTTTAAAGTGTAATTTGTATCTTAATCTGCTATCTAATGAATGGCTGGCAAAGATTCTCAAGCAATCTGTGGTCTTCTTGATTCTTTCCTTGGCTTTACAGAGCTTTTAAGTTTTATAGTGTGTCAATTGTCAATTTTAGGCCTTGATTTATAGTCCCATGGTGTCCTGTTTAGAAAGTTCCTTCCTATTCATATGTATTATAGAGTACTGACTATGTTTTATTCTAATGTTTGTAATGTTTTAGTTTTCAAAATGAGGCCTTTGATCAATTTAGGTCTCATTTATAGGCAGGGTGATAGATATGGTACTGATTTCATTCTCCTGCATAGGGGCATCCAGTTTTCCAAGAACCATTTATTGAAGATGCAGTATTTCTTTTAATGCATTTTCTTCCTTGTCATATATCAAATATCAGTTTATGAGTACTCGTATTTGTAAAAAAAAAAAAAAAAAAAGGAATGGTGGGCTTTGTGTTCCTGCCCGGATCACAGCTAGCTTACCCCTGAAATAATAACACAGAAACTATATTCTTTTAAATACTGCTTGGCCCATTAGTTTCAGCCTCTAATTGGCTAACTCTCACATTTTGATTAACCCATTTCTAATAATCTGTGTAGCATCATGAGGTGGTGGCTTACTGGGAGGTCTCTAACCTGTGACTGTCTCGGAGAGGAGAGTCATAGCGACTGCCTCACTTTCCTTCTTCCCAGCATTCTGTTCTGTCTACTTCACCCATGTATATTCTGACCTTTCAGGCCAAGCAGTTTCTTTATTAATTAACCAATGAAAGCAACAGAAATACAAAAGGCTCTCCTACATCATTTCCCCATTTTCTGTTTAAGCAAAAAGAAAGGCTTTAACTTTAACATAGTAAAATTGCATATAACAAAACAGGTATCAAGCAAGAATTACAGTTACAATATTTATATCTATTTTATCTTTTATCATAACTAAGGAAAACTATAACTATGTCTAACCATTCTTCAACTCCATCAAAGACTCCAGAAGGATATAATATTACCTAAGCAAATACGAAATAAGCAACTTCCAAACTCTAGAAATGACAGAGACATCTCGCTGCCTGAACAGTCACCCAAAGTTCCTCTGTACCATTGGGGCATCCATCTTCAGCCTACAGGCCCATAGTATCCAGCAGACATTTCCATGAAGCAGGAAATTTCAAAGACAGTTCAGTCACTATCTGCTGTGTCCTGCAGAATGTCTCGCAGACTCTCATGAATCAAGAAGCCCGAAAGACCATCTCACCTTTAGGCAAGTTTAGTAGTCCTCTCTCTGCGGGTTCTTTGTGTCCAGTTTATGCAACAGTCCAGGCAAGAGCAGTTTCTTGCCCAAATGACTAACCAAACTCCATAAGGATCCATCTTCCTCTTGACGTAGATTGGTGCTGCCAGGAGCAGACATGTCTCATTTTTATGAAAATCCCTAAGTTATGCCATATTCTGTAGTCTTTGAAAGATACGAAGAATGTCTATCTAACTGAAATATATCTCTATTTATCTAGAAAATCTAACTAACATGACTATAAGCTTGACTATTATTGATGATTATTCATTACCAACCTATATTTCCTAATTATATATTACATTTTTAAATGAACTACACAATCACAATACCTTATTTAAGAGCAGAAATACATATACATATAACATAATTGACCTAAAATCCATACCAATGCAAAATTATTCATATCTACATCATATCCCCCTTTAAATGTAAAAGAACACCTATAAACAATATTTGGGAATATGGGTGTAGTTATTTCTCTCCAAACTTCTTCCTGCTATATAGGGGCACTGTTAATCAGGTCTTTCATGGTAAAACCTGTCTGCCAGGTTCAGCTCAGTTGGCAGTTGAGTGAAGTAATTTCTTGAGGGTGTTCACAGCAACCTTTCAGCAGGACATGGTCTATCATACCATATTGGGGTAGAAGCAATCCACAGGGTCTTATCCTCTGTGAAAACAAAAGAAGGACCTCCTTTCCAAAGCATCATATTCTTAGACCCAAATTCTGAAGTCATAATATCCTTATATCCATTCTGGTTTAGCTTGGCAGCCCATATAATGAAATGTCTCTATGTACTTAGCTCTTTCACAGTCAAAAAATTTAAAGAAAACACAATATACATAATCTAGACTCTCTGTGAATTTTCCATTTTTACGTGGCTTATTTTTATTTATTTCTTTTAATCTATAACTATCTGTACTCAGTCTCTTTAAAGACTACCCTTTTTTTTAAGGCATTAACTTTATTCTCTATATTCCTTTTCTTCTCTCTTCCAAGCCTATGTACACTCATTCAATAGTGTGACCCATTTAGAGGTCTTTTATGTCTGAACCTGTCCTATTGTGAATCTATAATTTTTTACTATCCAGGAGCATTTTTGTTTTGCATTCTTAAATCAGTAAGCACTTAATAATCTAAGCTGTGACATTCCTAGGTCAAAAACAGGTACTGCTTGCTTGCCCTGCCCAGCCCAACATGGCGGAGCTGCTCGTGCCTCTGAGCCTTGCACATTGCACTGCTAACATGGCAGAGCCCGTTGTGCCTCTGAGCCCCAGCACGCAATGACCCCCTTTTAGGCACACAGTGAGTCTAGTTGCCATCAAACAAATCGTAACACTTTACTCCAAATGTTTCATTCAAAAGCTCTGTCTCCTGCAGAAGTCAGACAGAGATCACAATGGCGGAACAGCCCAGAAACTGGTAATTCAAAACCGTCACTTTTTAGTATACCTAATCCCTCTGCCTACTCAAGCAGGAAGAGCTGAGCCACGGGAATGGTCTCAGCTACTTTGTTCCCGACTCCGAGTGGGCACACATAGGTCCGGGCCCAGAAATGCTCCATAGCCGGAGTTTGCACCTGCGGCAGTGCCCAGGAAGCTGCATTTTAAAATGATGTGGTTTTTTTTTCTGCCGCTATTGCTGAAACAGGAAATCTCTCTACGGCACGTCCTAGCAAACAGCAAAAAGCTGTGTTAAACTCTCTTTCCCTTATTTTTAAGCTCTCTCAGGTTTTACGTGGAGTTAGTTACCACGTTGGAGCGCCACTCTGTAAAAATAAGGAATGGTGGGCTGTGTTCCCACCCGTATCCCAGCTAGCTTACCCCTGAAATAATAACACAGAAACTATATTCCTTTAAACACTGCTTGGCCCATTAGTTTCAGCCTCTTATTGGCTAACTCTCACATTTTAATTAACCCATTTCTAATAATCTGTGTAGCACCATGAGGTGGTGGCTTACTGGGAGGACTCTAACCTGCGGCTGTCTCGGAGAGGAGAGTCATGGCGACTGCCTCACTTTCCTTCTTCCCAGCATTCTGTTCTGTCTACTCCACCCACCTATGTTCTGACCTATCAGGTCAAGCAGTTTCTTTATTAATTAGCCAATGAAAGCAACAGAAATGCATAAGACTCTCCTGCACGCATTTGAGTATTATATTAAATTCTTTTGATCTACATGTCTGTTTTGTGTCAGTGCTATATTTTTTATTACTATAGTTTTATATTGTATCTTGAAGTCTTGAATAATAATCCCTCCAGTATTCTTTTCACTCAGGATTGCTTATCTGAGAACTTTTCTAGTTCCAGAAGAATTTTGGATTATTTCCTATTTGTGTGAAATATGTTGTGGATATTTTGATTGGAATTGCATTGAATCTGTAAATTTATTACAATAGAATGATCATTTTAACAATACTACTTCAACCAATTCATAACCATGGGAGGCCTTTCCATTTTCTAACCTCTTTATTCTATCTTCAGAGCTTTGAAGTTTCTATTGTAAAAATCATTTGCCTCCTTGGCTACATGGCAAAATTTTACTCTCCTTGGTGCTATTGTAAAGGGGAGTGTACTCATGCTACTGTTGGTACATAGAAAGATTATTCCTTTTTAAAGATTATTTTGTGCACTGCCACTTTGGTGAAATTGTTTCTAAATGTTTTTTGGGAGAAGGTTTAAGATCTCTTATAAATGACACTATATCATATAAAAATAGGGATAATTTGACAATATTTTTCCTATTCGTGCCCATAAAATTTCCTTCACTTGCCTAATTGATCCAGCACCATATTGAAAAGGAGTGTGGATAGTGGTCAGTCCTGTCTTGTTTCTGGTTTTAATGTGACTGCTTTGAGTTTTTCTGCATCTAGGGATATGTTAGTTGTTGGTTTGTCATATATGGCCTTTGTTATATTAAGGTGTGTTTCCTCCTATTCTACGTTCTCTAGGGCATTAATTAGGAAAACATGTTGGATTTTGTGAAACTTTACCACTCTCATATACTCAGATAAGCAATGGATTTCTATCTATCAATCATTTTATATTATTTATTGACTTATGTGTGACAGACCTCCCAGAAAGGCAAGGCAACACACACACACACACACACACACACACACACACACACACACTATGATCAAATCCACAAAGTCCCCCAAAAGCCAACAAGGAGACTGAGTCCCATATGTAAGAGTAAAGAGCCTTTATTTTATGCATGTTTACAAACTCGATCTCTCCGTATGTTCAACGTATTGGAATAATGAAGAGCTCTGAGCTCTGTTCGAATAGGCTTTTACAGTAGTAAAGGTGGGCATGAGGAATTTCTGAGGTTTAGGACCTTTGATTGACTGACATTTGTCTAGTGGTGTGCTGGTGAGTGTGTGCTAGCAGGTGTTCCTATCTCCAACAGTTGGAATGTTAGGTATTTCCTTTGGATGGTCTATTTTTCAGTGATACTCAGGTAATCTAAGCTTGTGGTTCTTCCGGCAGTCAGGTATTGCTTTAGGGTAAATTACTGAGACTTGAGCCTCTTATTAAATTTATCTATGGCTGAGTACTACTCTGACAGGTGATAATGGTTGGAAGTAAAATCATCCTTTGGGTGATCTGTTCATATTTAGCTTATCATGGCTTGCTCCTACAATACAAACACACACACACACACACACACACACACACACACACACACACACACACACAGTCTACCCATCCACAGAAATATAGCTTTGTACCAGTGTCCATCCAATTTGGTGAACCAATATTTTTTTTATTGGGTTTACTAATAGGAATGTGGATGAAGGGTTATTTATAAGGAGAAGGAATAACCCAAAAGAAGCATTAGTTTGAATTTTATGAAAGTGCATGCCCCAGAGGTTGATGGATATACATTTAGTATTGTGATAATTTCTTAATTAACCCCTTAATTAGAATGAGATTCTCTTGTCTCTTAAGATCAATCTTTGTTTGAAGTCTAGTTTATCAGATTTTAGGGCGAGTAGGCCTGTTTGCTTATTAATCTCTTTGTCTTGAATTCTTGTCTTCCATTATTTCACTTTAAGATCCTGCAAATCTTACAAGCTAAATTTTGTTTAGAGAAGACATAGGTGAATCTCATTTATTAGTCCATTCAGGTAGGATCTGTCATTTGGAGAGCTGAAGTAGGTACATTTAATGATCAGGGAATTTTTTTTTGTGTGTGTGGGCTGCAGCAATTTTGTTGGTTTTGCGGGGTTCATGTGTTCTTATATGTACTTTGTGTTTCAGTAATTATACGTTCTTTCTTCTTAAAGTCTCTTTCCTTTGTTTACAAAGAGGATTCATGAACCCAACTCAGGAGCAAGGCTCTTCAGTCCAAAGTATTTTGTCCAGCATTCTCTGTAGGACTGCTTTGGTGGACATGAGTTATTTCAGCTTCTTTGTATCATAGAAAGTTTTTCTTTATTCTTCAACAATGGCAGTTTTCTTTAGCATAGTATAAGACTGAAGCTGAGGTCTTTTAGCACTTGAGAACGTACTGCCCCAGGCATTTCTGGCTTTCATATTTTTCATTGAAAACTTACGTGTTATTCTATTGGGCTTTCCTTTATAGGTAACTTGTTTCTTCTTACACCTTTCAGTGTTATTACTTTGTTCTGTATAATTGGTATTTTAAATTCATTTTTTTAAAAATGCAAGACACAATTCATTTACAAACATGGTACATCAAAAATCCCATGTCTGAAGATCTTTGAATTCTAAGGGCCTAGAGGACTGAATTTTCTCCCTTCTAGTTACTCACCCAAGCTTTCTTAAGTAGTCAAACTAGTTGCAAAATCACTCATATACAGTGAGACGTTTATTTTTGAATTATTTAATTTTTAGAGATTATAATTATATCACTTCCCTATTCCTCTTTTATCTTCCAAGTTTTTCCATATAACCCTTATTGCTTTTTTTTCAAATTATCATTTTCATAATTATTTCTATTTAATATAATGTGTAGATAGGTTTGTAGGGTTAAGCATTTATTACCGAGTAACCAATTGGTGTGCTGTTTTCTGTGGAAGAATAATTTTCCTGCTCTTAGATGCTTTTTTTTATATTTTTTTGGTCTTTTCTAGTTAGAGTTCTGTGTTTTTCTTAATTCTTTATATGTGCATTTTTCCTTTGTTTGGGGGAAGTTTTCGTCTATAATATTATTAGATTCTTGGTTTATGGCAGTAACCTGGGCGTTCTTCTGTTTCTTCCATTCTTATAATTAAAAACTTTTGTATTTTGATGGTGTCACACATTTATTGTGTGCTCCTATCATGTGCTTAAAATACTTACATTTTATTTGTTTACTTTCTTGAGATCCTCTACTTTATCTTCAAGTCCTGATAGTCCATCTTTTGCCTGGGTCATTCAACTTGTAAGGCTTTACCATGAGTTGGGATTGAGTTTTTCAACTTTGATGTTATTTCTGCTTTTATTCCCTTCAATTTTTCAATCTCTTTATTGAATTCAATTTTCAAATCCTTAATTATTTTAATTATTTCATTCAGGTGTGTATTTTACTAAAAATATTAAACAGTTTACTTTAATTTCTTCAGAGGAATAACTTCTTCAAACTCCTTTTTCTATTGCTACATCTAATTAGAGACACCGAGTTTTATCTTTTGAGATTTTGGTGTCATTTATCAAAGGAATTCTGAAAGGAATCAGATGAAATTTCTAGGACAAATTTTAGCATTATTGAGAAAATCAATAGTACAGGCGAGTAAAAACTTTTGGCAATTGCCAGGAGCAGGGAGATGAAGAAAAATTCATATCTTTTACGATGGATATCTTAGTACAGAGGGCAAATGATCCCAAAGTAAAGAGGCACATGATTAGAAATATGAACATCTTGTTAAGAAATGCACTTTAGAAATGGAAGTGAGTTAGTGTTCTTTAGTGCAGTCTTCATTCTCCTGTCACAGTAGTAGATATTTACTGTGATTAAAAAGATTTTAAAAATGAGTAGTTTACAATGAACCTCCAAAAATTAAGGAAATGTATGGAAGAGTACTTAAAATAAGATCATTAAATTTATAATGACAGAGAGAAGAAAAAATTAACAACCAATGATGCAAATGAGTAACACCAATAAAAATAATAAATTGAAACTTGCAAAAGTCAAGGATAGTTGTAAAATCCTGTAAAATACAAAGGGGGAAAGGACATGTTTGATGCAAAACTGCATAATTAATCTTATTTGGCTCCTATTCAGTGTTTACATGAAGGATTTGAAGAAAACTGATAATTTCAATGTAAATTTCAAATAAGATAGTCACATATTTCCAGAAGTGAGTTGACTAGGACATTAAATTTATACAAAAAAGCATTAAATACCATAATTATCTAGAAAAAAGACTACATAGTTCATCTAAAATGATAAATGTCTGTATATAGCTATTAACTTCAAAAGGAAGATATAAGCTCCCCATGTTTTTCATAACATGGGGCCCTAACCAAAGGAAAATTTTACATAAATAAACAGCTTATTGAGACTATTTTAGACAGACAGTGGTGGCACATGCTTTCAGTCCCAGCACTCTGGAAGCAGAGACAGTCAAATCTCCCAGATTGAGGCCAGTCTGGTCTATAAAGTAAGGTCAAGAACAGCCAGGATAGTGAAACTCTTTCTCACAAAATCAAAAGCAACAAGAAGGTTTTAAAACTAATTAGATAGACTGTACAAATTGAATTATACCTGGAGGGAAGCTGTCTACTAGATGCTTTCCTTTGTATCAGAGAAAAAGATAAATTACCAAATTAAATGCAAAAGAAACACATTCATAATCAAAGATATAAATCAAACACTTATGCCCTGAGAGCAAATGGAAGAAATAAAGTTGAAAATGAGTCTTTTGGAATATTTAACATTCAAGAAAAAATAAATCTAAAGACTACAGACAGAGTCAAAAACTAGAATATGATAAAGATATCAGGTCCATTTAACATGATATCATGATGCTGAACCTTTGTCCTCTTGATCATAATTGCTACTATTTTAAATTTTGAGAGCTTATGAATTCATAATGAAAAAGTAACAATAACTACAATGTTAACTACAGGTTACATGCCAGAATTGTAAACATAAGCAGATAGTAGCGTAAGCAGATGGTAAACATAAGCAAAAGAATAGAATAATGAATTTATATGAGGATTTAAAATTCATTCTGATGAGGGAATAGTGTGGAAGTAGCAATAATGGAATGACAAGTGTCCAAGAGCAGCTACTGAAAATAGAGGATTAGACAGACAACATTTGCCAAAAGACCATGAAGGCTGCCCATAAATCTTCCCTTTTCTCTCTTACCTCAGACTCAATTCTCAGCGTCATCCCAAGCTCTGCAACAGAAAACAAGCTTCAGTTTCCCCTCCCCCATGTGCAAGCCTCCTGTGGATCTCACAGACCATCCCTTGCACCCTTCCCTTCCTGTCTCATCTCTATTCCAGCACCCAAATTGGACAGACTTCTGCTCATACAAAAGTCATGCCTGCCAAAAGACCAGGAAGACTGCCTACAGACATCCATCACACTCCGTATTACTTCACAATCAATTTACAGGGTCTCCCTCAGCACTGAAACAGAAATGATATAAAAAAACAAATAATCAAATTAAAACATGGTGTACCAATCTAAACAGAGGATTCTCAATAAAGCAATCTCAATCAGCTGAGAAACAAAGTAATGATCAACATTCTTAGTCAACAAGAAAATAAACTTCAAAACCACTTTGAGATTTTACCTTGTCTTACACCTTCCAGAAAGTCTAAGTTCAATAGCACAAGTGATAGCTCATGCTTGCCTGGATGAGGATCAAGGAGCACTACGTTGCTGATGCAGTCAGTGCAAACTTGTGCAACCACTATAGAAATTAATAGGGCAGTTCTTCAGAAAATTGGGAATTAATCTACCTCAAGAACCAGGTATACCACCCCAGGACATATACCCAAAGGATTCTCTATGTCACTATAAACATATTTTCTCAACCATGTTCACTGTGAATTCATTCATAATACCCCAAAACTGGAGACAACATAAATGTTCCTCAACTGAAAGATAATAAAATAAATTGTAGTACATTTACAGAATAGTTAGAAATGGTAGTTAGAAAACAACATCATGTAATTTTCAGGCTAATGAACAGAATTAGAAAAATAATCCTGAGTGAGGTAACACAGACATGGAAAGACATGGGTATTAGTTGTTAAGTGAATGATAATCATGCTATATACCACAGACCCAGAAACATTAGATACAGAGGAGGGCTATGGGGGGAAAGCATAGTACTCCAAAGAATGGGAACTAAAATAGCCATTAAATAAAAAACCATGTCTGTGATTGAATGGGGATATGAATTCACAGGGGCAGAAGGAATCAGTTGGGGATATGGAATGAGTAAGTGGGGGGAAAGACAGCTGGAATTGGTGGGCATTTTTTCTTAGGATGGTGTGAAAATCTAGTGTAATGGAAACTTCCTAGAATCCATGAGGGTGATCTGAATGGGAACTTCTACTACCAGAGGATACAGAGTGTGAGTTGGTTATCTTTTAGAGCCAGGAAAGGCTTACAGTGGTGGGACTGGATTATATTTGGTTGAGTTGTTGACTTAGAAATTCTCATGGAGATCTCTAAAGGACCCAGGCTAATACTAGCACATAATGATGATCTCTGAAAGCTGACAGTGGAGCCCTACTACTGAGTACAATTTCCACTCAGTTCATTGTATGTACAGACATCAAGCTGATTTCCATGGCTGGAAATCAGAGACTGGATAACCAAGAGACATACCATAGAACCAAACATGGCAAATATAAATAGATCATATTTATGAAATATTTTCATATATATATATATATATATCCATACATATATTTTCACATATATTACTTACATATGAAATTGTTCTAAATGATAGTCTGCTATACTCTTAGATCAGCACCTTGTCCAGTCATTATTACAGAGACAGACACTTTGAGAAAAGAGAGTCAAGTTAGAGGATTTTTATTGTTGTAGGATGTCAATTGTTTATTTCACAGACACCCAGACTCCCAAAATAATCACACAGAAACTGCATTTTTTGAATCACTGTTTGGTCAGTCACTTAAGTGTATTGCTAGCTGGCTCTTACATACAGTATTTTGTATTTTACCCGGAGGCTCAGGTCTACTGGCAAGGTTCCAGTGTGTCTATTTCCAGTGGCAGTTCCATGGCTTCTCCCTGACTTTGACTCCTTCCTCCTAGCATTTAGTTAAATTTTTCCCTACCTCTATTCTGCTCTGTGCTGGCCCAAGACAGTTTCTTTATTAACTAATACTATTAAGAGCATGCAGAGGGGAATCCCACATCACCTCCCCTTTGCTGTTGAAATAAAAAAGAAGATTTTTAACTTTAACATAGTATAATTGCATATAACAAAACAGGTATCAAGCAAGAATTGCAGTCATAATATTCATGTCTAATTTATCTTCTATCATACTAAGGAAAACCATAATTATAACTATGTATTCTTCAACTCCATCAAAGACTCCAGAATGATATAATATTACCTAAGTAAACAGGAAGTACAATGTAAGCAACTTCCAAACCTCTAGAATTGACAGAGACATTTCATTGCCTGAATAGTCATCCAAAGTTCTTCTGTACCACTGGGGCAACCATCTTCAGTCTACAGGCCCATAGTACCCAGAAGACTTTTCCATGAAGCACGAACTTTAAAAGACAGTTCTGCCTATATTGGCAGTTTGATAGTCACATTTTTCTATGTTCTGCAGAATATTTTGACAGATTTTTTTTTGTGTAGTAGGAACTCCATACGATCATCTTACTTTTAGGCAAGTTCAGCATTCATTTCTCTGTGGGTGCTGCATGTTCAATTCATGAAGCAGTCCAGACAAGAGCAGTTCTTGCCCAAATGGCTAACAAAATCCATGAGAAGACTCTCTGATGCCCATCATTCTTTAAGTATTTGGTTCTGCCAGAAACAGATGTGTCTTAAGTTCTTAAACATTTTAAAGGCCGTATTCTGTAGTCTTTAAAGATTTGAAGAATGCCTATTCATCTGAAATATATCTCTGTTTATCTCGAAAACCTAACTAACATGAATATGAGCTTGACTATTATATATGATTATCTAGTAACATATATTTCTTACTTATACCTTACATTTTTAAATGAGCTGCACAAACACAACACCTTAATCAAGAACAGAAATATACATGCAACAAAATTGACCTTAAATTTGCATCAATAAACCAAGATCCATACCATCGCAAATCCCTATATCATATCCTTCTTTAAATGTAAACAAACATTTATAAGTACTATTTGGAAATTTGGGCATCATTCTCTCCAAACTGCTTCCTGCTTTCTGTTGGATGAAACTATTTTGGAGGAATGTTCACAGCAATCTTTCAGGGGCTCTTGATCCATTGATCCATGTTAGTCTAGAAGGATTCCACAGGTTCTCATTTTCTTTGGTAAAAAAGCAAAACTCCTTTTCCAAAGCAGCAAATCCTTAGACCCAAATTTGGAAGTTATGATACCTTTAGAACATACATGCTGGTTTAGAGCAGCTTATACAATGTCTCTCTGTACTTAGCTCCTTCACAGTCAAAAAAATTAAAAGAGAACACAGTAATATACGTAATCTAGATGCTCTATGTATATTCCATCTTTACGTGGCTTATTTGTTTTTATTCTACTACTTTTTAATATTTTATTTTTACTCTTTTAATTTATGACTGTACTCTTTCTTTAAAGACTTTTTTCATCCCATTTATCTTTATACTTTTTTATACTCTTATTCTTCTCTCTCCCAAGCCTACATATATTTCCAACACTGTGACTCGTTTAGAGGTCTTTTCTATCTGGATTTGTCTTTATTACATATCTGTAATCCTTTTTCTGACCAGAAAGGCTTCTTAAAATGCAAATCACTTCTTAAAAAAAAAAACTAAGCACCAGCCTTGCTAGGGCAAACAATGCCCTTCCTGCTTGCTCTGCCCAGTCCAGCCTTGTGGAACTGTTTACTCCCTCTGAGAGAGCCATGCTCACAGTCTCATTTTTAGGCACACAACCTGTCTATGTTGTCATTAAACAAGTTGCACCACTCTGTTCACAAACCCCATTTAAATGCTCCATAGCCAGACCTCCCAAAAGAGACAGAGCTTTTTATGCTGGTGAACCAGGAAGTCACTGTTTTGAAACCACACATTTTTTTTTTCTGCTACTGCTGAATCAGGAAGTCCTCTCTTAAGGGAGCCGCAGCAAGCAGCCAGCTGGAAGGAAAAGCAGCTAAACTTTGTTTTTTGTTTTTTGGTTTTTTTTTTTTGTGTGTGTGTGTGTCTAGAGTTCCCTTCCAAGCTTTCTCCCTGTTTAATGTGTATATAGTTGATGACACTGGAGCGCCAATTTGTTGTAGGAGGTCACTTGTTCATTTCCTAGCTGCCCAGACTCCCAAAATCACCACATAAAAACTATATTATTTGAATCACTGCTTGTCCAGTCACTTAAGCATATTGTTAGCTAGCTCTTACATCTAAAATTAACCCATTTTCAGTATTTTATATTTTACCAAAAGGTTTATAGCCTACCAGCAAGGTTCCAGCATGTCTGTTTCTGGCAGCAGTTCCATGGCTTCACCTTGACTTCGCTTCCTTTCTCCTACCATTCAGTTTAGTTTTCCCCACCTCCCTCTATTCTGTTCTGCACAGGCTCAAGACAATTTCTTTATTAACCAATGGTATTGACAGCATACATAAGGGAATTCCACATCATTATTGGATCCATCCCCTTGAAGAATAGAAAGCCTCATGGAACATAAGAAAGAAGGATAGTAGGAGTCAAAGGAAATGGAGAACACCAGGAAATCATGAACCACTGAATTAACTAAGCAGGGTTCATATATTCTCACAGAGACTGAAATGGCAAGCACGGGGTCTGCATGAGTCTGAAGCAGATCTTCTCTGTACAAATTATGACATTAGCTTGGTGTTCTTTTGAGACTCCTAAAAGTGGGAGTGGGTGTATCTCTGGTTCTTTTGCCCACTGAGTTGCCTTATCAAGCCTCCATATAACTTTTGTCTTGTCTTATGGTATCTTATTTTGTCCTTTCTGGCTGCTGTCTTTGGGAAATTTGTTCTTTTCTTGAAAGGAAACAGATGGCGTGTGGTCCTGGGAGAGAGAAAAGGGGACAGGGGGAGACTAAGAGGAGTGGAAAGAGGGGTAATGTGGTTGAGATATATTGTATGAGAGAAGAATCTATTTCTAATAAAAACAGAGAAAGTTCTTTATAAAATAAAAGGAGATAATTTCAAATCAAGCCATGTCACCATGTTGCATGTGGACTAGGCTGCTCTTTACAAACTCATATTAGTACCTGTGTATTCAAAAATACAAAGAAGTATCTGACATCTAATTGCAAAACATGAAAAGGATGACTCATTGTTTTCCTTACTAGTGTAAGCCTAGACTGAAAAAGGTTATGATAGATATGCACTTAAATCCAATGACAAACCAAGCAAGAAAATCATATTCATGCATATTGTGAGAAAATATTTTGAAATAATTTACTTTAGGATAAAACACATTGTCAAATATTATAACAGCCACTTATCTTTCTGAGAAAATACAGAGAAAAAATCTGAGGGACAATGGATTTATTTCATTTCAGACTTGTATGGCCCATCATCATGAGAAAAACATAATGGCTAGAGACTTGTCCATGATGAGGGTAGAGGCAGCAGCTGCTTGTTGTTACATGGTGCTGACTATGAAGGAAAGACATAAATAAAAAAGTTAGGCAGTTTTGCAGCCTTCATTGTGAACCCCTAAATCTGCATATTTAATTGTCTAGCCCCACCTCTTTAAAGTTTCACAGCTTCCCCAAACAACTTCCACCTGAGGACACAATGTTTAAACTCATGGTGTTTCAAGCACCATTTCAGATTAAGTATAATGTAGTAATAAGGAAGAAATTGTTGGAAAGGGGATAATTACAATCACCATGAAAAACTTCAGAAAGACATAAAATGAAACATTATACTGCGTGTGTTGGAATAAAAGTGAAGGACATATCGCATAATATTCTAATAAAGCTTGGAAAAGTCATCAATGAAGCAATTTTAAAGTATAAAAATATTAGATATTTCTCACCTAAGAAATTAAGACACAAAGTCTTCACTGGCTTTAAATTCTTTGCTTTTCAAGTTCACCTGAAAGACAAAAGATAAATATTGCAACCTCAAAACTAGCAACCCACACACGTGTGCACAGGGTGCTTATGCTAGAGTGGGCATACTCTACCATATGAAAAGAGAATTCCATGTATCATAAATATAAATTCAACCAAAATGAAGTAAAATGTCATTCTGATTATGTAGCATAAATTAGATTTTATTTAAGAGGATAAACATATTATAATTAGAAAGAATTTACCGTAACCATTAGACTTGTTTATATATGTGGATGATTTACATATTCCATATCCATGAATAATACAAAAATGCAAAATGGGAATGTGTTTTTATATCTGTTACAACAGCTATTTATAAAAATTAAGCAAAACTGCTGTAATAAACAGTAGCCAGAGTTTCTGAGTTTGTTGAGAAAAAGATTTGTTCATTAATTGCTTATGGCAGTTTAAAATGGTGGTTTAACTAGGGAAAATGATTTGGGCGTTCCTCAAAAATTGAAATATGGAATTACAGTGTAATCAGAGTATTAATTACTATGCTTCAAATTCAAAATAGGGATTCACATACATAGTAATCTTTTTCAGTGTTGCAATAAGAAATATATATATATATATATATATATATATATATATATATATATATATATATTTCCAACTAAACTGCCACAAAGCTGAGAACTTTGCACCATAAATTCTCAAGGGGTTTTCACACATGAGGAAGTAATTTCTCTACTGTCAGTAGATGTTGTACTCTACCCTTACACCCTGAAATACTGCCTTTTCTGGCTTTAACTGAGAAAATTAATCTGTATTGTCTGCTAAACCAACAGTGACTTCTCTGAAGGAAATGCTAGGCAAGACAATACTGATGTTTTTCAGGACCCACCAATAGTTGCCTCGAGAATTCTAACCAGACTCAAGGCAAAGCAGGTCCCTAGAGGGAAGCTACAAAGTGTAGTCCACAAGAAGGAGCTTTATACTACTGGAGATTAAATGATTTGCTTATTCACTCAAGCAGAAGTCTAGGGAATATGTGTGGGGATGGATTTGGAGTATGTGGCAATGGTGGATCTGACTGAGTTTATTGATGTGGGCCAAGTGGGTAGAGATTCTGTGCTTAACATAGAAGCTTGCATATTTAAAAGGTGTCAAAAGTTTGAATAGTGCAAAAATATAAAAAAAAATTTAAAAAAAGTTTGAATAGAGGAATAAAGCATTTGTCAAAAGACGGCCTACAGAAAAAGTATTGTTGATGCCTGATACTCCTTGGCTTAGTGTTGATGAGGAAATTTTAAGTCTCAGGGAAATTCCAATGCTAAGTGTATATTCTGTGTACAACTGAATCCTCCACAACACAAAAAGCTCAGAAAACATACCCTTTACTAATCATATAAGATGTAAAATGGTGAGGGGGCATCGGCACATTTGTAGAGCTTTGTTGACACCCTTCTCCTTGTTGCAGACCTTAGTATTGAGGATGTTGCAGCTCAGTTGAATGAATTAAATGCAATGGGTTTAATTGTGTCTCAAAGTAGCAGGGGCCAGGTGGCAGCACTGAATTGCCAAAGGCAAGGCGATTGTAGTTTCCATAGTGGACAGCATGAAGAAAATATTATCTATAATAAGATTCTAAAGGACTTTTGGTACTAGCTAATCAAAACAGGTGGTTCCAGTTACAAAATACATAAGAATTCTACTTCATTTTTGTTTGATCTACATATACAGAAAAAAAAACCATCTCAAACAAATGAAAGAAAGGCTCCACTGGATTTTAGCAAAAATGAATCTTTTTGTCCATGTACAATTTCCAGACTTGAGTCAGTTTGCAGATTCAGACCCCCTTTAATGATGGGATAGCTGGGTTGCTCTGAGCAACCACCTTGATAAAATATCTAAAAATTTTATTGTTATGTTTTTTTCAGTTCATCCCCATAGGGACCTTCAGCTTTTAATGAGGGTAACTGTATTGTATGGTTTTGTGTGTCAAAGTGATACAAGCTAGAGTCATCAAAGGAAGGAGCCTCAGTTGAGGAAATGCCTCAATAAGAAAAGGAAAATAAAATAAACAAATTTTCTGAGGTGTATTGTATACTGGTTCTAAACTGACTCTTATTTCACAAGATCCTAAAAAACACTGAGGCTCTCCAGTTAAAATAGTGGCTGATAAAAGTCAGGAAATTCATGGAGGTTTGTCTGAAAAATGATTCCCAATACATCCAGTGGGCCCTTAACTCATCCTGTGGTTATTTCCCCAGTTCCAAAACCTATAATTGAGATAGATATACTTAGAAGCTGTGAGAATACTTATATTGGTTCCCTGACATGTGAATTGAGGGATATTATGGTTGGAAAAACTAAATGGAATATCTTATTTTCGTCTCTGCAAAATAAAATAATGAAATAGATGAGTATTGCAACCCAAGAGGCATTGAAGCAATGAGTGCAAAGTTCCCACCACATCTCACTTTTATACATAATTTCAGTCATTTAGTAATGGATACATATGTCTAAAGTATATTCTAGTGTAAAGAAATCATCTTCAACACATGATGCTGTGAAAGCAATATGTACACATGCATAAGAATAAAATTAGACTTTTTTATGGGACACTATGAAAGCAGTTCTTTTTTTAAAAAAAAAGTTTATCAAAATATAAAAGTTTCCATTTTCGCCCCTCCTCCCAACACTCTCCCACTTCCCTTCCCTCTCCATCCCTAAGAGCAGTCCGGGTTTCCTGCTCTGTGGGTAGTTCAAGTTCCTTCCCTCTCCCTCCAGGACCGGGAAGGTGAGTATCCAAACAGACTGGATCCCCCAAAATCCAGAATATGCAGAGGAAACAAGTCCCAGAGTCATTGTCAATGGCTTTTTAGAAAGACTTCGGGTCAGCCACATTCAGGGAATCCAGCCTCCTCCAGAGAAACTGGTTGAATCAAGCGCTCCTTCAGTCTCAATCAACTGGCCTTGGTGAACTCTCATTAGATCAGTCCCCTTGTATCAGTGGGTGATCCGCTCCCCATGAGGATCTGATTTCCTTTTTCTTGTTCTTCCTCTTTCTGCTCCTCCTTTGGACCTTGGGGGGCTCAGTCAGGTGCTCCAATGTGGGTCTCCGTCTGCATCGCCATCCATCGCCAGATGAAGGTTCCCTCTGATCTTGCCCTCCCTGCTCACGTTCTTCTTCCTTCTGTTTCTCGCTTTGAGTCTATAATTTGTGATCCTAGAGAAGCTAGATAAGAAGGTGAACCTGAAGAAAATTTATATAGTTATCCTCCTGGATAATACAACTAGGCAAGATTGCCAAGCAAACTCGGGTGCATTAGGGGTGGGGGAGTGGAAGTAAGGGAAGATGGTTAGGGAGAGGGGAGAGGGCGAGAATTGGGGATGGCTTGGGGGAATGGGAGGGGGGGAGGAGGATGGTTATGGGAGCAGGGAAGTTTATATAGCAACTAAGAGAGCCATTCTAGGGTTTGCAAGAGACTTGATGCTGGAGGGGTTCCCAGTAAAAATTAAATAAAAAATAAATAAATAAATAAAAAGAAAAATAAAAAAAAAAAGAAAACGCTTTACTGAGTCAGGTAAGCCAGACCTAAAAAGAGTAATAAGGTATGTATTCACTCATAAGTGGATTCTAGTCATAATTAAAGGTCTTTGAGTCTATTATTCGTGATCCTAGAGAAGCTAAATAAGAAGGTGAACCTGAAGAAAATTCAGGTAGTTTTCCTCCTGGAGATTGGAAAATTAGACTTTTATCTACCACCTTGCATTTAAAAGACGAACTCCAAAGAGATCAAAGACCAAAATGAGAAATCTGAAAAAAAAAATGACATCAGCAAAAGAAAATATAGGAGTACTCTACATGAATGATATGGGTTCAGGGAAAATTTTTCCGGATAGGATTGCATTTGGCCAAGAATTAAAGCCAACAATTGACAATGGGATGTCATAAAAATCAAATGCTTATGAGCAGCTAAAGAAACAACCAGGTTAAAAGGAAGCCAACGGAAGTGGAATGAATCTCTTCCAGCTATAATCCTGTGAGGAGATTAATATTTACAATATATAAAGAACTAAAAAAAAAAAAAAGAACTAAAAAAAAGAATCACAAATAAATAAATAAATGTAGATAGATGAGATGATTGATAGATCAATAGATAGATAGATAGATAGATAGATAGAGAGAGAGAGAGAGAGAGAGAGGGAATGTCTTCTTCAAACCTTTCCCTTCAGGCTTAGGGAGCTTTGCAAAAGAGAAGGCAGAAAGGTTGTAAGACCCAGAGGTGATGCCTGACTCCAAGGAAACAGTATCTTCCATACACACAGAGCTGATGCACACACAAACTCACACACTGTGGCAGCACACACGGGGACTGTAGGGGTTCAAGTCAGATGGTATCACAGCACTGAGATTACAAATTGGACAATATTGTCCATTCCAAACCAAGAATTATCTCCAATTGACAGAACTTGCAATGGAAAAAATAGTTTTATTAATGCAGTCTCACTGTATATATTAACCATACTTCAGGATAAACTTTATACCCAGCAATAGATGGACATCACAAAATTAACTCAGTAGTATTTTTTTGTAGATTTTTTGGCTCATATTCCTCTATTTGGGTATTTATTTTTGTGTTACTACTTTTGCTGCTTATATATTATGATTTCTGAGTTAGTATTTATGTAAGGGAATGGATTTCAGTAGGTACATTATATAATTTTTTAATTAAAAAAGAAAAAAAAGAAAGAAATGACCCATTTGAAAGATGAGCTTGGCACCTGAGCATAGAATTCTCAGAAGGAGAAAACCAATTATCTAAGAAATATTTCAAAAAATATTCATCAACCCTAGATACTAGCTAAATGCAAATCAAAACATCTTTGAGATTTTATTTTACCATGGTCATAATGGCAAAAACAACTGAAAACAAATACTGGAGTGAGTGTGGACAAAAGGTAACACTCATTCACTCTTTGTGGAATTATAAAGTAATGCAACAACTGCTGTGAATAATCCTTTTGTACACTGATAATATGTACCACTAAAATTGCTTTAATAAAACACTGAATGACCAGTAGCCAGGCAGGAAGTATAGGCGGGGTGATTAAACTAAGGATGAAGGAAGGAGAAGGACTGAGTCAGGAGTCTCCAGCCAGATGCGGAAAGAGCAGGAGATGAATGTGCCATGCTAATAAAGCTACTGCCATGTGGTAAAGCATAGATACATGGGTTAATTTAAATGTAAGAGTTAGGTAGTAACAAGTCTGAATTATCAGCTGAGCATTTCTAATTCATATTCAGCCTCTGCATCAGTCATTTGGGACTGGGTGTTACTGACAGGAAATAGTTGTTTATAAACAAGTATGGAAATCAATGTATAGATTTATCATAAAAGCTAAAAGGTAAACCTAACATATGACATATGACTCACCTGTACCATTCCTTGTATGTGCTGAAAGAACTAAATATCCTACTCCATAGATAATCACTCATGTGCTTGGCTTTTCTACTTATAATAGCTTGAACATTCAAAAAACAAAAGCTAAATGTCCTTCAACCTGTGAAGTAATACTAAGGAATACTCTTCAGCTGTAAAGAAAAATCACATTATGAACTTTTTAGCAAACACAGGGATCTATAAAAATCATATTTAGTAAAGTAACCCTGACCCAGAAAAATATCTCATCTGTTCTCTCTCAGTAGACTTCAGTGGACTTATAGCTCTACACTTTCAGATGTGAGTATGCATCCTAGAGTAACTGCAGAAATCAGGAAAGTAATAGGTATTATTAACCAGGTAGATGATTCAGGGAGCAGCAGAGAAGAAAATGGCAGGGTAAGATTATCTCATCAGAAAAATTAAAAAAGGAAGGCTTTAGTTAGGGATGGAGGAAGGAAATACAGAAGGAAGAAGGAAGTAAAATATAGTAAGGATGTTTTAAAATGTCATAGGTAATCATCATATTAACTACCTAAAATTAATATATAACACATGCAAGCCTGTGTATAAATGTACATATATAGTTTCAGTGAAATTTTTCATCTGTGCTGAAAATGTTTTTTTCATTAGCAAAAGGTCAACTAACAAAATCCCCAACAACAGCCACAGGAAGTCATCTCTTGAATTGTTAAATCAGGGATATTCACAAGACTCTACAAAATAGCTCTTGCTATAGCCCTCAGTTGTCCCCCAGAGGTAGGAAGTAGTTACCTATTGATGAAGATATCATACACTGAGACCAGAAGCCCTTGAGCTGGAAATGATATAAATACTTCATTCTCATGAACTAGATTTCATGGGATCAGGAAGTGTCATGGATATTGCCAAAGGAACTAATAGTCCTATCTATCTGTGATCCTTATGATCCACAATGACCAGCATGGCACCATAACAGTAATGATACAGTAGTGTTATACATACCTTGGTGGTAACCAACAGTGCTTTAATTAGACTTAAGGCCTACTCAACAGGAGAAAAATCATGTCTGGTACCGGAAACCTGTCAAATTCATGGCACACAATTGGTGACCCAATAAAACCAAATGGTCATCCCTAAAAAAATACATACAAGGACATTATACAGACTGTGCAATCTACATTTATAAATGTGTTTACATATAATGCATTTAAAATTAACCAAAAAGAGAGGCCATGAATTTGACAGAGAACAAGATTCAGCACATGGGAGTGTTTAGAGGGAGTAAAAGTTATGGGAGAAATAGTGTAATTATATTAAATTTCAAAAATAAAAAATTCAAATTCCTTTTGTAATAAAATATTAATTTGTATAGGAATTGTTTAAAATGTTATCTTAAATATTTCAGATTTTAAATTTTATATTATTTAAGCAAAACCATCTTTTTAAAAACAAATTTCAAATAGTATAAGTAAATTTTTCACTGTGAGGTACAGTGACTGGCAATCTAAACCCCCAGTGTCATCACAAAATCTGGAGTAGAACCCCAGCGAAGTAGGTAGAATGATTCAGACCTTAATATCTTCCTTTGTTTCTCTAGGCCTAATCACCTAGTCTCACTCTCAGTTTTGAAAGAGAACACCAGCTGTAGCCTTCCCTGTCCCCCACATCTGCTATAGATTCCAGAAATCTTCCTTCTAAATCTTACTTCCTATCACTAGTTGCTTTACACCAGCCCACAATGACAGCAAGCACCCCTGCTCAAGAGCTTTTTCTGCTAGGGAAGAAGGTAGACTGATCCTTGCC
Organism: Myodes glareolus; assembly: GCF_982192425.1. Lineage (NCBI taxonomy): Eukaryota > Metazoa > Chordata > Mammalia > Rodentia > Cricetidae > Myodes > Myodes glareolus. The sequence goes on along the minus strand of NC_142053.1, from coordinate 61,786,106 downwards.
TCTCCTACTCCTCCAGATCAAACCCCCCAGCTTTATCCCAAGCTCCTTAGCAGAATATTTGCTCTCTCTTTCTTAAAGAGGAAGTGAATAAATCCATTAAAAAGAAATCCAGGAATACCTCTGCAGCAGTAGAAGGAAATGAATAAAACTGTTCAAGAATTGAACATGGAAATAGATTCAATAAAGAATATGCAAACTGTAGGAATTCTGGTAGTGAAGCAGTTGGGAATTCAAACAGGAACTAGAGAGGGAAACTTCATCAATAAAATATGGGAGATGGAGGAGAGAATCTCAAGTAGTGAAAACATGATAGGAAAAAATGAATACATGGGTCAAAGAAATTGTTAAATCTAAATGTCTCCTGACACAAAACACCTAGGAAGTCTGGGACACTATGAAAAAAACAAATCTTAGAATAATAGAAATAGAGGAAGGAAAAGATTTTCAGTTTAAAGGCCCAGAAAGTATTTTCCACAAAATCATATGAGAAAATTTTCCTAACATACAGAAGGACATGCCCATAAAGGCACAATAAGCACACAGAACACCAAAGAAAGTGGAATAGAACAGAAAGTCCCCTTGCCACACAGTAATCAAAACACTAAATATACAAAATAAGAAAAAAATATTAAAAGCTTCAAAGAAAAATTGCCAAGTAACATATAAAGGCAGACCTATTGGAATTATATGTGACTTTTCAATGGAGACTCTAAAAGTAAAAAGGGCATGGTCAATGTGTTGTAAAATGTAAGAGACTACTAAACTCACAAAACTTTGAATCACCATACAGAGAGGTAATAAGGTATTCCTTGATTTAAAAAAAATTAAGCAAGATCTATCTACAAACCTACCCCTACTAGATGGAAAACTCTAGCCAACTTAAGTTAACTACAACCATAAAAACACAAGGAATAAAGAATTTCAGATCAGAAAACTCAAAGGAAGGGGATATGCATGTATATACCACCATGACCAATAACAACAACAACAAAAACAGCAATCAACACTTATTAGTTACTGATACCTCGCAATCTCAATGGACAAAGCTCCCCAATAAAAAAGACACAAACTAACAGAATGGATGTGAAAACAGGATCCATTCAATGTTATAAACCAAATTGTCATAATAGATATTTATTGAGAGCATTTCAGCCAAACATTAGAACCTTGTTAAAGGAAGTTTGTCACCGTGGGAGCAGGTTTTAAGGTTTTCTATGCTCAGAATCCTGCCCAGTGTGTCATTCAATTTCCTGTTCCTTGCAAGAAAAGATGTAGCTAGCACCATGTCTACCTTAATGCTACCATGTTCCCCAAAATGATGACAATGGACTGAAGTGCAAAACTTTAGGAAAGCCACCCCAATTACATGTTTTCTTTATAAGGGTTACTGTGGTCATGATGTCTCTTCACTGCAATACAAACCCTAAGACAGATACAGAAAAGGCTTTTGATAAAATCAAACACCACTTCATTACAAAAGCCCTGGAGAGATTAGGGATGCAAGAGACATACATAAATATAATAGACACTTTACAACACATCCACAATCAACATTAATTTAAATGGAAAGAAACACAAAGCATTTCCACTAAAATCATGAACAAGGCATAGTTGATCACTCTTTCTATACCTATTCAATACAGTACCTTAAGGTTTACCTAGAGCAGTAAGGAAACTGAAGGATATCAAGGGGATATAAATTGAAAAGAAAAAAATCTTAATTTGCAGATGACATAATAGTATAAATATATTGGAAGTACTTCCTGGCTCGCTAGAGGTTACAGGAACAGGCAAACTCCCTCCCAAGCAATAATTCCTGTTCTATTTCTTAGCTTATCTGGAGAATGTCATTTGTTGAGCCATATATTTATTATAAGGCCCATATTTCTACTTTGTATGGCAGCCAGAATTTCAGATCAGTTTGCCCCTGCCACGCAGGAGGTGGTCACCTAGCCTTCCACACTAACTAACAAAGGGTCAGGATGTGCTAATTTTGTTTTGCTCCTTCTTTGAAACTTGGAGGAAGCCTAAGATAGAGATGTTAATTCAGCCTATGTGACAGAGGTGGCATACAGAGCACAAAGATAGGAAGACGAAGACATGGGCATAGAAAGGTATGGACATGACCAGAGTCATTCTCCCTGTTACTTAAGAAATAGAATGCTAATGAATTTCCCCCTCAATTTACATTTTGGTATAAAAGCTGTTTGGAGAATAAATGCAGGTGGAATTTTCAGGATGTGAAGTCTGGATTTCATGAGGGATCACTGAAAATCTCCCTCTCAATAAAGCCACGTGAGTTGTGTCTTTATTCCCAAGCCTCCCCTCTGGTCCGGAGAAATAATTTATGGTCAGGGCTGGTCCCAGACCCCAACCGTCCTTGGGCCCAGAAGACTAACATCTGAAAGCTATTTCTAAGTCAAATTCCTGACTTATCTTTAGCTTGAACCTTGGAAAAGATTCCTGCTAGAAGACTTGTGTTAGTAACTCTGCTTAAGAAGCCTACTACCACATCCTTACCATAAGATGGTACCAGTTAATGCAAATTATGGTTTGTCCCCAGCAGGCTGTCTCCATCGCAGCCTCAGACATCTGAACACTTTTCCCCACTTCTGTTCTTTCTGCCCTCATGGACCAAGGAATCCAATGATCTGGAGGAAGAAGCAGAACCACATACATAAGTGACTCTAAAAACTCTACCACTGAATTCCTACAGCTGATAAACACTTTCAGCTAAACAGTTGGATAAAAAAATAACTCACAAAAAACAGTAATCCTTCTTTACACAAATAACAAATACACTGAGAAAGAAATCAGGAAAACAATATCTTTCAATGCCTAAAATAACATAAAATATCTTGCTCTAGCCAACCAAGTGAAAGAATCACATTTTTAAGTATTTAAAGAAGAAATTGAAGAAGACACTAGAAGTTGGAAAGATCTTCCACATTCATGAATTAGGCACCACATGACATAAATGGCCATTTTACCAAAAGTAATCTATAAATTCAATGCGATCTCCATCAAAATTCCAGCATAATTCTTCACAGACCTTGAGAGGACAATTTTCAATTTCATATGGAATCACCAAACAAACAAACAAACAACAACAACAACAACAAAGGATAGCTGAAAAACACCTGAATAGTAAGAAAACTGATACAGGTATCACAATTTCCAATTTTAAATTTTACCAAAAAACTACAGTAATCATAATAGTTTGGCATTATAAAAATAGACATACTAATGAATGGAATTTAACTGAAGAGTAAGACATAAATTCTCACACATACAGACACCTGAACTTGGAAAAAGAAATCAGAAATGCACACTGGAAAAAGACAGTATCTTCAACAAATGGTGCTGGTCAGCTTGGATGTCTGGATGTAGAAGAATGCAGACAGTTCTATACATATCACCCTGTAGAAAACTTAAATTCAATGATAAAAGACTTCAATATGAGGCCAGATACACTGAGCCAGATAGAAGAGAAAGTGAGAAAATTCTTGAACTCGTTAGCACAGAAGAAGAATTTATGAAGACAATAGGTAGCTCTCCACAAAATGACAGCAATGTCCAATTGCAGAGGAAAACTTCAATAGAATTCATTGAACATGGGTCGTATAGAACTTACACCTCCTGTCATTGTTATGGAAAGGTACTCTGCAGGCTACCAAAAGAGAAAAACAATCCAACCCAGCCACAAACCCTTTGATCTACAATGCTGTCCTGCCTACAAAATATGCTAGAGTAATGACAGCACAATGTTTGTGGGAGTAACTAGTTAGTAACTGATTTGATGTAAGGCCCATTCCAAGAGACAGAACTCCAACACAGCTTATGTGACCAAGAACCAGAGACTAGATATGCTAGAGACCTAGGGTAAAATCAAATACTATTGGTCTTTTAAAAAGTTGAATTTAAATTGGTCATAATGATATTCTGCTATGCTTATGCATAAGTGTATTGCTCAGCCATCATCAGGGAAACATTTTTCTTGCAGCAGATGGGAACAAATGCGGAGACACACAACTGGAAAACATATGGAAAAAGAGGACAGATCTTGGAACACATGACTCTAAATGGGATGTCTCTATCAAATCCCTCTATTTAGATCTCAGCAAATCCATGGAATAAAAGGCAGAAAGCATGTAAGAGTCAGAGGGATAGAAAACATCAGTAGTATAAAAGCCTTTAAATTAACTAAACAAAGCTCAAATGAACTTACAGAGACTGAAGCTACAAGCACAGGATCTACTCAGGTCTGCATCAGGTCCTCTGTGTGTAAAGATAATAGCTTTCAGTGTAATGTTTTTATGAGATTCATTAGTGTGTAAATAAGTGAGTCACTGACTCATGTGTTTTCTCTAGAGGATCTTTTTCTTTTGTTGCTTTGCTTTATCGAACTTTGATATGATTTCTGTTTTATTTTCTATTTTATTTTGTTATGTTTTGTTGTTATCTCTTAGAACCCTATTACTTTCTATTGAGAGACACAAATGGAATGGAATCAGATAGAAGTAGGAGGTGAGATGGGGAGGAACTGGGAGGAGTAGAAGGTGGGAAAAATGTAATCGGGATGTATTGTATGAAAAAATAATGTATTTTCAATAAAAGGACAAAAAAAATTTAAACTTTAAAAAATTAAAAATTTGCAAAATTTTTAAGCTTTCAATTTAAGTCAATATTTAAAACATCAATCTGTTTCTAACTCATCAATTATAACAGGTAAGTATTTTCACTGACAAGAATGAGTTTATTACAATGATACAGGAGATCTACTTCTTTCCATAACTCACTGGTGTGAAAATTTTGCTCAACGCAAATATATCATTTTACATTTTGTAATATTATGTTACAGGCTATACCTGGAATCAAGTCAGGGATGAAAAGTAGAAGACAAATCAGTCTAATTTATCATGAATATAGTACAAAGCATTTCGGCATCAAAGAGCCACTTTGTTTTTCTGCGATAGGAAACTTAGAAAAGAATGATTTACTATTTCAAACTCCTTTACAGAATACATATTCACACAGTGCTCAAGCCCTATTAACAAGACAATGCAGATTTTAATTAAATCTTAAAGTTACAAATAAATATGGCAACTGAAAATCCTAATAACAGTTATAAAACAGAAGAAAACTTTCTTTCTTGGTGTTTTGTGTGTCATATTATCACTGAGTCTTAAATGGTTACTATTAAAAGAATCATGGACTCTGAGAATGCACATTGTCTTCTTCATGAAGTATAAAGCATAGAACATTTCTGTATCATTGCTGTCGGGAAACATAAAATGCACATATGGGAGGAATTGAAGCTATAGTAAAACTAATACAAAAAACTCTTAAATCTTCAAATGATGTACATATTTTAATGAATTTTAACTTTCTTCAATAAAATTTATTAGGAAGCTTATATTTATAGTAATTAATATTTTGTTTGATTCTCATTCCTATGACCAGAATATCTAAATTTCCTGAAAAAATAAAGGCATAAAAATTGCACATTCATTATGGAATTTCTGTCACGGGTCTGCTAGCCAGTAGAGAGCAGTGTTTTGATCCGTGGGGCAGAATTTTCATGGGAAATGGATATGACTGAATGAAATGATAGGGCAGAGATATGTGCAGGCCCGTTCATAATAAGGAAGGAGGAACTGCGGTTGCTGGTGTTATAGCAACTGGTGACTGGTTCAGATTCTCCATATTCTGTTTTGTGTTAACTGTGCAGGAATTTGCTTGTTAATAAAAACAGTAAATACTTGACTTCCTCCATCATCTGGTGATCAAGTTTCAAGTTCACAAGCTTCCCATACCCAATCATCTTCTGTGGTACTACCAGTGCCTGCCATGCAAGCTACCAGAGTGCCCTCCTGCCCCTCCACTCGGCATTTCCCACGTGCTGGCCCTGACTCTCTGGAGGTCCAGCATGTCCACCCAGTGCTTGGTGCTCCTCACACCCACCTACTCTGTGGTCTTAGTGCAACATCATTTGACATGCGTCTGTTTTGACCACTGCTCTGCCAAAGCACTGGGAGCAGAGTCTCGTTTAGCCATTCTGAGCCTCAGCTAAGTTTACTGACCATTAGCCCCTTTGGTACCACACCTGCTTCCCTTGTTGGTCAAACATCATCATCACATCTGACTACCTTTGCATGACCTGGTCATCCAAATATCATCGCTGCCTGCTGGTCAAACATCATCACTACATCTACACAACCCATTTTCCGAGGATGGAAACTCTGGTAAGTTACCTGGGAACCTTTAAATGGGAAACTAAACTATTGAAAAAAACATGGGAAAAGGGCAATCTTAAAACCTTTCCCAGGTTAATTACAAGGTATTTCTTTATACCTCAGGCTGCCCTTGGGCAGGGCGATTCTCTTGCTTGAGACTTCTTAGTTATACTGTAGATGTGAAATACCAGGTCCAAATAAAAAGTCTCTTCTTAAAAGGGAAATTACATAAGAGTTTACCAAGAAAATAATAATTCCATGAGGATTGTTTCTAAATACAGATGAGATTTAATCTTCAAACAGATATTATGGTATATACAAAAAAGCTACAAATGTATGATGACTCAGAGTAGAAATATCTAGACCTAAAATCCTTTTTAGAGTAGGAAAACAAAAGTAGTCAACTGCATCTTTATTTATGAATACAAAACTGTGAGGACAATGTGACTGGTCAGCAGGGAAGAGTTCTAGGTCTTAACCCTGAAGCTTGAATTTAATGCCTTAGGTATATACTATCAGGGAAAATCCTGCTCTCTCAAGTTGTCATCTGACTTCTACACTAATACCATGACACATAAACCCAGTAGACATACACTAAATAGTTGAATATTAAAAAAATATAAAGAAAATTATGAAGCATTCCTCGGAAAGAGATGCTCCAAAAGCAGCTGTACTTTGTTTAAATATTCAATTCAGTTGCATTGTTAAAGGACAGAAAAAGTATAGGAATACTGCAGTCTCTTCCTAGAGATAAATGTTACCAAGAGATATGATTTTTGTAGTGTAAATAAGTCTGGATCAGAAAGAAAATTGAATATACCTAACATCTAGCCATGGAAGAAATGTTGACGTGTATTCAATATTAACGATACAGGTTATAAAACATGCAGCCATGTAAGTGGCTTTTAGAAGCATTATTGTGCTCCTCGGTGGGTTTAGAATAAAGTTACATGACTCCACTAACTTTCCAGTGTATCTCTCTGACCACTTCCAAAGAGAGGGAGACATTTAAAAAGTGAACTGGTCTCTGCCGAGTGCTGTATAAATTATACACTGATTTTCACTGACTGTATGAAGATTCATGGGGCTGGTTCTCTATTTTCTTTATCTTTCTTAAGCTAAACCCAAAGCCAGATATACAGAAACTTGACAAGTAGGAGAATTACCTGAAATCTTTGTTAATCCTGTCTGTACAGGATCATCTTTTTCTCCAAGTGTGGGATGAAGACTGGATTCAAGTTCACTAGCCCAAGCAGTCACTGCATCATAGGTACCTATTGCATCCTTATTATCATGTTCAAGCCCAGATTAGTTTCAGTCTGTTTCACCTTACTTTCCTGGACACAGTCTCTAACATCTATCTACTTTCCCTTGTCAATGGTGACACTATGTTCTTGCTGAGTTTTATACTTCTTTCTGCTTAATGCTTTCTCTTGAGGAGCACCATTTTCAGTAAAACTTGAATACATTTTCATGATGAGTGCATCAAATTGAGGGGCTAGATTTAATGACCTTTTTGAAATTACTTTGCTTCTGTACACAGGACATTCTTTGTTGCCGCGTCTAAGGGCTGTGACAATACAATTTTTACAAAACCAATGGAAACAGGTTGTAGTGATCATGGTATTCTTCATTGCATCCATGCAAATTGGGCATCTGATGTTATTTCACTCCTCACTACTTGAGGCCACGGTGTCCAATTTTCTTGAAGTAGCCTTCTGAGATGTTTCCTGCAATTCCTGTAAGCTCTATTCCAATGTTTCCCTTACTAGTTGTACTGCATTTATCTGAACTGCCTGTGACATTGTGGTTTCTGATAAAAGCTGAGGCTCCTCTCTTCTCAGATTGGGCTGGACTTGGGATTTTGCTTTGTTCTCCTTTGATTCATCCATCGAAAACTGAGCATCTGCTTATCCAACTATACTGGAATGCTTTATATATGTAAAAACCTACAAAGATTGAAAATAAAGAAAACCCTAGCTTGATAAGGAAAATAATCAGAGTTTTATAGTTAGACATTTCAACAGTTAATAGGTGATATATCATAGGGAATATATCTCAAAAAAAAAAAACAAACATAGATTGGAAAACTAAATTTACCCCTCAAAAGATACACTGGATGAAATGTTTTAATCAAGAAACAGAAAAAAAATTAAAAAAGAAATTGTCACCTGACTAATTAATTTTAAGAGGAATTTTCAACACTAACTACAAAAACACAGAAATTAAGAATTGTAAGTCAGAAGGGGGTAAAAACTACAGACTGTTAATGACTCCTGAGAGGGAGAGAGAACCTTTTCCAGGGATGAGGCCCTTAATTGGTTATCCAATACAAAGTGGTCAGGACTTCAGCCACATTCAAACAAGAAACAAAATAGGACTTTTAATGTTTATTTATATATTTATGGAAAATGAAAATGTGAGTCTCCCATTACTTCAAACTAAGAATTACTTTTCATATAAATGCAGTTTTCTTATCAAATAATGACCAAACCTTAAAATCACAAGTGCTAGAATACAGCTCGTGTGTATGGGAGTTTACACAGTCATTGAAAGACTGATCTTCCAGGTGACTTTCCAATTGTATACGAAGGTCCGCAGTGATATAGTTAGAAAAAAAGTAAATGATTATCTTTAATTTACTTAAAACAATGTCAGATGGTTTAACTTTTATAATTCATAGCTACTTTCTTAAGATTAAAAATTAAAAGGTGATATAAACTAGCAAGGAAAAAGTATTGTGTACCATTACATAAAGTTCTAGGTAAAAGCAATATATGGAGCTTAATAAAAAGGGTAATATACATTCTTTCAGAATCACATTACTTTAAAAAAACATTAACATTGTTATTAGGGGGATCTAATGGCAAGTATCCCTCCCTGGTTTGTTTACTCTACAAGCTCAGAGTAATTTTAACTTCTGAGCCCCAGCCTGCAGAATATCTTTTCCTTGAGGATGAAATTTGAATCAGAACTCTGCAGTGTTCTGCATGTTGAAAATCTGTTTGGGCCATACACAGGAGAGGACACGAGAGGAAATAATAATTAAAAGTCTCACAATAATAAGAATAACAATAAAAAAATCTCAGGCCAAGACGGGCTCAACACAAAATTCTAGTAGACTTTCAAATACGAAGCAATGCCAATACTTGTCATTATCCTACAAAGATCTATTTAAAAGAATGCATGGTATTGACATTAAAAATAGATGCATCTATCAATAGAATCAAATTGAAGATCCGTACATAATTTCACACAACAATGGACAGCTGATTTTTTGATAAAGCAGCCAGAAATACACAGTAGAAAAATACACCATTTTAAACAAATGGTGCTGCTCAAATTGAATGTCTACATGCAGAAAAATGCAAAGAGGTACATAGTTATCACTGTACATCAAACTCAATTTCAAAAAGAGCAAGTACTTCAAAATAAGGTCAGATACAGTGAATTTGATAGAAGTGATAGGGAAAAATAGTCTTGAACTCATTAGCACAGGTAAAAAGCTTTCTGAACAGAATACTATTAGTGTAGGCATTAAGATGAATAAATGAAACCTCATGACACTGAGAAGCTTGTGTAAGGAAACAACACCTCTGTTTATGACAAAGTGAGGGGCTACACAACTAATGGAGGGGTTGTATCTAAAATGTATAAATAACTAAAAATTCTGGACACCAAGAAAATAGATAGCTCAATTAAAAAATAGGGTACAGATCTGAACAGAGCATTCTCAAAAGATGAAAAACAATTGCCTGAGAAACACTTAAAGACAGGTTCAAAATTCTTATCTACCATTAAAATACAAATCAAAAACTACCTTTAGTTTCCATCTTATATCATTCAGCATGGCCAAGATCTATAAAGCAAATGACATTTCATTATTTTGAAGATGTAGGGTAAAGTATGGGAAACACTCATCCATTACTGGTTCAAGTGCAAAGTTGTTAAGCCACTATGGAAATAAGTATGACAGTGTCTCAGTTATAAATAGATCCACTTAAACATCCAGCTATACTATTCATGGGCATATACAGAAAGGATGCTTCATTTTACTAAAAAGACACTTGCTTAACCATATTCATTTTGTTGTATTCATAACAGTCAGAAATTGGAAACAGCATAGATGCCCATTAATGGATGAAAAGATAGAGAAAATGTGGTACACTGGCACAATGGGGTATTAAATAAGGTATTAAAATATTGAAATCACGAAATTAGTAGTAAAATGGCTAGGTCTAAAAAAACTCATCCTGCTTGAAGTAATCTAGATTCTAAGACAAATATGGCATGTATTCATTATATGTGGGTATTCAATGTTAAGTTCCTGATAAGCAGACTACAATCAGAATAATCAGAGTTTGGTATAGTCTATTGGACTAAGAGGCAAGGAATGGTCTTCCTATGAAAGTAAAATGGAAGAGATAGTTGTGGGTGGGTGGGCACTGGAAAGGGAGGATCAAATGGGAAAGAGGAGGGAAAAGGGTTAAGGGAGGGACCATGGTAACGGGTAGCTAAAATGAAGGACCTTTTGAAGTCCTATGAAACTAAACTATTTTGGAATCATCAAATAACACATTTCTCACCATGAAATCGAACCTCCAGTGATGGGGCTGGATTATATCTGAATGAATTGTTGGTCAAAAGGGCCTCATAGAAACCCCCAAACAACCCAGGCTACTGTCAAGTCTATTGGTTTCTCTCCACAAACTGATGCTAAAATCTTACTATTGAAGACAATATTTACATAACTCATTGAATACAGAGAAATTATGTTCATTCCTACCTAGGACTTTTGCCCCTATGTCTAGTATTTATGGTACTGGAAGGTACTCTGCAGACTTCCAGAGGAGAAAGGTTAACATCAACCCAGCTACAAATCCTTCCATCTTCAATGGTGACTTTCCTGCAAGATATGCTGGCATAATAACAGCACAAAGCTTATAGGAATAACCAGTCAATATCTGACTAAATTTAAGGCCCACTCCATGAAATAAACCCATCGCTGACAGTGCTCAGGTGGCCAAGAACCTGAGACTCTATTGTTCATAATGCTAAAAGAAAACCAAATACTACTACACAGCTAAAGAAACATAGCAGGAAAATTATTCATAATGACATTCTGTTATATTCCTAGATAAGCATCTTGTTCAGTCATAATAAGAGAAGCTTCCTCCTGTAATAGATGGAAACAAATGCAGACACCCACAGCTTGAAAACATATGGAGACAGAGGACAGATCTTAGAACATTCTGTCCTAAACAGTATTTCTACATCAAACACCTCCCTCAGGGTTCAGGAAACTCTGTAAGAGGATGCAGAAAGATTCCATGAGCCAGAGGGCTAGAAGACACTAAGGAAACAAGATCTAGAGACAACAAGGCTGACATACATATGAACTCACAGAGACTGTGGAAATATGCACAGGGCCAGAACAGATATAAGCAAGATGGGGTCCCTGTGGTGAGAAGTGGAGTAGACACAAGATCCCATTCCTAACTAATAAGACACTTCAATTGGAAATAACTTCGAAAGAATAAGTTAGTTTTCTCCAGGGGAGTCTCAGTCTCACTGGGTATATAAACCACTGTTATGTCCAAGCCCCATGCCCAGCAGCAGATTGCTAACACAATATAAACCTTTTTACTTTCTGTTTTTGTTTTCTTTTTGTCTCACAAGGATTTGACTGGATGTTTTTGTTGTTTTATTTTTCTTTACATTTCTGTGATGGCTAGTGTTACATCAACTTGAGACAAGCAATTCTAAATGGAGGTAACCTCAAATAAGAGAAGGCATATTCTCAATTATTGACTTGGGAGGGCCGAGACGACTGCAAGTGGTATCATCCCTGCATTGGTGGTCCTAATTCCTAAAAGAAAGCAAGCTGAGCAAGATGTGGGAACCAAGCAAGTCAACAGCACCTCCCCCATAACCTCTGCATCAGCTTTTGCCTCCAGATTTCTGCTCTGTTTAAGTTCCTGTCCTGACTTCCTTTAATAATGAACACTGATATGGAAGTGTATGGCAAATAAATCCTTTCCATCCCACCTTAATTTTTTAGGTCATGCTGTTTTGTCACAGCAATAGAAACCAAAACTAAGACAAGATCATTTATTTCTCTATTATGTGGTTTCTGGTTTAATTTTTGTGGATTTTCTCTAGAAAGAATGTGTATTCTCCAGCACCTGTATGTATTTGTTAGATTTTACTTTGTGTCTCTTTTCCTGTTTTTTTTTCTTCATCCTTTTCTGGCATATATAAATGTTTGTGTGTGTGTGTTTACACAGACATATATATAATTATTATTTAGATGTCTATTCATATTTTAATGAGACAGAGAATGTAAGGGTGAAAATTTGGGTGAGTAGGGAAGTGGGAAAGCTCTGGGAGGAGCTGGGGAAAGGAAAGCATAGCCAGAATACATTGTATGAAAAAAATATTCTTTTTCAATTAATTAATTAATTTATGTTTCTCTTTCTCCTCTCCTCCAGACCCAGTCTCCACTCCCCTCTGTTCTCAGCTCCCAATCTATTCTTCCCCATTTTCTGTTCAGGAAAGGGCAGATTGCTCATGGATATTAACAAAACACGGCATATCAAGGTGCAGTAATACTAAATACCTCACCATGTATTAATGTCGGGCAAGTCACAAAAGTTGGCAAAGAGTCAGACACAGTTTCTGCTCCCACTGTCAGCAGTCTCACAAGAGTTTCAAGCTAAACAACTGTAACATATATGCACAGTGCCTAGGTCAGTCCCAGGTAGGCTCCCTGGTTGTTGGTTCAGTCTCTGAGCTGCTATGAGCCCAGATTAGTCAATTCTCTGAGTTTTCTTGTGCTATCCTTGACCTCTCTGGCTCCTATAATCATTTCTCTCCCACTTCTGTGGGGTTCTCTGAACTCTGTCAAATGTTTTGCTATGGGTCTGTATCTCCTTCAAAAATCTATTTTCAATAAAATCAATTAACAAAGGTTAAACCTATCCCCAAAAAACCTGGCAATGATAGTTGTTATAAATATTATTTGCTTTTAGTAAGTTGATGGATCTGATTTTGTTGCTTGATCTCATAATATTTTGGAAGTTAATTGAAGTAGAAAGTAACAGGTAATTGGAAGATAGAAAATATAAATATAAAGAATAAGTATATATTGTGTGGTCAGCTTGTTCATAGATTCATTGGCCACCAGGCTATGAGGACAAAGTGAGCAGAGTCAGTTTGCAGGGCTTTGTATGGCCTGACATGAAAGAAACAGCCTTCTGGGAGTCTCTTTCAATGTTATAACTCAGTTTTATTACAGAGTAAGTTAAAAATATAATCTGGGAACAGAAGCCAGAGCATCACCTAATTTATGTTTGGCAGCTTGTTACTATCATATATCTAGAGCACAATACCTAATTATCATATTGGCAGAAAGAGGAGACCATTTGCAGGGAACTGTATCAAAGGTCACACTTAAGATAAATATACTCAGGTACAGCTTCCAAATAAGCTCAAGAAAATAATAGCAAGCCTGACTAAAGAAAAGGAGTCCTCTATTTGGTGCTGAGTTCAGAGAGCTGTCTGGACACGGTGGACTGTAATCTTAAACAGCAAAGCCCTCCTTCTCTATACATATTATAGAGAAGAAATGTAAAGAAGAAAAGAATACATTTTGAATGAGCAAGAATTTTTATATTACAAAATAAAAATTTCCCTAAAATAGAGTAAGTTTTTGCAAAATAAAGCAAAAATGAGAAAAAAGTATAAAATTGATAGTAATCACAAAATGTCACAAAAATTTTATCAAAAATAAAACATAAAAATGATATATGTAAGATGATTCAAATTTACTATATATAAGATCCAACTTTAACATGCTGGAAAATATAGTTCTGTTGGTAAGAGCATTTGCCTAGCATGCAGAATGCCCTGGGTTCGACATCCAGTACTGAAAAGAATGTGGATGGTTTTCCATTGCTGTAATTCCAGTTTTTAGAGTATCAGGAGTTTAAGGTCACCTTAGCTACATAGCAAATCCAGGTCATTATAGGCTTCATGAGAGCTACAGGTATAACACGTAAAATATTCTTCTACTTAAAACAATGTGCTTTACCTTAATATCTGTATCTGTTCTTCCAAACATACATAAACTAATTTAAAGTACAAATATTTTATGTTGTATTGAGAACCATGGTTTCTGCTAAACTTTTCATCATTTTGCCTACTTAAGAAACCAAATTTAACTAGCAATCCAACAGGGCTACTGCCACAAAAAGGAGATTTACTTTGAAATAATTGTTCTTACAGGTACTTTAAGTTAAATGACATTTTCAAAGGCCAAGAATTTTCTTACATATATTAAAACATCTTAGGTCATTTACAAAACTTAGCAAGTTTTATACTTTTTAAATTATGTGGCAGAGTAAGTAGCCAATGCATAGTACCTAAAAGAAGATGATAGCCTTGGCCAGTTTCCATAGTAGAACATGTAGCCAAGAGAAGATCAACTGTGAAGTTCAGAGTTTATGATCTATGTCTTTCAAATCGAGATTCCACTTTGGAGCACGCTAAAATGTCCTCAGTGAAGGGAGTATCAGAAACCATTAACTACTGCCCTGCTCTGCTCTTTGGTTTTATCCTTATAAATTGGACAATTTGGTATTGTGAAATTGCATGGTGACATAATATTTAGTTTATTCTTTCTTCACTAAACTTTCTCTAACATGTGGGCTGCAATTTATAGAAAGCATAGAGGCATTGTACATGCAGCTATTTGCTTAATCTCCTTTAGTGCTCAGGCTTTTGGGGTGACCCCTGAGCACAGAGCTGTTGCTTAGGTGGTATTTGAAATGGACCCTCACAGGCATGAGGCTGGGAAAAATCCTGTGTCTTTTCATTGATTCTCCATCTTCTTTTTGTAGACTGTGCAGATCGCTATTTGTAGATTACTATCCTTTGCATCCAAAGAAAATATTGTCAGTTTCTACTACAAACGAATAAGGCAACTGAAAATGTTATTTTATATGCACAAATATTCCAGCAAAGACACCTCTAGTAATCAAAGAGCTTGGAAACTTAACACGAGGAGGGATTATATGAGCAAACAAGGTAAGGTCATGACAGGGAAACTCACAGAGACAGCTGACCTGAGCTCATGGAAGCTCACAAACTTCAGACCGACAGCTAAGGAACCTACAGGGGGCACAGTAGGCTCCCCGCATGTGGGCTACAGTTGTGTAGCTTGGCCTGTGTGAAGAGCCCCTGGCAATGGGACCAGAATCAATCCCTGATGCACGAACTGGCTTTTAGGACCCCATTCCCTGTGGTGAAATGCCTTGCTCAGCCTTGATGCAGGAGAGAGAAGCTTGATTCTTTCTCAACTTGATATGTCAGGCTTTGTTGAGTCCACATGAGAGATGGACTGGGGAAGGTGGCTGGAAGTAGAAGAAAGGGAAGGATTGGAACTGTGATTGGTATGTAAAATGAATAAAAATTTAAAATAAAAAAACTAAAAAAGAAACCAAATTTTAATGAAATCTAAATGTATTTAAATTTTGTTTTCATTTAAGTTTTGAGTGCTAAGTGCAAGTTATAACAAAAATCCAGGACTTCATCTTCAAAACTGGAAAAAATGTCCTTCCTGGTGTTCATCAACCAAAGTTTGGATGCTGAAACTAAATGTTGTAAATGGCTTAAAGCCAGCCAGTTTGTTTAACCTGTTATTCAAGGTCAAGCCAAACCCAGAGGACAGTGGGTTCTCATAAGGTCCCTCTGACTTCATCTTTTTGATAAAACTGGCAATCAATAGAAATAAAAACTAAGAAATATATACAAATCCATGTGAATTAAACAATATTCTACTGAATGATGAATGGGTCACTGAGAAACCAAGATCACTACAAAGTTTGAAAATTCAAGATTCCTATAATTGAATGCAAAGCAAAGCATAACATATTAAAAACTGTCAGAAAAAATGCAAAGTTGCTACACAGGGCAGTTAGTAGGCATACATACTTATATTAAAATTAAAGAAATCACAAAGAAATATTCATCTAATGATCTTTACCAAACAAGAATAGGCCAAAGTCTGACTACTGACTATGGGACAAATAGTTCAGGCACTCTCTCCTCCACCACCCAGGGTCCTAGCTGAAATCATCTCCATGGACTCCTGGGGGTCCCCTTCAGGGCCAAGCATCTTGCCAACCCCAAAATGGCTTCCTTAATTAAGATATTTCCTTCCCTGCTCCCATATCTACCCTTCGTCCATCTCAACCATCCCATTCCCTTAAGTCCTCCCAAATCCTCCCCTTTCCCCTCTCTCCCACACTGTTCCCTTCCCCCATCCCACCCCCACCCCATGCTCTCAACTTTTTCTTGGCGATCTTGTCTACTTCCAATTTCCAGGAGGATCTATATATGTTTCTCTTTGGGTTCACCTTATTATTTAGCTTCTCTAGAATCACGAACTATAGGCTCAATGTTCTTTATTTATGGCTAGAATCAACCAATGAGTGAGTAAATACAATATTCATCTTTTTGGGTCTGGGTTATCTCACAGAGTATAGTGTTTTCTATTCCCATGCATTTGCATGCAAAATTCAAAATGTCATTGTTTAATACCACTGAGTAGTGCCACATTTTATTTATCCATTCTTCCACTGAGGGACATTTAGGTTGTTTCCAGGTTCTGGCTATTACAAATAATGCTGCTATGAATGTAGTTGAACAAATGATTTTGTAGTATGATTGGGCATCTCTTGTCTATATTCCCAACAGTGATATCGCTGAATCTTGAGATAGGTTGATTCCCATTTTTCTGAGAAACTGCCACAGTGATTCCCAAAGTGGCTGCACAAGTTTGCATTCCCACCCCAAAGGATGAGAATTCCCCTTACTTCACATCCTCTCCAGCATAAGCTATTATTGATGTCTTGGATTTTAGCCATTCTGACAGGTATAAGATGGTATCTCATATTTGTTTTGATTTGCATTTCCCTGATAGCTAAGGAAGTTGAACATACCCTTAAGAATCTTTCAGCCACTTGAAATTCTTCTGTTGAGAATTCTCTGTTCAGTTCAGCACCTCATTTTTATTTGGGTTATTTAGAATTTTGATTTCTAGTTTCTTGTGTTCTTTATATATGTTGGAGATCAGACCTTTTGTCTGATTAGGGGTTGGTGAAGAACTTCTCTCATTCAGTAGGTTGTCCTTTTGTCTTAATGAGAAGCTTTACAGAAGCTTCTCAGCTTCAGGAGGTCCTATTTATTTATTGTTGCTCTTATTGTCTGTGAAACTGGGGTTATATGTAGGAAGTGTTCTCCTGTGCCCATGTATTTCAGGATACTTCCCACTTTCTCTTCTATCAGATTCAGTGTGATCAGAATTATTTTGAGGTCTTTAATCCATTTGGACTTGAGTTTTGTACATGGTGATAGATATGGATCTATTTTCATTCTTCTACAGGTTGACATCCAGTTATGCCAGCACCATTTGTTAAAGATGCTTTCTTTCTTCCATTGTGTAATTTTAGTTTTTTTGTCAATTAGTTATTGTCTCTGTTTTTATGCCAATACCAAGCTGTTTTCATTACTGTTAACACTGTAATAGAGTATGATATCAGGGATGGTAATACCTCTGGAAGTTTCTTTATTGTATAGGATTGTTTTGGCTATCCTGGGCTTTTTGCTTGGCAACTGAAAGTTGATTATTGCTCTCTCAAGGTCAGTGAATATTTTGTGGAGGGATTTTGATGGGATTGCACTGAATCTATAGATTAACTTTGGTAGGATTGCCATTTTTATTCAGTTGATCCTACCAATCCAAGAGCATAGGAGCTTTTTCCATTTTCTGGTATCCTCATCAATTTCTTTCTTCAAAGACTTAAAGTTCTTGGCAAAAAAATCTTTAACTTCCTTGATTAGTGTTACCCCAAGATACTTTATGCTATTTGTGCATATCATGAAAGATGATGTTTTTCTGATTTTCCTCTCTGCTTCTTTATCCTTTGTGCATAGGAGGCTATTAGTTTTTTAGTTAATCTTGTATCCTGCCACAAGGTATTTACCTGAAGGTATTTACCAGCAGCAGGGAGTCTCTGGTAGAGTTCTTGATGTCACTTATGTACACTATAATATCATATGCAAACAATGAAAGTTTGACTTCTTCTATTTTCAATTTGAATCTCCTTGATCTCCTTATGTTGTTTTACTGCTATGGCTAGAACTTCAAGTGCTATGTTGAAGAGATACGGAGAGACTGGACAGCCTTGTCTTGTTCCTGATTTTAGTGGCATGGCTTTGAGTTTCTCTCCATTTAATATGACATTGGCTGTCAGCTTGCTGTGTATTGCTTTTGTTATTCTTAGATATGATCCTTGTATTCCTAAGACCTTTATCATAAAGGGATGTTGAATTTTGTCAAATGCTTTTTCAGAATCTAATGAAATGATCGTATGGTTTTCTTTTTTCTTTCAGTTTATTTATATAATGGATTACATTGATATATTTTCTTTCTTTTTTTGTAATTTTATTAAATTATAAAAGTTTCCATTTCTGCCCCTCCTCCCACCACCCTCCCACTCCCCCCACTCCCTCTCCTCCTCCCTCTCCATCCCTAAGAGCAGTCAGAGTTTCCTGCCCAGTGGGAAGTTCAAGTTCCTCCCGCCTCCCTCCAGGTCCAGGAAGGTTAGTGTCCAGACGGACTGGATCCGCAAAATCTAGTATATGCAGAGGAAACAAGTCCCAATGCCATTGTCAATGGCTTTTCAGAAAGACTCCGGCCAGCCACATTCAGAGAATCTGGTTGGATTGCGTCCTCATTCAGTCCCAGTCCAACTGGCCTTGGTAAACTCTCATTAGATCCGTCCCCTTGTATCAGTGGGTGATCACATACCTCGCAGTCCTTATTTCCTTTTTCATTTTCTTCCTCCTTCTGCTCCTCATTTGGACCTTGGGAGGCTCAGTCCGGTGCTCCAATGTTGGTCTCCATCTGTATCGCCATCCATCGTGGGATGAAGGTTCTCTCTGATCTTGCCGTCTTTGCTCACGTTCTCTTTCCTTCTGCTTCTCGTTTGGACCTAGGGAGTTAAGTCCAGTGTTACGATATGGGTCTCTGTCTCTATCTCCATCCATCGCCAGAAGAAGGTTCTATGGTGATAAGCAAAATATTCATCAGTGTGGTTTGGGGCCTATGTCGTTTCAGGCACCCTCTCATCTGTCCCGAGAACAATCTGGGGATCTCCTTGGACCTGTGATCCCATTTATAATCAAGTCTCCTGTAAACCCTAAGATGACTCCCTTAGTTGAAATATATTCTTCCCTGATCTCATATCCATCCTTCCTCCCTCCCGCCATCCCAGTCCACCTAGCTTTCCCCATTTCTCCCCTACTCCCTTCTCTATAACCCTCTCCCCTTCCAACAACCATCCCACCCCCCCATGCACCCGAGGTTACCTGGGACTCTTGTATATTTCCAATCTCCAGTAGGATAAGTACATGATTTTCATCAGGTTTGCCTCCTTATTTAGCTTCTCTAGGATCACGAATAATAGGCTCAAAGACCTTTAATTATGGTTAGAATCAACATATGAGTGAATACATAACATATTCCTCTTTTTGGGTCTGGCTTACCTCACTCACTAAAGCATTTACTATGTCCATCCAAAATTCAAGATGTCATTGTTTTTTACCACCGAGTAGAACTCTAATGTGTATATGTTCCACACCTTTTTTAACCATTCTTCTATTGAGGGGCACCTAGGCTGTTTCCAGGTTCTGGCTATTATAAATAGTGCTGCTATGAACATAGTAGAACAAATGCTTTTGTAGTATGTTAAGGAATCTCTAGGGTATATTCCCAAGAGTGGAATTGCTGGGTCCTGAGGGAGGTTGACTCCCAGTTTCCTGAGAAACCGCCACACTGATTTCCACAGTGGCTGCACAAGTTTGCACTTCCACAAACAATGGATGAGTGTTCCCCTCACTACACATCTTCTCCAGCATAGGCTATCATTGGTGTTTTTGATTTTGGCTATTCTGACAGGTGTAAGATGATATCTCAAAGTTGTTTTGATTTGCATTTCCCTGATCACTAAGGAGGTTGAGCATGACCTTAAGTGCCTTTTGGCCATTCGAAGTTCATCTGTTGTGAATTCTCTGTTCAGTTCAGTACCCCATTTTTTAATTGGGTTAATTAGAGTTTTAGTGTCTAGTTTCTTGAGTTCTTTGTATATTTTGGAGATCAGACCATTGTCTGATGAGGGATTTGTGAAGATCTTCTCCCAGTCCGAAGGTAGCCTTTTGGTCTTACTGACAGTGTCCTTTGCTTTACAGAAGCTTCTCAGTTTCAGTAGGTCCCATTTATTCATTGCTTCTCTTATTGTCTGTGCTCCTGGGGTTCTGCTTAGGAACTGGTCTCCTGTGCCTTTATCTTGTAGACTACTTCCCACTTTCTCTTCTATCAGGTTCAAAGTGGCCGGATTAATGTTGATGTCTTTAATCCATTTGGAACTGAGTTTTGTGCATGGTGATAGATATGGATCTATTTTCATTCTTCTACAGATTGACATCCAGTTATGCCAGCACCATTTGTTAAAGATGCTTTCTTTCTTCCATTGTATGCCTTTAGCTCCCTTGTCAAATATCAGGTGTTCATACGTTTGTGGGTTAATACCCGGGTCTTCTATTCGATTCCATAGGTCGACTTCTCTGTTGTTATGCCAATACCAAGCTGTTTTCAATACTGTTGCTCTGTAATAGAGTTTGAAGTCAGGGATGGTAATGCCTCCAGAAGTTCCTTTATTGTATAAGATTGTTTTGGCTATCCTGGGTTTTTTGTTTTTCCATATAAACTTGATTATTGTTCTCTCCGGGTCTGTGAAGAAGTTTGATGGGAATTGTGTTGAATCTATAGATTGCTTTTGGTAGAATTGCCATTTTTACTATGTTGATTCTCCCAATCCAAGAACAGGGGAGGTCTTTCCATTTTCTGGTATCCTCCTCAATTTCTTTCTTCAAAGACTTAAAGTTCTTGTGAAACAGGTCTTTCACTTCTTTGGTTAGAGTAACCCCAAGATATTTTATGCTTTTTGTGGCTATCGTGAAAGGTGATGTTTCTCTTATTTCCCTCCCTGCTTCTTTATCCTTTGTGTATAGGAGGGCAACTGACTTTTTGTAGTTGTTCTTGTATCCTGCCACATTACTAAAGGTGTTTATCAGCTGTAGGAGTTCTTTGGTAGAGTTTTTGGGGTCGCTTATGTACACTATCATATCGTCTGCAAATAACGAGAGTTTAACTTCATCCTTTCCAATTCGAATCCCATTGGTCCCCTTATGTTGTCTTATTGCTATTGCTAGAACTTCAAGCACTATATTGAAGATGTATGGAGAGAGTGGACAGCCTTGTCGTGTTCCTGATTTTAGTGGAAAGGCTTTGAGTTTCTTTCCATTCAATTTGTTGTTAGCTGTCGACTTGCTGTATATTGCTTTTATTGTATTTAGGTATGATCCTTGTATCCCTAGTCTCTCCAACACCTTTATCTTAAATGGGTGCTGAATTTTGTCAAATGCTTTTTCAGCATCCAATGAAATTATCATATGTTTTTTTTCTTTCAGTTTATTCATATGATGGATTACATTGATAGATTTGCATATGTTGAACCAGCCCTGCATCTCTGGAATGAAGCCTACTTGATCATAATGAATAATTTTTCTCATGTGTTCTTGGATTTGGTTCGCCAGTATTTTATTGAGAATTTTCGTGTCGATGTTCATGAGTGAGATAGGCCTGTAATTCTCTTTCTTGGTTGTGTCTTTGTGTGGTTTTGGTATTAGGGTGACTGTAGCTTCATAAAAGGAGTTTGTCCATGACTCTTCTGTTTCTATACTGTGGAATACATTAAGGTGTATAGGTATTAGCTCTTCCTGGAAGTTCTGATATAATTCTGCATTGAAACCATCTGGTCCAGGGCTTTTTTTGGTAGGGAGATTTTTGATATCAGCTTCTAATTCTTAGCGACTAACAGGTCTAATTAGATTGTTCACCTGTTGTTGGTTCAACTTTGGTATATGGATTTATCTAAAAATCTATCTTTATTTCTTCCTTGACCCAGGGGTGATTTAGTAGTTGACTGTTCAACTTCCATGAGTTTGTTGGCTTCCTGGGGGTAGCATTGTTGTTGAATTCTAACTTTAATCTATGGTGATCTGACAAGACACAGGTAGTTACAAATATTTTTTTGTATCTGTGGAAGTTTGCTTTGTTACCGAGAATGTGGTCAATTTTTGAGAAGGTTCCATGAGCTGCAGAGAAGAAGGTATGTTCTTTCCTATTTGGGTGGAACGTTCTATAGATGTCTGTTAAGTCCATTTGATTCAATACCTCCAATAATTCTCTTATTTATCTGTTAGGTTTCTGTCTGATTGACCTGTCCATTGGTGAGAGAGGTGTGTTGAAGTCTCCTACTATTAGTGTGTGTGGTTTGATGACTGCCTTGAGTTTTAGAAGAGTTTCTTTTACAAATGTGGGTGCCTTTATATTAGGGGCATAGATATTCAGGATTGAGACTTCATCCTGATGAATTGTTCCTGTTATGAGTATGAAATGTCCATCTCCATCTCTTCTGATTGATTTTAGTTTGAAGTCGATTTCGTTAGATATTAGAATCGCCACACCCACTTATTTCTTAGGTCCATTTGCTTGGAAAACCTTTTCCCAACCCTTTACTCTGAGTAGATGTCTGTCTTTGTGGTTGAGGTGTGCTTCTTGTAAACAGCAGAATGTTGGATCTTGTTTTCGTATCCAATCTCTAAGTCTGTGCCTTTTTATAGGTGAATTGACTCCATTGATATTAAGTGATATTAATGACCAGTTGTTGTTGACTCTGGTCATTTTTTTGAGTAGTAGAGTGTATGTGTTTTCTTTCTTTGAGTTGTGCTTGTGAAGGGTCGCTAGATATCTGAGTTATTGTAGGCAGTGTTGGGAATGTTGGATTCCTTGGGTTGTGATTTTCCTTCTAATATTCTCTGTAAGGCTGGGTTTGTAGCTGTGCATTGTTTAAATTTGTTTTTATCCTGGAATATTTTGTTTTCTCCATTGATAGTGAACAATAGCTTCGCTGGGTATAGTAGTCTGGGCTTGCATCCATGGTCACTTATTTTCTGCAGTACCTCTATCCAGGACCTTCTGGCTTTCATGGTTTCCATAGAGAAGTCTGGTGTAAGTCTGATAGGTTTACCTTTATAAGTTACTTGACCTTTTTCTTTTGCAGCTCTTAATATCCTTTCTTTAATCTGAATGCTTGCTTTTTGATTATTATATGGTGTTTGGATGTTTTTTTCTGATCCAGTCTATTCGGTGTTCTGTATGCTTCTTGAACCATCATAGGAATATCTTTCTTTTGGTTGGGAAAGTTTTCTTCTATAATTTTGTTGAATATATTTCCTGGACCTTTGATCTCCAATTCTCCTTCTTCTACCCCTATTAGTCTTAGGTTTGGTTTTTTTTTATTATGTCCCAGATTTCCTGAATGTTTTGTGATGAGAATTTGTTGGATTTGCTGTTTTCTTTGGTCAGAGCGTTTATTTTCTGTATGGTGTCTTCATAATCTGAGATTCGTTCTTCTATCTCTTGTATTCTATTGGTTATGCTTGTTCCTGAAGTCTCTGTTTGTTTACCTAGATTTTCCATATCCAGCCGGCCCTCGGTTTGTGTTTTCTTCATTGCCTCCATTTCAGTTTTCAATTCTTGAACTGATTCCATTACCTGTTTGATTGTTTTTTCTTGGTTTCCCAGGGTATCTTTTACGAATTTACTCATTTCTTCAACCTTTTTGTTATATTTGTCTTCTATTTTTTTACTCATTCCTTCAATCTTTTTGTTATATTTCTCTTCTATTTCTTTAAGTGAGTTATTCATACCCTGTTTAAGAGACTCTATTGCATTCATAATGACACTGTTTTCCACTTCTTCCAGAATAGGGTGTTCAAGTCCTTCTGTCTTAAGATTCCTGGGATCTGGTGTTTTCATGTTGTTTTTCAGGTTGTTGGAGGAATTCTTGCCTTGGCGCCTACCCATCTCTTCCTTCAGATGTTCTCCAATGGCTCTTCCCTCCGCTGGGTCTTCTGCTACAGGTTTAGTGCCCCTTTCTGTCCAGGAATCACTTTGCCTGCAGTCCTACCTTGCTGCAGGCAGGTGGACGTGTATGGCAGGTCAGGAACACACTTACCCCTCCATTGTATCTTCTGCTACAGGATCAGTGCCACTTGCTGGTCAGAAATCTCCCTCAATCCCGGAAAAGGACGAGAACTAAGTTTCTTTGTCTTTTAATGGGCCTCTGAAAAAACCCTGAAAAACCCTGACTCTCAACAACCCATCTGTGTAATTCTTATTAGAAAACATTACTCTAGGACTGATAGATTTTGGTTGGTAATGTGGCACTCTATTGATATACACACACACACACACACACACACACACACGCACACACTTGGCCAAACTGCTGCATCTCCTTGGTTGAGCTGGTATGCAATCTGTGCTACCTATAATGTGCCTAGAACTGTGAGTATGATTTGGATGAACTCTGAGGTCTTAGCAATTTACAAGGTTAGATTAGCATGCTGGGTGTGTAACTGATGCTTTGCATAAGGGTAGGCAGGTCTTCAACATCCAGTGATTCACTAGGCAGAACTGGTGCACAAATGTGATCCTTTGGCTAGTTCTCAGAATCAAAGAGAGTTTGAGCAGGTATGAGTTTAGGGTACTTATCATCTATTTACTGCAAAGTTCATGATTTTATTTTTCTTTACTGTTGAGTACTATTAAATTGAGTATGTGTACCACATTTTCATTATCCATTTATAAGATGATAGACACTAAATTTATTTTCCTTTCCTAACTATTGTGAGTAGAGCAGCAAAGAAGATTGCTGAACAGGTATCCCTGTATTATGATCTTGATTTCTTAAGGTATATGTCAAAGAGGGTATAACAGTTTCATATGGTAGATCTATTTCTCGGTTTTTGAGAATTTTTTTCATCCTGATTGCCATAGGTACTACAGCACTTTGTAAACCCACTAAGAATAAATATTTTTTATTACTCATTCCTTTTAATTCTCATCTCAAAATATTTTACATTTGCCATAATATTTTCTATATTTTTTCTATGCATATTCAAGGTTAGTTCTCACATTTTTCAAACTGAGGTTCTTCACCATAAGAGCTAGATGCTTGCCATTGACCTACCTTTTCAGTTCCAATACAAGCTGTTAATATTTATTTCTAGTTAACTATGGCTATTCAGAACCTTGGGTTCTAAGTTTTACATATTTTTTTTCTCATAATGAGAATAGAAATGTCCTCATATTTCCAGGCTGTTCTACTGACTATGTATGTACAGTATTGAAAAGTAATGTAATGATATACACTTATATAGATTTTCATTTTTAGTACTGCTTCATTTCTTTCTTTATTTGCAAGGTTTCAGCATAGTATGTCTATGTTACAACACCTTTATTTTCTTATTAGTGTTGCAAATATTGTTTAATAATATTTTACTTTGTGTTATTTTTGTATGTATTATTTTTTCAGTTAGAAAAACATGCACTAATGTATTTTGAAGTAGTATCCGAAATGTATCTTACCTATATTATATTTTAAATGTTAATACTTTTCCTTTGATCACAAGACATTTTCCCTTATTTCTGAATGAATTTTGGTCATGCTGAGATAAAATGTATTGTGCTTTAATTTACATTTTCCGATTTTTTTGGTATAAATATAATAGTCTTTCCTTCAGCAGACTCACATGCATTCTGATTAGCTTTTGCTATACTGTCTTAAAGTATTGATGTTATGACTTTAGCAGCAATATAATTTGTTCTTTACAATCTGATGATCTACAATGGTTAAGAGTTGGATTAGACCATTTCTGCCATGTGTATGAGCTTTATGAAATTTTAGTTTCATCTAAGACTTTTAGACTTTCAGTTAAACAATACATATAAATTCTTATCTTTATTGACATTCCAACAATGTTGCAATTTTATAATTGATTTACTCTTTGCAAAGAATTTTCATTGTACTTTTCAATTTAATTATAATGTGTTTGTTGTTGGTATTATTTGTCTGTTACACATATTTGGCAGTGTTTATTTACCTCAGTTAAAATAATTTATTTGGAATATTATTCCTCAGAAGTTTTGTATGCTGATATCTAAATATCCTTGTATTTTTAAAATATTTTATCACTTGCTCATTTCAATATTAATAATCTTGAGTAGCCTCATTCTCACAGTGTAAGCCTGTGGCTATTTTGACTGCCTTATTCATTATGAGGAAAGTCTTCTACACAATTCTGTTGGCATGGGAACCTTTCTATATGCTCAGTAAGGTCAAAGTTACTACAGTCTGGTTGTTCACCCTTTCCAGGTAACATGTCCATTAACTTTCACTAGAATTTTAGTGAAGACAACTTTTCCTTCACTTTTAAAATTTCTAGTAGATTATATATATGGCAAGAATTTAGTTCATATCTTCTGATTTTTATTAGTTCCTCATACTTTGGTCTAATTTTCAGCAGTCTTTCATGTTTACTTGTCAGCACATGTAGTCTTGCTGTTTCTCAGTTATTCTTTCCTTACCCCTTCATCATAATATATTGCATAATCAGTCTTGAGAATGTGTATTTTCTGTTCATATTAATACTTATAGTCCTCTTAAGCACATACCAGCACTATAAACTTGATCTATCTTGATTTTATTTTATATTTCATGTCATAATCTTTCAATTTTGATTATTACTAGATACTTTCTTATAATCAGATCTTTGATACCATTTAAGACCAATGTGAAACTTCATTCCTTCCTTAAATTTTCATTTATTTTTAAACTTTTGGAGAATGACTTTTTCTTTTTTTTTTGATTTCATATTTTACCTTTTTTTTCCTCAAAGTTTATTAAAATACAAAAGTCTCCATTTCCACCCCTCCTCCCAACACCCTCCCACTCTCCCCACTCCCTCCCCTCCTCCCTCTCCATCCCCAATATGACTTTTTCTTTAGTTTTAAAAGTTTATCAGATCATGCTTATATATAGATTTATATATTCATATTTCATATTGAAATATTTTAGTTATGAAAATATTGTTTTATTTATTTTCTAATGGTTCATTTTTAAAATATATTTCATGTGTACTTAATTTTTATATAGCATTAAATTTATTTGTTTTATTATATAATGTCCTTTATTTATTTTCATTCCTTTCATGTTTTTTATCACAATTTTATATTTATAAGTTGTATACAACTTCAATTTTAATAGAAGACAACTTGTACTGCATATTTCATCCTTTGTAAATTTTAGACTATAAAATAAGATTTCTAATGATTCTGGGTACTCTTGTCAGCATTCATAAACATGACAGTTTAGATCAGATAGGTGTTTCATTGTTTAATATCTAATACAGTTTGCATTTTTCACACATATTTTGCATTTCTTAGTTTCCCTTGAACTTTGACTATTCTTTCCTTAGAAGTTATAATTTAATTGCATTTCTCCCTTCTCTTTCCTTCCTCTACCTCTCTGATACTTCTCCCAACTCTCCATGAAATTGATGGCCTTTTTTCACTAATATCTATTACATTCGTGTATGTGTATACATACATTTTCCTAGATATAGTGTATTAGTCTGTATAATGGTACATGCATAGATGTTTTCAGAGATGACCTTTTGGTCCTGCAGGACCAGTTATATGTTCTTCCCTGGGTTTGGCCAGATCTCATAATCCCAGCATTTTTCAGTTTCCTGTAGTTTTAGGTGTAGGTTTGAAGCATTGTGTGCTTTCCTCTCATCTACTTTGGCATGGAATAGTGCCATCCTTGTTTGTCTCACTTTTGGGTAGTCATGTTGGTGTCATTTTATGGTGACATTCATAGAAAACTCCCTGAACTTCTGGATCTTAAAATCTGTATTCTTTCTCTTCAGCAATGATCCCTGAGCATTAAGCTAAGGAATGTTTTTTATATATATATATATATATATATATATATATATATATATATATATATATCTTTTGGGACTGGGCTCCATTTCTCTTCTCTTTGATTAGTTGTGATTTTCTGGAATGTAGTCTATTGCAAAGAGAAGTTTTCTTGATAAGGGGTGAAGACCATATTTATCTTATGGTATAAAGACAAATGTTTATAGAATGTTGTGATGAAATATGTTCTTTTAATAAACTAGAAAATGTAGATCCTCCTCTAATAACCACGATTTCATTATCACTGAATAGTAATCTAGGTTTCCATTATCAGGAGTGGTCACTTGAAGAGGAACACACCCGAGGAGGGGAAACACAAATCAGATAATCCCACACTAGCTCCAAATAGGGTACAATAAGGTGTTCTTTATTAAAGGATAACTCATGGATCACATAGAGGAACAGGAACAGAATCCAACATCTAGGTTTGAAGAATGGGGAGAGAGAGAGCAAGCAGGTGGACCCTGACCCAGTGCCTTTTTGTACCTAAAGCCATGCCCCACCTGGTCTAGCCTCTCAAAAGCCATTGGTTGAAAGAGGTTCCCACCAGACACCTTTTTGTTAAATGAGTCTTAAAAACAATGAGGTGGCTATTGGTTACAGACAAGGCATGTGCTGCTATTACACCCTTAGGGCTGCTGTCCCATGCTGGTAGTTGATGTGGTTCATACCTACTTGTCTGAGTAGGACTATTGGTTGCCTATCTCCTTTGGAATCTTGCACTGTCTGCTGGTACCATGAGTGCTAGTCCTCAGGGAGGTGGCTTTCAGATTAGTTTTAGCTTTGGGACCTCTGAACCTTGTCAATGAAGTGTAAGATATTTTCAGCATTAGGGACTTAACCTGGGTCTCTGGGATAGCCAAAAGAAAAAAAGAATAAATTGCAAGATTAGGAGTCTTTGAACACTACTGGTCAACAACTGAAAAGAGGGATTCTGATGTCAGACATTGGAGATTTTTTTAAAGTGAAATGGGGAAAAGGAAGGTCCTTAGAGAAAGCAGTGGGAGATAAATTTTAGAAAAGAAAATAGGTAAAATAGCAGCATGTACATGGAAAAAAGCCACAGGGAATCATATTATTAACTCTTTCTTTATACAAAACTTTAACATAACACTGTCTATAAAGATACATCCAGTTTTAATAAACTTTTCACATCTAGGGTGATGAGGTTTCCTCCAAGAGTCCAAAGCATCCTTTGATTGTCCTAGTAGAATATGTGACATGTTTTTTTTCCCATTATTCTAGTTGTATTACAGGATGTTGCTTCATTTATATCATCATTTGTGGAATTTCTCTTTTACTTATTTAATTTACTTTTTAGATTGTTTTATAGCCTAATTTCCATGATATATTTCTATTTATCTTTTAACTCTTATTAAGATGTTCTAAATGTTATTTTTTCTTATCAATTTACTCTGTATTTATTTTATCCTATAATATGTTTGCTCTTCTTTATCTTTGTATTTATTTTTTAATCTGTAAGAAAACATGTACACTTTTATATTTTTGTACTTAGTACTATACATACACTGACAACACTTCTCTAGAGTGTTTCAAGATGAGAACTTATTTTCTCAAAATTCAAAAATTTTATGGTAACCTTTTGTTTTAAAATGTTGGTGATAGATTAAGCTAAACAGCTAGATGCTGCTGCTAAGTAGATTGCATCATTTTAATTTATAAACACAAAACTAAAACTATAGTCATGCAAATGTTTAGCACTTATATATGAAAATTACAATGTAAGAATTATGGATGTGCTTTATAAAAGGCCTGAACCTGTTTGATAATTCAATTCTTAATTTACATGGAAACGATTTACAAACACACAACATACACACTTCCATGGTATATTTTTGCATTTATAAACAAAATATTTGGTGCAAAATTTCAAATTCATTGGATAGGCCATATTCCTTTGGATGTTACAAAATTTATGTCCAGTCAGGAAAAAAATCTCCAAATAGACATTTAATTTTTTAATGTAAACTTTTTTATTTGTTGTATTTCAGGGTTTTTGATATATCTGCGAATAATTTTGGAAATTTATGTGTACTAATACTTTATTATTAGTGACAATGGAAATATTATTTTTATTGTGTTTTTTTTCTGTTCTGAATTTTTCTTTTTTTCATTTTTCTTTTTTTACTTTTTAAAAATTTCCACTTCCTCTCATTCCCCCATTTTCCTCCCCCCTTCCCCTTCCCCCTCCCCTTTCCCCCTCCTCCTTCCTCTTCAGTCCTAAGAGAAGTCCAGGTGCCCTGCCCTGTGGGAAGTTCAAGGTCCTCCCCACTCCATCCAGGTCTAGGAAGGTGTGCATCCAAACAGACTACGTTCCCACAAAGACAGTTCATGCAGTATAATCAAAACTCAGTGCCATTATCATTGTCTTCTCAGTCAGCCCTCATTGTTGGCCACAATTCAGAGATTCCGATTTGATCACATGCTAGTTCAATCCCAGTCCAGCTGGCCCTGGTGAGCTCCCATTACATCAGTCACACCATCTCCGTGGGTGGACAAATCCCTCGCAGTCTTGACTCCCTTGCTCACGTTAACAACTTTGAGATACCATCTTACACCTGTCAGAATAGCTAAAATAAAAAAAAACTATGAAAGCCTATGCTGGAGAGGGTGTGGAGTAAGAGAAACATTCATCCATTGTTGGCAGGAATGCAAACTGGTGCAACCACTTTGGAAATCAGTGTGGCAGTTTCTCAGGAAACTGGGAGTCAACCTACCTCAGGATCCAGCAATTCCACTCTTGGGAATATACCCAAGAGATGTCCAATCATACTACAAAAGCATTTGTTCAACTATGTTCATAGCAGCCCTATTTATAATAGCCAGAACCTGAAAACAACCTAGGTGCCCCTCAATAGAAGAATGGATAAAGAAGGTGTGGCACATATACACTTTAGAGTTCTACTCAGCGGTAAAAAACAATGACATTTTGAATTTTGCATGCAAATGGATGGAAATAGAAAACACTTTACTGAGTGAGATAAACCAGACCCAAAAAGAGGAATATGGTATGTACACACTCATAAGTGAATTCTAGCCATAAACAAAGGACGTTGAGCCTATAGTTCATGATCCTAGAGAAGCTAAAAAAGAAGGTGAACTCAAAGAAAAACATAAATTTATCCTCCTGGATATTGTAAGTAGACAAGATTGCCAGGCAAAGTTTTGAGTGAGGTGAGGGGAGTTGGGGGGAAGTGAGATGGTTAGAGAGAAGGGAGAAGGGGAGGATTAGGGAGAGCTTTGGGGAATGGGATAGTTGAGATAGAGGTAGGGTCGATATAGGAGCAGGGAAGAAGATATCTTAACTAAGGGAACCATTTTAGGTTTTGCAAGAAACTTGGCTCTAGAGGGGTTCCCAGGTGTCCAAGGGGATTTCCCCAGCTAGGTGCTTGGGCAGTAGAGGAGAGGGTACCTGAACTGGTCTTCTCCAATAGCCACACTGATGAATATCTTCCATATCACCATAGGACAAAGGAAATTTTTGAAAAAGACATGTTTTGCTATCTTTTCAGTTACAGAGATTTAAAGCCAAATGAGTTTTTGAAAATGTTGATAAATTTGAAAGTAAATAAACCATTAATATAACAATGTGAATAGTTTATACATAGAAAGAAGTACACATTCATTTCTACTTTATAACCTATTGTAATATTTTACTATTTTTTTTTTTTTTTTGGTTTTGTGGGACAGGGTTTCTCTGTGTAGTAGTCCTGGCTGTCCTGGAACTAGCTATTGTAGACCAGGCTGGCCTTGACCTCGTAGACAGTCGCCTGCCCCTGCCTCCCAAGTGCTAAGATTAAAGGAATGCACCACTACTGTCCAACTACATTTTACTTTTTGAAAGCATTTAGGAAACCTGTGTGTCACACATGAATCATATATATTGAGCATACCAAAATCATAGGCAATCTTTTTATATCTTTATGATAAAAGGATTGTCTAGAGACAATTTCTTATCTAAATTTGATATGTATTTTCTACTTTTCTTGGAAAAAAGGCCATTTTTTACTCCAAAGTCTCATTATGTACACATGTACATATATATAAATACATAAATATATATATATTATACATGCATATACACATACATATATGTTAATGGCATTTGTTTGATTTTTAATGACATTTTAATACAGAGCCATCATAGCATCTTAAGTTTCTGGTAATGGAAAATTACCCTTTTTATTTTCAGCTTTTCACTTCATATTGAGATAAATCAACAATTCCATGAAGCTGCCTTCTCCAATTGTTTTGAAAGCTTGAAAGGTAAAATTGTGCTTTCATATATCTATCAACAAAGATACTTTACAGACTGGACTAGATGAAAAGGTAAGGGAAAAAGAAATATCAAAAACCATTTGAAATACACTTTGGTATTATAATAATAAAAACATTTCTGCATGAAGGAATATTAAGAAAAACATTGAAAATTTCTGACTGAGTGGTTCAAACAAGGTAATGATTTAAAAATTAAAATATAACTACTGTAAGTCTCTACTGGATAGCCCTTTATACAACCATAATGTACTTATACTCAATGATTTCCCTAATTGCAAAGTATTCACTCTCTGAGACAGAATGTTTTGTTAGAAACAGTAAAGTACTTAAGGTAGCCTTTCTCCATCGTGTTCACATATATTACTTACATGAACAGTAAATACTCAAGAGTGTTTATAAAATATTTTCACAGACAAATTATGCTTCAGTGTATACTTAGAAAATATATATGTCATGCTATGGATCAAACCTTGAAAATTATGTCTATTACTAGGAAATTATGCCCATTATATGGATACTCTAATACTGAACTACACTTAGCTAAGTAGCTGTTTTGGTGTCTATTGAGTAAAGCAGATGATATTCAATATGTATTCTTCTTGGATGTTTTGAAATAACCTGTAAAAATTCATTGATTTTGTTTATTTTTTTTAAATTTGTCCACCAATGATTATATTTTCTGGTATAATAAAAAGCATCTTGTAGAGATAGTCTTAGTAAAAATCACATTGTATTAAAAAATTTTCTTATAATATTTGTTGCTTACCTTTTCAGCTTATTGACTTTTTTTCTTGTCATCTTTCTATTGTAAATTGCTCTTGGTAAATTCTTGTTTGCTTTTATAAATTTGATTAGAATTTTATACTTACATGAATTTTCTCAGTCTTTAACTAAAAGTTAAGGATTCTTGATATTTTATTTTCTTTTTTCTATGCTTAGAAGATTTATTTTAGCTTTCACAAAGTGTGGGTTTAGATAATCTTAAGCTTCCTTTAATCTTTACTTTATACCCTGTCAATTTTATAATTTTGCAACTTCATTTAATTCTATAGGTTTCTTAATATTTCTTATTCACGTACCCAGCATTTATTACAAATCAGATTACCCAGTATTTTAGGATTTATTTTCCTGATTATCTTACTGTTGATTTCACTGTGAATAGAGAACTAATCAAGCAAAATGCCTATCTCTTTAAGTTCATGGAGATGTATGTATTCATGGTCCATAACATGAATATTGTGGAAAATGCATTACCTACTCTTGAAAAAAAACTGATTTATGGTGCTGGTTTTTTGGTATACAGTTTTGTATCAGTTTTATGCTTATGGAAACTTCTGCTATCTCATGAATAGAAATTCCCATATAAAAACTGACTCTTCTACACTGCTCAGCATGGATTCAGCAAATCTGTTTTCTTCCTTTTCAAATTTCAATATCTACAAGTAATTGACATTTTCTTTCAGAGAAAATGTAGATTTATTGAGGAAAAGTGAGAAAAGACCTTCTAAGAATGAAGGAATTACAAGGGAGAAATCCTCAATATTGGACAGTTTGAATCCTATTCACTGGTGACCACATTTCTCTTTAAATAATGCAGGCTGTATTTTGGTGCTGATTGCTGTTACCTAGATATTTTTTTTTTTTGCTTAGAGCTGAGGCTTGTTCTACAGAAGGGAATTTCATGGCCAGTGCTGTAGTTTTGATCAAAAAGTCCATGGTTTTGGAGGACATAGTCCCTAATATGGACCTTCCTATTGTTACTTTGCCAAAGGTTTTGTCAAGTTGTTTGCTAAATATTTATGTTTGTGCCTATGGACCTGTATATTAGTTAGGGTTTCTGTTGCTGTGAATAGACACTATGACCACAACAACTCTTATAAAGGACAACATTTTATTGGGGTTGTTTTAGAGTTTCAGGAATTTAGTTCATTATCATGATGGTGAGAATCATGGTGGCATTTACGAAGACTGATACCAGAGAATGAGGTGAGAGTTCTGCAGACAGCAGGAAGCGAACTGGTTTGAGCTTCTGAGACCTCAAAGCTCACCCCCAAGTCATGTACCTCCTCCAACAAAGCCACACTTGTTCCACAAGACCATGTCTCCTAAGTGTCACTCCCTAAAGACGTACGGGGGCCATTTTCTTTCAAACTACTACACTTGGGCTACTCCTAACCTTTATTAGAGTAGTTAAACATTTATCACTTGGTGTCACTCCTCTTCTTTTCTTTCAGATGTATTCTGTTATCTTTCCACTTAATATTTTTTTTATATTTAGGTTGTAAGATAGTAGGCTTTGACATGACTTTTTGTGCACTCATTATGCTCTTATTTCTCCCATATAGTCAGACTTCTTGCTTTAGCCTTTCCACTCCAAGTGTTTCTCCTCACTACTTTTAGCTATAATCTATTACTGCACTTCTCTTAACCTGTCTCTCCCCCAAAAGCCCATTTCTTATTTTCTGGATTTCAATTGTGCTCCAAGTAAAATACACAAAAGCCTTGAAGATAAGATTCACATATGACAGAGATAATAGACTTTTATCTTTCTAGACCTGAATTATCTCAGTCAGAATAATTTTTGTTCCAATTACATCTATTTACCTGTAGTTTTCATGATGTATTTTTTCTTTATGGATGAGTAATTTTCCATTGGGTATAAGTGCCACAATTTTCTTGGCTTTTAATCTGACAGTGGGCATCTAAGTTGATACCATTTCCAGCAAATATGAATAAAGCAACATTTAACATGAATGTACAAGTATCTTTATAGTAGGATATTAGAAATATATACAGCAGTGGTAAAGCTGGGACACATAGGATTTTAATTTCCAGTTTTTTTTATTTCTGTTTGAGAAACCAAGAGTTATTTCTTGTTTATAGGTGCTAGTTTACATTTCTACCAACTGTGTGTAAGAGTTATTTAATCATTACATCAATGCCAACAACTATTGTCATTTATGTTTCTGATTAATGATCATTCTGACTTGTGTGAGGTGAAATAATGAAGTAGATTAAATTTTCATTCCCTTAATGGCTAAGGATATAGGGTACTATTTAAAGTGTTTGGTAGAAATTTTCAATTATTTTCGGAGTTTTCTGTTCATTTCTACACTATCTCATTCTACTAATTTATAGAAAATGAAACTGCGGTGCTTTGTGGTTTCATGAAGTACAATCTCTTCACTGTTTTCTGTGCAAATAGAATCAAAGTCTTTACTTATACCTATAAATTGGACATTCCCAGATTTTTTTCCCATTACCTGTATCAAAGGATTAATGCTTATGTTGAGTTTCTTAATTTTGGGGGGCTGTATTTTGTACATGCTGAGAGATGAGAAGCTAATTTCAATTCTCTAAATATAGAAAATTAGTATTTCCAACACCATTATTTCTGAAGAAGTTATCTTTTCTTCAGTGAATATTTTTGGGCATGTTTGTAATATTAGGTATTATAGTAGCATGTACTGTTATATGGGTCTTCTATTTTATTCTGCTCCATCAATCTATATGTCTATCTTTGTTCCAGTACTATGTTGTTTGATTCCCATGACACCATTGTGTAACTTGAAATTGGGTATGATAATTTTTCTCAATATATTGAATAAAAATAGAGAGTATATTGATTAAGTTTTATATGTTTAGGCATCTAAAAATTTATCTTTATCTTTCAGATTTCCTAATTTCATGTAATATAACTTTTAAAATCATGAATCATGACATGAAATTTAGAATAATTTTTTTAATTTTAGTTTCATTTTACATTCTATCCACAGATACCCTCCCCCATAACTCCCCTAGCCGATCCCCTACCCATACTTCCCAAAAAGTAAGGGATCCCATGGGAAGTCAAAAAAGTCTGGTTGGCACATTAAGTTGGAGCAGGACCAAGGCCCTCTCCACTAAATTAAGGCTGAACTTGGCATCCCACCATAGGGAAAGAGTTCTAACAAGCTTGCTCATGTACCAGGGAAAGATCCTGTGCCTACTGCCAGGTGCCTCACAGATAGTCCAAGCTTCACCACTGTCTCCCACATATGGAAGACCTAGTTTGTTCCCATGGAGGCTCCACAACTATTAGTGTATAGTTCATGAGTTTCCATGAGCTTGGTTCAGCTATTTCTCTAAATTTCTCCATCATTATCTTGACCTCCCTTGGTTGTATATTCCCTCCTCCCTTTCTTTGATTGGATTTCCAAAACTCAGCCTGGTGCTTGGTTGTGGATCTCTGCATCTGGTTCTCTCAGTTGCTGGATGTCAGCTCTGTGATGATCATTGAGGTATTCACCATTCTGATTACAGGGGAAGTCCACTTAGGGCTCCCACTCCACTCTTGCTAGGAGTCTTACCTGGGGTCATTATTGCAGATTGCTTACTTGACAGAACCAGCACACAGAAACTTGAGAGTTGTGGACTAGTACTTCATGTTCTGGAGACTACTTATCTACTTACCTATTGGGCAACAGGATCTGTACAGACCTTACATGTTTTAGTATATTTTTAGGCCTGAAATCAAATCTCTTACCCTTCTGTACTGGGTGCTAAGCAGACTTCTTCATGCAGTTCTGTCTTTAAAGTTACAGGGGGAAAATTCTCAATGATTATATTTATCAGTTGTCACATGTGAATAATGTGCCATTTGATACCTTAAAAGTTTAGCAACATTGAGTTCCAGATCTTATTCTTATACTAAATCTATTTGTTTAATGTTTATATATATGTATATATAGAGAGAGATTTTTCTATGAATTGTATGAATACATATGTCTCAAACAAATATCAACAATATATAAGCTCCTTTAGTCATTAAATGTGGTTTTAAGTATAGAGAGAACATAATTATATAATCTTATAAAATATTGTTCAATAATTTATTTGTTTCTGTTTATTCTAGTACATTACTGTATTTTGATAGCATTTAGCATTCTGTTGTGAAAGTCTAAATATATTGGAAGTATGTAAGTGTCTACAAATGGTCATATAGTTACTCTGAAGTTTTTGTCAATATGAGTAATTTAAGTATGAACATTTTGATGAAGTTTTATTGATATATGTAGGTATGTGTTTCTCTTAGATAATTAACAGTAGTTTGTAGGTATATGACCAAGTGTTAGAGTGGTTGTGTGGCATGTACAGGAGCTAGTATTTGATTGCTAGCAGTGTAAAAAGAAAAAGAAGGAAGTAAGGTGTATATAGATCATTATATAATTTCAAAGTACGTCAAAATGTAACACTTCCAACTGAATGTTGCATTATCAAAATTGTATTACCATACATACCTGTCCATTCCTGTTCAAGAATTGAACCACTGACAAGTGTAGTCTCCAAATTTTCAACATCAACAATGATCAAAGTCCAGTAATCAAGAATAAGAATTTCATTAGTCAACCCTTGATATAGTTAAACTTTATACTACTTGTTCATATTATGGACAATGTAATATTATAGATATTCATTTGTACTTTCTTAAATTTTGGAGAGTCTGTGTTATTTTTCTTTAATTGACAATAACATTTTATCTTCTATTTTATGACTGTGATAGGTCTTACTGATTTTGTATTCCATATGTTACCTTGCAATTTCTCATGATTTGATTATCTTTTTATGCTATCCAGAATTTACATGGGTATTTTGTCAATAGTTGTAATACAATACAAGTAATAGCAAACAATAAAGAATAAGCCAACTTTTGAAATATAGGTGACAGAATAGATGCAAATAGATAAAAGCTTCATGTCCCTTAAAGACAATAACATTGAAGATAAATAAAAGATCAAAGAAATAAGAACAAAGTATTTATGAAGCCTAATCTGATAGAGATGTTTGTTTTTGATATGACATTTGAGCTGATATCTAAATCATATCAGATGACAGCAAAAAACCAGAGGAAGCCCATAAGTACAAATATATAGGCAATAATCAAGGAAGAGATGGACCAATTTAGCATTGGTACACTGTGTTATGTGAAATATGGTACTAGCTGTGCTCAGTGAAATAGAAAACAAAGAAGTACACCAAAGTCTTAAAAAGATGAAGAATCAAGGTGGGAGACCAAGAAGATGAAAAGTGGAAGGACTAGTGGCTAATATGAAGTAAGTTGCAGTTATGTGTTTAAAAAATAATAGAATTAGTCTTATTCAAGATAGAAATAAATATTTGATATTTCATATAGTTTTATTTAAGAGGATTCTAATTACAATTCTGTTCCACTGTTTAGGGTCTAGAAAAAAAGTACACTTTATCCTGCTTTTGGACAGTAAACCAGAGAATGGGGAGGCATCATTCTTCAGTCAGTTTCTGATACTATAGTGATATGGTGGCTTATGCAATGAATGCACATCAGAAAGGATATGGCAAGGTGGTCTTAGACTAGCAGGAATTCTCTTATTTTTATGAGGATGTGAGTGTTAAAAGATGACACCAAGTGTTTGACAAACTTTAGGAAAATCAAGTATCATTTGAAAAATGTGTGACTAGTCACAAAAGAGAAAAGTTAGGGATCTAATTAAAGGGTAATTGGACTATGAAGTATGCAAATAGTGATAGCTAGATAGCTTATGGATATAAACATTACAGCTCAGGGTTGTGGGTATATATTTGAGAAACATAATATGTTTTATTTATAATATATTATATTAGTAATATATAATATATTATATAATATAATATTCACAGTTATGAATCTTCAAAGGTATGCATATAAATTGTATTACAAAGGAAATTATTAGCTAAAAATTTCTCTAAGACAAGAAGAAATAATGTTTATATGTGAAAGTCTATTGAGAATGGCAGAATAAGCAAAGATAATTAAGTCAGAAAAATAGTGAAGGTAAAATTAAATAGAAGTATTATCTTATTCAATAACAAAAATATTACATTTTTGAACTTTAGCATGGATAAACTTCAAAATTATTAGATGTTAAAGATTTAAAATTCAACATACAGTAGAGTATGTGATGTTATGTTTATTAAATTTCTATGTAACACATCATTAGAAAAGAAAACTAAAATTATTTTGCCTAATTGTGATAGAAGAAATAAAGGTTACCATGAGTGATGGTCATGTATGTGATATAGTGGAAATGCTGTAAACTTGGGATGTAATATTTGTCCAGAATTTTGAATTTACTAATATCTGTGGATTGCAGACATGCAATATGTAAATTTCTACGTTATTTTTCAAGTAAACTCTACAAAAATATCAGTTGCTGGTAAATACAACATCATTTTCAATTCACTTCAAAACATCATTTGGGGTTTGAAATAAGCAGCCTGATACTGACACACTGCAGATGCAGTCTGATTTTCTTATATGTATCAATTGTTGATAAGAATTACATTTTCTTAATGTAATTAGTACAATTGATTTCCAACCAATTATCTCTGGAGATTACATAGAAGAAAGTAACCAACCCTTTTATTTTTATTGTTATTAAAATTACCCTTTCCTTAATTGAGATTGCTATTGCATTCTTACTCCTCCAGCTCAAAACTTATTCAGGGAACACTATCTCCTATAAATGCAGGTTTGATCCTATAGGTGCAGAGCATCCTATATTTTACACTTAGAAAGAGAAAAGAAAATTACATGTATTTCAGATGTGAT
The DNA here is from genome assembly GCF_982192425.1 of Myodes glareolus. Taxonomy (NCBI): domain Eukaryota; kingdom Metazoa; phylum Chordata; class Mammalia; order Rodentia; family Cricetidae; genus Myodes; species Myodes glareolus. The sequence goes on along the minus strand of NC_142053.1, from coordinate 61,745,947 downwards.
TTACAGTCTACATTTGACACTGAAGAATAAATGAAAATGCAGGATTTTGAAGAAAACAATGTCATTTTATGACTGTTAAAGAATAATTAAAAGATGATTTTCCTTTCAACAAACGGTATCTGTTTTCTAACACTCCTCACAATTTGAGACCATCTTTTGCTCACTTAAGAATAGATCAGTAGGCAAAACATATTACTTTGACAAATTGGTACAGTATAACAATGTCATTATATTGTAAGTTTGTAGATTATGTTGGAAAAAACTTATCTATTTAAAGTGTTTATTTTTCTCTTAGAATAATATGCAAAAAGGCAACTACAGGAGGTTTCACTACTGGCTACTAGCAATTTCTCTGCAATATATCTGGATTATAATTACTTGAAATTTAACAATGGCATCAAACAAAACTTGCATTGTGCAAGCAAATAGGTGTTTGCAAAAGGAACATCATGCTATACCCGTAAATTCAAAAGTAGATTTTCTATCCAATTGGAATTTGGAGAATGATATAATTATCAGAAATCCAGAAAACTGTGAATTAGCTCGAAATTGGTTTCTTTCAATGCAGAAAAGTGCACTCAAAACTTCAGAAGTGACATTTTCTGTTCCTTCTAATCTATATAAATCACTTATCAGTCCAAAACAGCATTTGATTGATTCAATCATGGAAGAATGTGGAAGATTCAATATTTATTTTTCAAGAAACAAGTCAGGTCCTCAAAATGTCATTATTAGAGGTCCTGTAGAAAATGTTGAAAAGGTGAATAAAAAATTTCTGAAACTATTGGAAGAAGAGAAAGTCAAAAGTTTTTCTGTAGCTGTCCATGTCAAATCAAAATATCACAAGTTTCTCAAGAATAAAAATGGTGGCAATCTTCCCAGCATCTGTGTAAAACATGGGGCACGTGCCATTTTTCCTACCACTAAAAATAAGGATCAGGATTTCGTAACAATCATAGGGAAAGAGGAAGCTGTTAAAGAAGTACAAAAAGAACTAGAGCCATTATTGAAAGACTTAGAGTATGTGGTGGAAGATAGCATACTGATAAATCGTAAATTTCACCATTATTTTGTCATGCGAAGGGATCAGCTAATTCGAGAAATGACTGAAGTTTATGCTGGTATGATTATTAACTTTACTTATGAGGGAAAACAGAGCATCAGAGTTACAATGAAAGGAGAAAAAGCTTGTGTTGAAGCAGCAAAGAAACACATTGAACAGATTTTTGAGCCCTTGGGTTCTCATGTCACAACACAATATGTTATTCCTCAGAAGTTCTATACATTTTTTATGGGACCAATGTGTTCCAGAGTCCAACAAATTGCTAAGGATTATAAAGTTCAACTCATGTTCCCAGACAAAGAAAAGAAAACTATGTATGTACAACCAGTGGTTCAGGAAACTGGGAAAGAAAAGGGGGGAAAGAACACTAAACTTGCTTTTAATAATCAAAGGAAATGCAAAACCATATTTGTCTCTGGTCAAATGGAAAATTGCAAAGCTGCTATGGAAGCTCTTGAGTATCTAATTCCTGTGACTGCTGAAGTCCACGTGCCCTCTCACCTACATCCTTACATCATTGGGCACAAAGGAAGTAGGATAAAGAAGCTAATGAGTGAATTTGATGTCCATACTCAGGTGTCACAACCTGGAGGCAATTCTGATATAATATCCATAATGGGTCTTGCTGCCAAGGTGGAACAAGCCAAGACTAAATTAGAAAAGCAAATCAAGGATTTCCAAACAAAAATGGAAGATCGTGCACTAAGAAATTTTAAGCTAACATTTACTCTAGATCCAAAATACCATTCCAAGATCACTGGTCATAAGGGCTTACTTATTGCTCAGATTTGCACAGAACATGATGTTACTATCCATTTTCCAAAGAAAGGAAACCATGAGATACAAGACCATATCACAATTACTGGCTATAAAGAGAACACACTAGCAGCTAAAGATGCAATAATGAAAATGTTGCATAAGATAGAAAAAACAATTTCTAAGGAAATCCCACTAAACCACCAGGTTCGTGACAATATTTTTGGATTTGGTGGAAAAGTCATCCATAAAATCATGGATCAATTTCAAGTAGACATTCGGTTACCTCCAAAAGGATCCTGGAATTCCAATATCACTGTGATTGGCCTCTCTGACAATGTTCAAGATGCAATTGACCATATCCATGATCTTGAGAAGTATTACCTATCAACTATCATGAGGTATGAATCTCCATTGGATAATCTTAAGAATACTTGTCTTTACAAAATAACCATGCAATCACCTAAATGTTTTTTGAAAAGAGATGTTCCACGTAATGCAAAAGTCACCCCAAACTCCCCAAATGATGATTCCGAAGAATTCCCAAAATTGAAACAACAAATACCTCCTAAGACTCATCCTTGGAGACCATAACAAAAATGTTAAAAAAAAATAAAAGAAATTGTTCCAACCTGCTTACATGAAAGTACTATGAAAAATTTATTTTTTAACTAATTCACCTACTGAATTGTAGGCACATTTCTGATACATTTGCATCATATATTCTGTGCTTCCAAAATGTGTCACAGTGAATTTGGCTTGCTTCCACTTTTAAGAATGCAATATGTACCCACTTGTTTTTTATTTTTAATGTAGACTTGTTTTTTAACTCCTTTCACAGCATCCAGTTTCCATTGTTCTGAATATACTCCATTCATGTATTCCAGTTATACAATAGGCATCATGACTTTCATAGTGTATCAGTACAACATATTTTACTTTTCATTATTATGAACCTCAGAAACTGTCACAAGGGAGCTACATCTTTATATTTGCCCAAACAGTACTCCATTTTCTTCATAAAACTACAATCTAATTGTGCTTTTTTGTTTCTTTCTTCTTGTGCTTTTGAATTATTATTCATTTTATAAGGATCTAGCAGCCTATTTCTCATTTATTATAGCTTATAACATGGGAAAAAATACAAAGTACTGCCAGTGTACTATGTATTGAGGTGCTGTGGTAGTTCTTGCACACTAAATACTGTATCAGTGATATTCCAGAGAACCACAGATGCTAAAGAACAACAGATTTTGTTGACTGGAATTGTATACTTAGGTAATATCTTGTAATATTGTATACTTAGGTAAATTACATAGTTTTTGTTTTCTTTGTTTGTTTGATTTTTTTTGTCTCCAGACACATCTTTTAGAAAAAATCCTAGAGGAAAAATATCAAACCCAAGACAGACTGTGTATTTATTTTCTTCCCTGTGAACTCTTAGATTGGTAAACTTTAAGGATGTCAAAGTTTTCAGTTTTCAGTTTGTTATTGTTTCTTCTCTTTCTTCATTTCTTTTTTGTGCTAGTCATTATGTAAAGGATTACTGCTAAAAATACCTCATGTCTGCCATCCAAGTTCATGCCTTCCAGTTCTTACCCTATTTTATTTGAGCTAATTACAGAGGTCATATGATCTTGCATTAAGGATTTAGGTCTTTTGTTTGCTTTTTACTTTGACAGAGGGTCTTATATAATCCATGACTGGTTCAAACTTCTATTCCTCTTATTTATTTTTCCAAAGTGCTGGAAACACAGACATGTGTAGCATGTGAATTTTTGATTTAGTGCACTTTGGATCATTATCTTTACATCAACAGGAAGCAGAAGTATTCTCAGTATGTTGTTGTCCATATCATGAATAGCTGCAATGAGTTTACAATGGTAGATATTGCCTTAGAATAGTATTGATTTTGAAACCTTATGTCTTTAAGGATTATAGGCAAATGGCCTGATATCTGATCCTAATCCATGAAGCATAGCCATTATGCTTCCAGTAAATCTGAGATCTGTTTATCCACACTTACAGACTGTTACGGTCAATATGAAAGATTATTTTGTTTCACTTGAGTATTGTGCTTAAAAATCAGTCATTGATTACTAGAAGCAATTCAGACTGTGGCACGATAAAAATACATGAATAACTCAAATTGCATTTATTTCAATTTAAGTGATTAGCTATTTTATATTTCATTTCAAATTCTTTTACAGCAATTGTTTTGATCAAAACTGTATTAGTCAGGGTTCTTTAAAGGAAAAAATACAATTTATAGAATGAATATAAATTAATGGCACATTTCTTAGAGTGGCTTCAGGTTGTGGTCCAGCTGAAGTACAAAAATGGCTGTTTCTCAAAGAAACGACTAAGGATTTAGTAGTTGTTCAGTACATGAGGTTGGATATCTCAACTGGTCTTCAGTATACATTAGAATCCTAAGGAAGTAGATTCTAACTCCAGTGAAGAAATGCCTCAGCAACAGTAATAATGAACTTATTAGCAAGAGGGCAAAGAGTCAAAAAGCAAAAGTTACCTTCTTCCATATCCTTTTGGTATGGACAGTCATCAAAATGTGTGAACCAGATTTAGGGTAGATGTATCCATTTCAATGACTTAATCAAGAAAATTCCATAAAGGCAGCCCAGTTTATTGGGTTTTAGTGGAGTTCAGATGTATTCAAGTTGACAATCATAATTATCCTCGCAAGTCTTTCTTTTCTCAGCTTGACATATAAACACATATCCTTAAATCATGCTTTGTTTCCAAATGAAAACAGCAGACATGTCATAGTTGTGCGTAAAAACATATAACTAATCCACATAAAAAAATCAACATGGGAATCTTTCTAGATGAAGCACTCTAACACAAATAAAAGTGAAGAAGACAAGATATCATGATGGAAAAGATGCTGAAAGGCTTCAGTATCAGATCATGAGGATGAATACACAGGCTGCACTCTTGTCTGGATGTCTAGTTCCGTAGGCTGCAAGTAGCAGGGGAAAAGTGTTGGTAGAGAATGCTCAACACTGTTTGGCCAACAGCTTATGCATATTTCTGGCTAAGATTTATATCTTAAATTAACCAATTTCTGCTAATTTGTGTATTATCATGAGGCTGTAGCTTACCAGTAAAGGTTCTGGGGTATCTGTCTCCTTTGTCAGCTACATAGCATTTCCGACTCTGTCAACTTTCTCTCTATAACTCTACTCAAATTTCTCATCTGGCTTTACTCTACTAAACTATTAGCCAAAACAGCTTCTTTACTAACCAACGATAGCAAAACCTATTCAAAAAACAGAGGAGGATTTTACATCATCTCTCCTTTTCTGTCTAAATAGAAAAGAAGGTTTTAACTTTAACATAGTAAAATTACATATAACAAAACAGGTATCAAGCAAGAATTACAGTTACAATATTTATATCTACTTTATTTTTTATCATAACTAAGGAAAACTATAATTATATCTATCTATTCTTCAACTCTATCAAAGACTCCAAAAAGATATAATATTACCTAAGTTAACAAGAAGAACATTGTAAGGAACTTCCAAAATTCTAGAATTGACAGAGATATTTCACTGCCTGGACAGTCACCCAAAGCTCTTCTGTAACATTGGTTCATCCATCTTCAGTCTACAGGCCCATAGTTTCCAGCCCACTTTTTCATGAAGCAGGAAATTTGAAGATCTGTTTTGCCTCTATTAGCAATTTGTCAGTCACTTTCTTCTGTAATCTTCACAATGTTTGGAAGATTCTTTCATTAAGCAGGGACCCAGAAGTACTATCTCTCCTGTAGGCAAGTTTAGCAGTCATTTTCTGTGAGTCTTGCATGTCTAGTTCCTATAGCATACTATCAAGCTGTCCAGGCAAGAGCAGTTTCTTGCCAAGATGGCTGAAAAACTCCATAAGCAGTCTTATTTGATGCCCATTATTCTCTTGAAGTATATTGATGCTGCCAGGAGCATATATGTCTCACTGTCATGAATAGTCCTAAGTTCTTAAAACATTTTAAATGTCATATTCTGTATGTCTTTGAAGATGAAGATTATCTGTCTAACTAAAATATATCTCGATATATCTAGAAAATCTAACATGACTAAAAGTTTGACAATTTTGATGACTATATATTAATCTCTATTTCTTAACTTAAACATTATATTTTAAAATGAGCTGTACATGCATAATATGTTAAACAAGGGCAGAAATATTCATATAACAAAATGGACATTAAATTTTTATCAATAAACCAAGATCCATACCAATGCAGAGCATTCATCTCTATAGCATATCACCCTTTAAATGTAAGCAAACTTTTATAAGCAATCATTTAGGGAACTTGGGCATTGTTCTCTAGACTACTTCACTTCCTACTGATTCAGAGCTCTGTTAATCAGATCTTTCATGAGGCATCCTGTGTGATAGGTCCATCTCATCCAGCAGTCCTGAAGTTATCAAGAATGTTGGACCATCTCAGTTATTGCTTCAGGGGGATCTTCTTTGATCAAACCATATTATCCAGTAAGGAATCTACAGCTTTCTATCCTCTTTGGAAACAAAATCAGAACCTCTTTTCCAAAACAACATAACCTTAGACTCAAATTTTAAGTCAAGATACCTTTAAAATATATATTGGTTTAGCTTAGCAGTTCATACAACTAAATGTCTCCCTGTACATTCACAGTCAAAGCATTCAAAGAAAACACAATAATATACACAATCCAGATTCTCTGTATATTTTCCATCTTTATGTGGCTTATTTTTTTACTCCTTTAATCTATGACTGCCTATACTCTGTCTCTTTAAGGACTTTGTTTTGTTTTTTAAAACTATTCTTTTATAGCTGTCTATACTCTTTTTTTTCTCTCTCTGAAGCCTGCATACAATTTTTTAAAGTGCACCGTGACCTGTTCAGAGGTTTATTTCTGTCTGAATCTGTCTTTATTTCATATCTGTAACCATTTTCTGACCAGGAGCACATTTCAAATGATAAGCAGCTTGTTCACAGCAGCTCTGGATGTTGGTTCCACATTTCTCAGCCTTCCAATTTGTCAGAGGTAATTTTCTGCTAGCTCTGGGACCATCAGGTAGGAACTGTGCTCACCATCTCGACTTTGGTAAGCAGTTGGCCCATGCTGCCCCCAACATGCAGCACAATGGCCACAGAACCCATTCAAGTGCTTTGCCTACTTAAAGAGCCAGGGCTGTTTGTGCAACTAGCATGAACCAGGATGCCTTCTTAAAGGAGCCACACAGTTTTTACTATTACCACTGAGTCAGGAAGGCTTCATTTAAAGGAATCATGTCTCTGCTTGCTTCTAACAAACAGAGCCCACCCAAGAAAATGCTGCTACCAGAAAGCCATGCTTAACTCTGTTTGTGTGTGTGTGTGTGTGTGTGTGTGTGTGTGTCTAGAATTGTTTTCCAAGCTTTCTCAGGTGTTATGTGGATGTAGTCAGTCCACATTGGCTTGCCATTTTGTAGGCAGAGGCTGCTCATTCATTTCCAGTCCACGTCAATGCAAATAATCACACAGAAACTATATTAATTATAGCATTATTTGGCCAATAGCTTATGCATAATTTTGGCTAACTCTTATATCTTAAATGAACCCATTTATATTAATCTGTGTATTACCACAAGACTGTAGCCTACTGGTAAAGGTTCCATGGTGTCTGTCTCCTTCGGCAGCTACATGGTGTCTCTCTAATTCTGTCTACTTTGTCTCTATCTCTGTTCAGATTTCCTGCCTGACTTTGTTCGAATAAGTCATTGACTAAAACAACATCTTTCATAAGCAATGGTAATAAAACATATTCATAGCTACAGAGGGAAAGGCCACATAAGAGAAGCCTACTAGTTCTATGCTCTTTATCTATTAGCTTGATCATATCCTTACACACCTGTTTATATTAATGAGTCCTTCCATCTTGGTGTTCCCAGTACGCTTTATTAAAATAGTTGGGGCAGGTTAAACAATATATACAAGATAATTAGGAATTAATTGAGACCCATCTGCTAGGTACTTGAGACCATAATGATAGTGTGCATGTTGTCACATCCTGGAAAATAAAAAAAGCTAAAAATTTGATTGGTTTCTCTTGATAATATTGCAAAAATCATTTGTATATTAACTCATATTTCTGCTCCTCTTATCATGTTATGGTACAATACAAGGATATATCTTAAACTCAAGAAGGTGCTGGGTTCATATTCTTGAATATTACAGACCTAGAAACATGAATCCAAATAAACTCCCATTCTTCATCAATCACCAACTCTTGAATATTTTGTCATAATATCAAAATAAATTAAAATGCCTGCCTACTCGTCTTGAGATTATAGTTTTTAATTTAAACCACATTTTATACAATATATTCTGATCAGAGTTTCCCCTCACACAAGTCCTTCAAGATCCTGCCCACCTTCCTACCCACTCAAATAAATAATTTATTTCTCTCTCTCTGTCTCTCATCAAAACACAGGTATCTAAAATAGTAATAAATAATAGAGTAAATTAAAATGTAAAAATCAGAATGAAACAACCAAAACTGAAAGATAAAAGCACAAAGAGCACATACAGATGCACTACATATACATTTATACACAGAGAAATCCCATAAAAATAAAAAATAAGAAAGCATATTGTATAAGCAAAAGACAAGTAAGGTAGCTAAATGCCTAGACAATTCATTATGAGACAAAATAGCCTTAAGATTCCATTGAGTTCATTGTGTGTTAGCCATCTACTGCTGGGCATGATGTTATAATTTTGCTGGTCTTCCTTGCCAGTACCTTGTCTCCTTATTAACGACTTGTCTTCTGGCTTGTTGAAGCAATAAGTCAGACAAAACTTGCAAAAGTAATGTCTGTCAGAATGTCTAGTCATGAAAACTCTGGCAGCACATTCATCAGAAGGACATTCTCGACAAAGACAACTAATTTTTCCATTTTAATCCACCTTTCAGTACTTCATAATTGCCAATTTAACCTTCTTTCTCTTATGCTTATTCTTCTTGGGAGTGGTATAATACATGTTCTTTTTCTTAGCACCACCACCAAGTCTCGTCTTTTGAATGTTGTAGTCAGAGAAAGTAAGGCCATCTTCCACTTGCTTACCAGGGAAGATCAGCCTCTGCTGATCAGTAGGAATTCCTCCTTTATCCTGAATCTTGACCTTTATATTTTCTATAGAGTCTGAGGGTTTAACTTCAAGCATGATAGTTTTCCCCCTAAGAGTCTTCACAAAAATCTGAATCTTGGTGGCCGTTCCACCACAGATGGAATGTCAAAAAGTCAAAGGAGAGAAAAACCATTTGAGATGGATCCTCAGTCATGGAAACATGGACAGAGGTGAGGATGCAGAAGATCTTACCATTTGTAGCCAGTATTGTATGAGTAATACAGCAGACAGGATGTTCAAAAGTGAACTGGTCCTGATCTGGGACCAGGATCCTTAACATCCTTAAGCCCCTCCACCTGCTGGAGAATGGGAGCACCGAGAGAGCTTGGCTGAGTCATGTACCAATAAAAGATAATGCACCAATGAATGATACTATGTGAGTAACCTTTGGCAGGTCCCCCTGAGAGTGCCGAACTGCAGCAGTAATAGATAGAGAGAAATATGACACACAAAGAGAATTTGGTGGGTATGAAGTTCTATTTAGGAAGGAGGTTATTGGGAGGGTAGAGGAGAGAGAGAGAGAGAGAGAGAGAGAGAGAGAGAGAGAGAGAGAGAGAGAGAGGAAGAGGAGAGAAGAGAAGAGAAGAGAAGAGAAGAGAAGAGAAGAGAAGAGAGAGAAGAGAAGAGAAGAGAAGAGAAGAGAAGAGAAGAGAAGAGAAGAGAAGAGAAGAGAAGAGAAGAGAAGAGAAGAGAAGAGGAAGAGAAAGCTGTCTCTTCAGAAGAACAGCTGGGGAGAGAGAGACAGAGAGAGAGAGAGAGAGAGAGAGAGAGGGAGAGAGAGAGAGAGAGGAGAGAGAAAGAGAGAGAGAGAGAGAAAGAGAGAGAGAATAGAGCCTAGACCAGCTTGGCTCTTGGGAAGGGAGAGATTGGGAGTGGGCAGGGCTTGTCTCTTAATGGAGAGCCTGCATAATCATAACACATGGGACTTGCCCTTAACTGTGATTTGTATACCTAGTGAGACGACCTTGGAGAAAACTAAATTTTCATTTGCAAGTGGCTATCAATTGGAGATACCTTCTGAGATAGGTACCAGGACTTATGTCCACTTTCCCCTATTACTGTTGGGACTCCAACTGCATTAGATCTGTGTAAACCCAGTGCATGCTTGAACAGTCTCTGCGTTTTATGTGAGTATCAGCCCAGGTATGTCTAGAAGGCCTTGTTTCTTTAGTGCTTTCCATCCCTGTTGACTTGTAAAATTTTTCTGCTCCTTCTTACACAGTTTTCCCTGAGCCCTCAGAGGAGAGATTTGATGGAGACATCCTTTTTATGACTGAGTTTTCCAAGATCTTTCATTCTCTACACATTATACAGTTTTGGGTCTCTGTATTAACTCCCATCTGCAGCAAGGGATGATGGTTGAAGAAAAGATTGATGTATGAGTATGTCACAATGTCATTAGAAGTTATTATATTGCTATGTTCCCTTGGCAGAGCAATAATATTTGACTTTATCCTATGCCCCTGGCCTTTCTAGTCTCAGATTGTTGGACACCTAAGCACTTGTAGGCTTTGAATTCTATCTCATGGAGTGGGGCCTTAAATCCATGCAGATAGTGGTTATCTTTAAATGGTAACTTTAAAACACTAAATCTGAATAACAATAAAATATATAATTTAAGAAAATGTATTCATATTTAGAGCCCACCTCAAAATGTATCCTAGCTAAAGATTTCATAGAACTTTGAACAACAAAAATGTGAAATTTGTATTTCAGTGCTTATCTAATATTGATGTATAATTTTATTTATAAAATTACCTCCACAATATAACATTCAGATAAAAAAGAATAAGGAAAAAAGAAAATTCTAGTGCATTGGATACAATATACAGACATTCTTAATTGCATGTGAAAGGTAAAGAAATGGAAAAAATGGAGTAGATAATGATTAAATAGTCTTTGTTATATTGAGACAGATCCTAATTATGAGGAATCTTGAAGAAATAGAAGAATTGCCTTACTGGCAAAAAACAGAGCTTTAATTCATCTACTCCCCTATAACTCAGTAACTACAGTCAAAATTTATGGGAATTACAAATGTTAAGAAAACCACCTTCTGAGAAGTTACAGAAGTTTTCAGAATAATGCACAAATCTGATTAATGTATTGGAACTGTCAAGCAATTTAAAATAGTATTCCTAAAGCACCTAATATAAAAATGTAGACACTACCTGACATGGTTTAAGTGATTTTAAGCAAAAACCCCAAACAACTAAAACCAAACCCCAAACCCTTCAATCAAAGATATGAAAAGATTCCCCTAAACAGTGACTCACAGAATTAAAATTGCTAGTGAACTGTATAAAACAATAACAATTATCAAAGATGAAAAAAAAAGGCTTGTATATGTCATCATCACTTTGGAATGTGTCTTAGGATTCCTATTGCTGTGAAGAAACACCATGAATACAGCAACTCTTTTGTAAACACATGACAGTTTATTTTTTTAATTTACTTTTTATTTTATATTCTGGTTGCATTTTCTCCTCCTTCCTCTCCTCCCAGTCCCTCCTCCTACCCCACTGCTGTTTCCAACCCCCAATACATTCCTCCATTTATGTTTAGGGAAGGTCGTATCTTCCAAGAGTATCAACAAAACATGGAATATAAAGTAAGCATAGCAACACTTATAAATGAAAACATTTCATTTGTACTCGCTTACAAGTTCAAAAGTTTAGTTCATTATCATCATACCAGGAAACATGCTGTCATGCAGGCAGATATGATGCTGAAGAAGTAGCTGACAGTTCTGCAAACAGATCTGCAGGCAGCAGGAAAAGAGAGTGACACTGGGCCAGGCTTAGTTTCTGAAACTCTAAAATCCACCTAGTTATACAGATCATCCAACCAGGCATACCTACACCACAAGGCCACATTTTCAATAATGCCACTCCCTACGAGTCTATGGGGGCCATTTTCATTTAAACCAATACAGACTTTTATGAAATATTCATTCTTTCCTCCATTATATTTTTTGATATTACTTTAAAAAATAACATACATTTCTTCAGCTCATTAATAAGAATTCAAGAACTTACTGCCTCTCTACTACCTTAAGCTGTTATATTTTTATCTCTTCATTTTTTAAATTGATTCTCTTAGTTTTTATCATATACATTAATTTTATACTTCTTCAATTTATCATTTATCTATGTATATATTTATATTCTTAACCCAATTTAGTTTAAAATATTACTTATATTATTTTTCATTTTTTTTTAAATCTATTTTCAGACTTTCATTAAAATTCATAGTTTCGATGAAGTTCTCTCACTGCCCTTTTAAATTTCAAGAGAATACATAACTGATTTTTGGCATAACTTTATGATAATTGTATTGAAATATTGTCATATAATTCTAGTAAATGGCTTGACATTGACACAGTTTTGATTCTAATTTTGTTTTATGTGATTATTTATTTGATGAATGATTTTCTCTTATATCCTATATATTTTAATAGATAATAATCCTACTTAAATATTTTATGTTAACAGTACTTTTCCTGCTTCAATTTAACATTATGGAGTCTTATTTGTTTTGGGACCTTCTACTTCAGATAGTTTTATTTTCCAATATTTAGGAGTACTCTTGTGATGTTATTCATTGTATTCATTGACTCATTAAATAATTGGTAGTTCTATATGCAAAAATCAAATGTTTTTCCTTGGATCACCTGATGTTATTAGACATTTTATTCCAAAGTGGACAAAAGATACTAAAGTTATGACTCCTTACACCACTAAGTGAAAGGAAGAGAAACCCAGACCATCTCTTCTGCTACTGTTAATGAAAAATAGCACCAGTTCATCATGGAAAGAGGCAAGATGACATGGCAATTTTCTACTACTATTTTAGGAAGATTATGTAATCTAGTTTTAATATAAACTTTTATAGTATTACTATTCCAGCAGATACTAGACATTTTAGGGTCATAGTTGTATGGCGATTTTTGCATTTCCTCTCAGCCTAAGTGGACTTCTGCATTCCCTATCTTTCAGTTAATAATTCAGATTTAAGGCCTGCCTTCAACCTCTTTCTTAATCTGTCCCTTCTACCCTTTACTGTTATCTTTTTATATTTAAGCTTTATTATAAGCTCTGAGTCACAAACCTCACTTTTATCTAGTACAGTAAGTGCATAGAAGGTTAAATTTAAATAAGAAACATTGATATTTTGGTCTCCATGATTTTGTCCTTCAAAATCCTGAGGTTGTCAGTCAGTCAGTTGTCTTCATTGTTGCTATGAGAGATTTAGATATTGTTGTCCGTTCTATTACTTATGACACATGTACCTTTTTTCACAAAAGAAGCTCAGGAGAAAATGAGTGGTCACTTTATTCTAGAGGTGGAAATCTACACTCACATTTCCTCTCCTGCTTGACTTTTAAACTCAATTTAACACAAACTAAAGTTACCTGGGAAGACAGAAACTCACTTGAAGAATTTTGTAGATCATATTGATCTGTGACCATCTCTCAAAGAGATCAGTTATTGATGTGAGATGGCCCAGGCTCCTGAGGAAAGCCTATGCATATGGGCCTGGGCTGTATAAGAAAGCAAGATGAATATGACCCAGTAAACAATACAAGAAACAACAGTCCTCCACAGTTTCTGCCTTCAGATTCCTGCTTTATTTTTTGCCCTGACTTGCCTCAATAATGCATTGTGACCTGGAAGTGTCAGATGAAATAAATCTTTTCCTCCTTTTAAATTGCTTTAGACATGATGTTTATTACAAGAATTGATCTTAAGCAAAACAACTTTGTTCCAGGAGTCTTGTTTTTCTCCTTCTCTCAATATAACCAAAAGTCTTCTTCAGTGTTTACTTTATAATTTCTTTATCTGGGGCTAAGTTATAATTATTTATTGTGCAGAAAAATGATACATTTTTATGGATAAGTATATTTAGAATATAAGAAATAGCTATAACATACTGATTATTAATAGGCTATTACTTCTTCTAGCCCTTGTAAGTTGACAGAACTAGAAAATTTATGGTGTTTATTAATATGTATATTCACATTTCCATTTTTTTACATTTTTAAAATTTTTTGTTTGGGTGGTACAGAGATGTGCATGCCACATCTCACATGTAGATAACATAAATTAACTTGTAGTAGTTTATTTTTCCTTTTACCCTTGTGGATCCTGGTTATTTAATTCAGTTCCTAATATGTACCAAGTGCTCTTACTGCCTGAGCCATCTCACCAGCTCCCACAGTTCTATACTCATTAATGAGTTGATTTAGTAAGGATTTTTTTAAAAAATACCATATTTCACCCATTTTATAGTAAATATAACTTCTATCCTTACATATAGATAGTTCTACAACATGAAGTTCTTTATAACTCATATTTAGTTGCACATGATATTATAGCAGTTCATGTACAGTATAAGGAAAGCAAAGTTGTATATTGTCAAATTCTTTCTTTTTTAAATCTTTGCATATGTACCTTTTACATTCAAACTATAGTGTTACAAATTTTACCTTGAACAACTTTATTTTAAAACAATGGAAATAGTAAGAATTTATAGTTACTCTTACCACATTCTATTTCTGATAATTTTCAGCTGATTCTACATGATCTGTAACTCAAAAGCTATTTTTATGGAAAAACTTTGCTATTTTGTGTATAAGGAAATTGGAAAATATATTTTATATTTTATAATAATAAAATTGGAGAAGAAACTGAAAAATCATTAACTCTTTTTTGGTCATTAAAAGGACCATATACATTGGAAAAAATATGGAAATAGAACTAAACCAAAGCCTGGTAAGAGAAAAAGAAAATGGAAAGATGAAAAGACATGGAAAAATAAATTTACTAAACTGAAGCTCAGGAAGAGAAACTTCTCCGTTAAACAGTACTAGAGAAAGACAAATTACCAATCCAACATTTTGACCTTTCAGCAAGACTTGAAATTCTATAAAGTACACTTGAGTTCAAAGACTGCACATCTGTAATTCTTTTCTTTTCTTTCTTTTTTTTTTTGAGGGTGGGTTTCAAAATATTATTGATTGATTGATTGATTTTAAATCCTGACTGCAGTTTCCCCTTCCTTCTCTCCTCCCAGACACTCTCTCCCATCTACCTTCTATCCATCCATTCCTCCTTCATTACTATTCATGAAGGGACAGGCCTTCTATGAATATTACCGAACATGACATATGAAGTTACAGTAAGACCAATCACCTCTCCTTGTATTAAGGCTGAGCAAGGCAAACCAGAGTAAGCAATATGGCACCAAAATCTAGTAAATGGAGACAGCCACTGCTTCCATTGTTAGGAGTACCACAAGAAGACCAAGCTACACAACTGTCATATTTATGCAGAAGGACTAGGTCAGTCCCATGTAGGCTCCTTGGTTGTCTGTTCAGTTTCTGTGAAATCCTATGAGCCCAGGATAATTGATTCTGTGAATTTTATTCTGATGTCCTTGAACTCTCTGGTTCTTACATTGTTTCTCCCTTTCTTCAGCAGGATTGCCAAAACTTAAGTTAATGTTTGATTGTGAGTCTCTACATCTATTTCTGTCAGTTGATGGATAAAGCCTCTCTGGTGACTATTGGGCTAGACACCAATCTAGTATAACAGAATATCGATATTCATCTAATGATTACTATCATTGACATTTCTTTTTTTCAGTGACGTTTGTTTCTATCCTAGATCTCTGGGCCATCCAGCCTCTGTTTCCTGTTACTCGAGGCAGTGTCAGGGGTGGGCTTATCCAAGGGGCATGAGTCTCAAGCTGTAACAGTCATTGGTTGGCCACTCTCACAATCTTTGTAACAGCCTTACCCCAGCACATCCCATTGACAGGACAGACTGTAGTTCAAAGATTATGTGGTTGATTGGTGTCCTAATCCTTTTACTGTTAGCCTTGCCTGGTCATAAGGGATGGCCAGTTTAGGCTACATATCCCCTATGACTAGGAGTCTTAGCTGGGTTTTTCGTTATAGCTTCCTGGGAGCTTCACTTGTACCAGGTTTTTACCTGAACCTGAAATGATCCTCTTTCTAATCATCTCTAGTTTATTTTACTGCTCTCCACACTACTGTATCTCACCAGATTCTTGCATGTTTCAAATCGAATGGCCCCCAGTCAATCCATGATATCTCTTCTATTTCTCCTTCCTGTAACATGAAGGGCTGTCTTGTCCTGCCCTGTTCCCACAGCTGTTTTGCCCCAAAGAAAAACAACACAGAGATCTCTATAACTTATAAACCTGATTGTTCCATTAAGTCAGGCTACTTATTAACTCTTTTAGCTTATATTAACCCATCATTCTGATCTATTTTAGCCACCTGGCTCAGTAACTTTTTCATTGTGAAAGATCACATCTTGCTTCTTCAGAGTCTGGGAAGGAGTGGGAGGAATCAACGTCCTCCTTCCCAGAATTATCCTGTTCTCATTGTATGATTTCTACTTCCTGTCTGGTTTTCCCACCTATACTTCCTGCCTGGCCAATCAGCGTTTATTAAAGCATGATTGACAGATTACAGACAATTCACCCACACCACTTCCCCCTCTTTTTAAAAAAAACAATGAAAAATATCCATAGTTCATTTTTTGTTTATGTGGGCGTAGTTTTCCAGGCTACTTCCACCTGGTTGGGGGCACTGATAATCTAATGGGGACCTAAAGAAAATTTAGTGTTATGATCAAGTCCTGAGTGAAGCATCCTTTGACTCTTGATCATCTCAGGCAGCAGTCTTGAACCTGTTCTGGATGAAGAACTCAGACATCTGGGACATCTGTTCCTACTGGAGATTTCTCAGGTGGTCTTACTTGATCAAAGATGATTTTTCTTAACTCTGAATAAATCCAGAGTCTCTCATTTTCTGTGGAAACAAAATCTAAATTTCTTCTACAAAGTAACATACCTTTTGACTTCAATTTTGAAGATAAGGTGTTTTCAAAATACCTATCTTGGATTAATTCTGCAGCATTTATAAGCAAATATCTTTTAGCAGTTGTTGCTCCTTCTTCAGCATTCAAACAATTCAAAGATAGAATAATGACATACAGTATCAAGATTCTCTGTGTGTTTTCCATCTTTATGTGACTTTATTTTAAACTCTATTTCTTTTATTTTTACTTTTAACTTTTGGCTTTTTTGATACAGGTTCTCTGTATATCTTTGCCCTGGAATTCACTCTGTAAACCAGGCTATTATTGAACTCACAGAGATCCGTCTGTCTCTGCCTCCCAGGCAAATCTTAATGGGGTATGCCACCACAACTGGCTACTCTCTTTCTTTTTTTTCTTTTCTTTTTTTTTTACTTTGAGAACATTAACCTTTAGCCTGTTTATTTTAACACACTGTAAATCATTTATAGGTTTTCTTACTCTTTGAATCTCTCTTTACTGTATATCTTTCTTTTTCTGACCAGATGGGTCTTTAATTTGCTAAGGAATATGGAGAAGTTTTTTTTCCCCATAACTCTATGGCATTTTAAGGTCCTTGCAGGCAAGCAAGCTGCAACAGTGTTTCCATAAACAACATTCAAAAGCTCCTTTGTCTTTCAAGGTCCTTGTCAGGAAGCAAGCTGCAACATTGTGTCTATAGCTCCATAGTTGGGACCTTCTGCTTGAAAGAGTCAGAGTTTTCCCTGGCAGGATGGCCCAGAAAGCTGATTTTGCACCATTCTGTAAAATGAAGGGCTGGCTTGTTTGTGGGTTTCTGTCCTGCCCTATTCCCACAGCTGTTTAGACTCAAAGGAAAATCACACAGAGATCACTACAACTTATAAAGCTGTTTGGTCCATTAGGTCAGGCTACTTTTTAACTCTTTTAGATTATATTAACCCATTATTCTGATCTATTTTAGCCATCTGGCTCAGTACCTTTTTCAGTGTGGCAGATCACATCTTGCTTCTTCAGAGTCTGGGCAGGAGTGGGAGGAATCAACGTCCTCCTTCCCAGAATTCTCCTGTTTTCATTGCATCATTTCTACTTCCTGTCTGGTTTTCCCACCTATACTTCCTGCCTGGCGAATCAGCGTTTATTTAAAACATGATTGACAGATTACTGACAATTCTCCTGCACCACCTTTCCAGGGAGATCTGAATGTCACTCTTGAGCCCTCCTTGTCACCTAGACTCTCTGGTCTGTTGATTATAGCATAATTATCTCTTTATCTTACAACTGCTATCTATTTAAAAGTGAGTACCTACCATGTTTGTTTGTCTTTCTTGGTCTGGTTGTCTCATTCATAATGATTTATTTCTAGGTCCATCCACTTGCTTTTGATTTCCATGGTGTTATTGTTTTTAACATCTGAGTAACACTCCATTGTGTTAATGAATCACATTTTCTTTACCATTACATCAGTTGAGGGACATCTAGGTTGTTTGCAAGTTCTGGCTATTATGAAAAGTGCTGCTATGAATAAAAGTGAACAAGTGTCCTTGTGGTAAAATTGAGCATCATTTGGGTATATGCTCAAGAGTGGTATATCTGGATCTTGAGAAAGATCGATTCTCAATTTTCTGAAAAAAAAAACAGTAATTTCCAAAGTTGCTGTATGAGTTTGCATTCCTGCCATTGATGGAGGAGCATTTGTCTTGCTCTGTATCCACTTCAGCATGAGCTGTTACTTGTATTTTTGATCTTAGCTAGTCTGACAGGTGTAAGGTGGAATAGCAGAGTCCTTTTGACCTGCATTTCCCTGATGGCTAAGGATGTTAAACATTTCTTTAAGTGTGTCGTAGACATTTGAGATTCTTCTGTTGAGAATTCTCTGTTTAGATCTGCACCCAATTTTTAATAAGATTTTTTTATGGATGCTTTCTTCAGTTCTTTCTATATTTTTTAAATTGGATTCTGTCAGATGTGGGGATGGTAAAGATTCTGTAGTCTGCCAAATGGTCCTAATGACAGTGTCCTTTGCTTTACAGAAGCCTTTAAGTTTCATGAGGTCCCATTTATCAATTATAAATCACATTGTATCATTTGTAAATTGTCAAGCATATTGTCTACACTATTGGTGTTCTATATAGGAATTTTTCTCCTGTGCCAATACTTTCAAGTCTATTCCCCAATATCTCTACTATCATATGCAGTATATCTGGGTTTATATTGAGGTCTGTAATACATTTGAACTTTAGTGCTCTCTATGGTGATAAATATGAATATATTTGTATTCTTCTATAAGCCAGCATCCAGTTTTACCAGTACCATTTGTTAAAGATGCTTTTCTCCATTATTTAACTTTGGCTTCTTTGTCAAAAATCAGGTGTTCATAAGTGGATTTATGTCTGGTTGTTCTATTTGATTCCATTACCTGTCTATTTTAATGACAATACCACATGGATTTTATTACTATAGCATTGTAGTAGGGCTTAAAATTAAGCATGGTGATACCATTGGAATTTGTTTTATCTTAAAGGATTGTTTATGCTATATGAAGTTGAGTATTGTTCTTTCAAGGTCTGATAAAAATTGTTTTGGGATTTTTTAAATTGTGATTGTGTTGAATCTGTAGATTGCTTTTGATAAAATGGCCATTTTTTACTATATTAATCCTACCAATCAGTGAGCAGCATTGGAGGTCTTTCCATCTTCTCATATCTTCTCTACTTCTTTTCTTTAAATACTTGAAGTTCAATTCATAGAGGTCTTTCAGCTGTTTGGATAGAATTACACCAAGATATTTTCTTTGTGGCTATTGTTAAGGGTACTGTTTCCCTGATTTCTTTTTCAACCTATTTATCATTTGTATATAGCAGGGCTACTAATGGTTTTTGTTAGTCTTTTGTTCAGTCACTTCACTAAAGTTATCAACTGTCGGAGTTCACTGATAGGCTTTTTTGGGGTCACTAATGTATGTTATCATATAATCCTTGAATAATGATAGTTTGACATCTTCCTTTCCTATTTGCATCCTGCTGATACCTTTGGTGGTCTTATTCCTCAGGCTATAATTTCAAGTTCTGTAATGATTAGGTATGGATACAGTGGAAAGTCTAGTCTTATTACTAATATTAGTGGAATTGCTTTGAGTTTCTCTCCATTTAATTCAACATTGACAATCAGATTCCTGTAGATTGCTTTTATTATGTTAAAGTGTGCCCTTCTATCCCTATACTTTTACATAATTTTATCATGAAAGGGAGTCGGATTTTGTTAATTATTTTTCAGTATGCAATGATATGATGTTCTTTTCTCTCAGTTTTTTTTATATGGTGGATTACACTGACAGATCTTCATATGACGAATCATTCCTTAATCTCTGGCATGAAGCCCACCTGATCATGGTGGATGATCTTTTTTATGTGTTCTTGGGTTTGGTTTATGGGTACTTTGTTGAGTAATTTTGTATCTGTGTTCATGAGGGAGATTGGTCTGTAAATCCATTGATTTCTTGTGTGTCATTGTATGGTTTGTGTGGTTTGGGTATCAAGGTGACTGTGGTCTCATAAAATGAATTTGGCCATGTTCCTTCTGTTTCTATTGTTTGGAGTAATTTGAAGAGTATTGGTAATAGCTCTTCTTGAAAGTCTGGTTGAATTCTGCAGTGAAATCATCAGACCCTCCACTCTCGTTGGTTAGAAGACTTTTAATGAATGTTAATAGTTGCTAAGGAGTTATAGATATGATGAGTTGTTTGTCTGATATTCATTTAACTTTGATTTCTGGTGTCTATGAAGAAGATTGTTGCTTTTAGATTGTCTAATCTTGTGGAGTACATATTTTTGAATTATGACCAAAGAATTCTTTGAATTTACTTGTTGTCTATTGTAAAGTCCTCTTTTCTTTTCTTTTCTTTTCTTTTTACCCTTTAATTTAGTTTCTTTAATTTCATTTTATATTCCAAATACAGATCTCTCCTGTTATCCCTCCTCCCAGCCCTCATCCACTCCTCTGAACTAAGGGATAGAGGCTTCCATGAGGAGTCAACAAAGTCTTGCAAATTAAGTTGGGTAAGTTCCAAACTAAGCACTAAGGCTGATAATGGCATCCCACTGTAGGGAATGGGCCCGTCCAAAAATCTAGCTACTGCACCAAGAATAGATCCTGGTCCTAATTCCAGCATCTTCTCAGAGTATTATTTGTCTGGGGGCTATGTTATATTTAGGGGATTCTGAAAGAAAAAATATGGTTAATTGTTAAATACTTAGAGAGGTAGCTGTATCATTCGGTCTATGGGAAAGTGCAGGGCTTGTTTGAAGTTCTGGCTAGAATAGACTGTGTGGATGGAACATCTCATTTAGTCACTTCAAAATTGTTGTGAGCATTTGATAATCCAAAGCCAATCTTAAAGTTTTGCTATCAGCTGAATGGCATCATATGAACCAGGTGGAATCGTTGATGTGGGACCCCATCTTCTTCCTGGAGACTTCAAATATCACTGTTGAAAAATCTATTATTCACCAAGGAAAACTTAAAAATCATTCATATGGAAACAGTAAGTTTTAATTTCAATAGACATACATTTAAATAAAGTTACCACCAAGAGAAAGATAGGTATGGGGAGAAGTAGAATTTTTGAAAGGAGAATTCTGATAACTTTAGTCTATAGAATTTATCTTCCTTCTGTTCTACTGCAGGTAACTCCTGGCATGAGACAGAAACTCTGATTTTTTTCTTTTAGCAACATACTTTGATTTAGGGAATAAAAATTTCATCCATCTCCAAAGCCAGCTTTGATTTTTAAGTGAGTTGCAACTACCATTATATTGAGAAGTGGGGAGAAATGTACATATTAGTAGTGAGGTTTTACCCTGAAGAGGATATTGGTATCATAAGTCAGATTTTTCTTTGCCTGGTAATGCTTTCTGGATAGTTATCTTTTCCTCTTTAAGCATCTAGATGTACAAGGTCTCTTGATGTTTTGAAGATGGGTATTTTTCTGCAATGACAGGAACAGAACTCTGCCCCAACCCTTATGAGATTTTCAAACAATCTGTAAAATTGACACCTCGGTGGATGAATTGTCATTTCTCTTTATCAACAGGTTTCTCCTTTTAAAACCAAATCTTGATTAATTTTGATGGTACCCTTAGCTTTTCTTCTGTGGAAACAAGAATGAAACACCTTCCCCAACATAGCACATCTCCTAGTTTCCATTCTGAGGTCAACATATCTTTGAAGTATACAAGCTGACTTAATTCAGAAGTTATTTTTTTTTTACTATCCAGCATTTCTTTGCAGCAGTTATTACTTTTTCATTAGCATTAAAAAAATTCAAGGGTAATAAAACATTATACAATCTATTTCTTGGGATCTTTTTAAATCCCTTTCTGTTTGTTTAACATATCTTTTACAGTTCATTTTGGTCTTTAACTGACTTATGTGTAGGAATGTGTGGTATACCTGTACTACACTTTATATTATTGTAAGCTAAAACTGTTTAATTTCTTAGAAACATATGCTGGAGCAATGTCTTTCTTTATTTCTGCAGGTATAACCATGATGGCCATATCTTCTAGTGTGATTGCTGAATCAGTCTAGAGTACTAGATAGTTATACATTTCCTTGTTTATGAGATTCAGAAAGGAAATTCACTAAGGAAGTATAAGATGCATAAATCTGAGAGCTATCAAAAGATAATTTTGGATGGTAATGCAAGTTATGATAGAAAGTAAATTAAGTATAAGACTTTTAACTCACCAAGATGGGACAGATAATGGAGTATTTTCTCTGAATTTGTCAAATGCAAATGGACTAGACATTGTTGATATACTTATTGCCTGTATATATTGTATATAGTTATTATAGTTACTATATATGGTTTTACTTATACTAGTTATAGTCTTTTTCATGTTAGACAAAAAGTAGAAATATTGTGATAATATATTTGTGTTTTAATAAATAAAACTTTGCTGAAACCAGAATGCAAAGCCAGCAACACCAGTCAGCCATACAGGCCAGGCAGTAGTGGCACACATCACTTATCTTTCTTTTTCATTTATTCATTCATTCTTTCTTTCTTTTAAAAAGAAAACAATCTATTTTATTTTACATACCAATCCCAGTTTCCACTCCCTCTCTATCTCTCCTTTCCTCCACCTAATCCCCCCAAACCACCACCACCCATTCCTTGGAGAGTGTAAGGTTCTTTGCTTTGGGGAAGGACCAAGGCCCTCCCTACTATATCTAGGCTGAGCAAGTTATACATCCAAAGAGAATAGGTTCCATAAAATATAGTACAAGCAGTAGAGACAAATCCTGGTGCCACTGCTAGTGGCCCCACAGTCTGCGACAGCTATGTAACTGTCAACCATATTCTATGGGACTATCTAGGTCCTATGCTTATTCCTTCCTGATCTGTCTTGTGTTGGTAAGTTCCCATTAGCTCAGGTAGACTGTTTCAGGGTGTATACACATCATGGTCTTGACCTCTTTGCTCATAGTCTCATTCTTACCACTCTTCAATTGGACTTTGGGAACTCAGTTCAGTGCTCCAATGTAGGTCTCTGCCTCTGTTTATATTAGTTGCTACATGAAGGTTCTATGGTGATATTTAAGATATTCATCAGTATGACTACTGGGCAAGGCCAGTTTGTGCAGCCACTCCTCTATTGTCTTAGAAGGGTCATCCATGTGAAATCCTAGGAATTTCTCTAATGCCAGGTTTAATTCCAGAAGCCACACTAGTTAGCTATTTACTGGGCAATAGTAATATACACATTTTATATGAAAACTAGAGAAAAATATAAGGAGAGATACTACAGCAACACTTGTTCTTTTTCAGTCTGAAAATTTCAAAGAGTTAAGAGCTCTGTAGTGGTTTGACTGCTTTGTTTTTCTTATCTTCAGCTTGAACCCCAATATCTGTCTCTAAGTTTTTAGTATTCATGTGTTGTAGGAGACCATTTTTTCATTCCCAGCTTCCCAGCCATGAAATAATAACACAGAAACCATATTATTTGCATTACTGTTAAGCCAATAGTTTAAGCACATTACTGGCTAACTCATCTTAAATTAACCCATCTCCTTTAAGATGTGTATAACCATGAGGCTGTGGCTTATTGGGTAAAGTTACGGCATCTTTCTATGATGGGACTACATGACTTCCCATTGACTTTGCCTTCTTTCTTCCAGCATTCAGTTTAGTTTTCCTCATCTACTTCTATTCTGCCCTGCTCAGGCCAAAAACAATTTATTAACCAATGGTATACACAGCATATAGAGGGGAATCACACATCACATCCCCTTTTCTGTTTAAATAAAAAAGAAAGGTTTTAACTTTAATGTAGCAAGGTTAAATACAACAAAACAGGTTTCAAGCAAGAATTACCATTACAATATTTATATATACTTTATCTTTTATCATAACTAAGGAAAACTATATCTATTCTTAAACTCTATCAAAGACTCCAGAAGGATATAATATTACCTAAGTAAACAGGAAATGCACTGTAAGCAACTTCCAAGACTCTAAAAATTACAGAGACATCTTGCTGCCTGGACAGTCATCCAAAGTTCTTCTGTTATGTTGCAGGTACCCATCTTAAACCCATTGACCCATAGTATCCAGCAGAATTTCCATGAAGCAAGAAATTACAAAAATAGTTCTGCCTATATTGGCAGTTTGTCAGTCACTTTCTTCTGTATCCTGCTGAATGTCTGACAGTCTCTTTCATGAAGCAGGAATCCCAAAGGACCATCTCACCTTTAGGCAGTTATTTTTCTATTGGTCTTGCATGTCCAGTTCACACAGCATAACATCAAGCAGTCCAGGCAGGAGCAGTTCTGTTTTCAAATGGTTAGCAAACTCCATAAGGAGCCCCTTCAATGCCCATCTTCCTCTTGAAAGAAATGGTGCAGCCAGAATCAGATGTGTCTCATGTCATAAAAAGTCCTAACTCCTCAAAACATTTTAAATGTCATATTCTGAATATCTCTGCAAGACTTGAAGAATGCCTAGCTAACTGAAATATATCTCTATATCTAGAAAACCTAACTACCATAATTTCAAGCTTGGCTATTATAGATATCTATTATCTATCTATTAATCTATATTTCTTAATTATGCATTATATTTTAAATGAACTGCGCAATCACAATACCTTAATCAAGAGCAGATATATACATATAGGAATGCCCTAAAATTTTTATCAATAAACTAAGAGCTGTACCAATCCAAAGTATCCATCTCTATAGCATATACCCCTTTAAATATAAACAATCATCTATAGACAATATTTGGGAATTTGAGAGTAGTTCTCTCAAAACTGCTATCTGCTTTTTGTTGAGTGAAGTCAGTTTTGAGGGTGTTTACAGAGACCTTTTGGGGGGTCTTGGTCCATAAAACTAAATTAGTCTAAAATTAATCCACAGGTTCTCATCTTCTGTGGTTACAAAGAAGAATCTCTTTTCCAAAGCAATATCTCCTTAGACCCAAATTCTGAAGTCAAGATACCTTTATCCTGGTTTATCTTCCATTCTTCTATTGAAGAACACCTAGGTTGTTTCCAGGTTCTGGCTATTACAAATAATGCTGCTATGAACATAGTTGATACCAGGAAATGGGGTATTGCTGTGATAAGCCTGACCATGAAAATTAGATAAAAGAGATAGACATAAGGTCATCAAATAAAAATTTAGCTCATGGGGCTAACAATATGAAATAGTAAAGATAGCCTACAATTTGTCCAGAAACTCAAAAATCTGACACAGAAATCAATTTTACCCATAATCTATATTAATTGCCTACTTATTATTGCAGTAAAACAACTAATAAAAGCACCTTAAGGAAAAGTTTATTTGGATTATAGTTCAAGGATGCAATGCAGGTTTTAAGGGTAGCAAAGATATTATAACAGAAGACCATGCGGTACATGCATCTGCAGTCAGAAAGCACAAGCAAAAGAGTAGTTGCACATAGTTTGTTTTCTCCTTTTCATTAAGTCCAATAACACAGCCAATGGCATGGCGCTGCCTACATTTAAATCATATATTTACACCTCAATTATCCTAATCTTGACCCCCCTACACACACAAACATGCCCATAAACTTGTCTCTTCAGTGATTCTAGATCCTGCAAATTTCGCAATAAATATTGAGTATTATGAGTCTACCTATTGTCAACTTGACATTCAAAAATACACTCCTACAATGGATGAGTATTCCCCTCATTCCACATCCTCTCCAGCATAGGCTATCATTGGTGTTTTTGACTTTAGCTATTCTGACAGGTGTAAGATGGTATCTCAAAGTGGTTTTGATTTCCATTTCCCTGATCGCTAAGGAGGTTGAGCATGACCTTAAGTGTCTCCTGGCCATTCGAAGTTCATCTGTTGTGAATTCTCTGTTCAGATCAGTACCCCATTTTTTAATTGGGTTACTTAGGGTTTTAGTGTCTAGTTTCTTGAGTTCTTTGTATATTCTGGAGATCAGACCTTTGTCTGATGAGGGGTTGGTGAAGATCTTCTCCCAGTCAGAAGGCAGCCTTTTTGTCTTACTGACAGTGTCCTTTGCTTTACAGAAGCTTCTCAGTTTCAGCAGGTCCCATTTATTCATTGATTCTCTTATTGTCTGTGCTACTGGGGTCCTACTTAGGAAGTGGCCTCCTGTGCCTATATCTTGTAGACTACTTCCCACTTTCTCTTCTATCAGGTTCAAAGTGGACAGATTGATGTTGATGTCTTTAATCCATTTGGACTTGAGTTTTGTGCATGGTGATAGATATGGATCTATTTTCATTCTTCTACAGGTTGACATCCAGTTATGCCAGCACCATTTGTTAAAGGTGCTTTCCTTCTTCCATTGTATACCTTTAGCTCCCTTGTCAAAAATTAGGTGTTCATAGGTTTGAGGGTTAGTATCTGGGTCTTCTATTCGATTCCATAGGTCGACTTCTCTGTTCTTATGCCAATACCAAGCTGTTTTCAATACTGTAGCTCTGTAATAGAGTTTGAAGTCAGGGATAGTAATGCCTCCCGAAGTTCCTTTATTGTATAAAATTGTTTTGGCTATCCTGGGTTTTTTGTT
The DNA here is from genome assembly GCF_982192425.1 of Myodes glareolus. Lineage (NCBI taxonomy): Eukaryota > Metazoa > Chordata > Mammalia > Rodentia > Cricetidae > Myodes > Myodes glareolus. The sequence goes on along the minus strand of NC_142053.1, from coordinate 61,719,008 downwards.
TTTCCATATAAAATTGATTATTGTTCTCTCAAGGTCTGTGAAGAAGTTTGATGGGATTTTGATGGGGATTGCATTGAATCTATAGATTGCTTTTGGTATAATTGCCACTTTTACTATGTTGATTCTCCCAATCCAAGAGCAGGGGAGGTCTTTCCATTTTCTGGTATCCTCCTCAATTTCTCTTTTCAAAGGCTTAAAGTTCTTGTCAAATAGGTCTTTCACTTCCTTGGTTAGAGTAACCCCAAGATATTTTATGCTATTTGTGGCTATCGTGAAAGGTGATGTTTCTCTGATTTCCCTCTCCGCTTCTTTATCCTTTGTGTATAGGAGTGCCACTGATTTTTTGGAGTTGATCTTGTATCCTGCCACATTACTAAAGGTGTTTATCAATTGTAGCAGTTCTTTGGTAGAGTTTTTGGGGTTGCTTATGTACACTATCATATCGTCAGCAAATAACGAAAGTTTAACTTCATCCTTTCCAATTCGAATCCCCTTGATCTCCTTATGTTGTCTTATTGCTATTGCTAGAACTTCAAGCACTATATTGAAGAGGTATGGAGAGAGTGGACAGCCTTGTCGTGTTCCTGATTTTAGTGGAAAGGCTTTGAGTTTCTCTCCAATCAATTTGATGTTAGCTGTCGGCTTGCTGTATATTGCTTTTATTATATTTAGGTATGATCCTTGTATCCCCAGTCTCTCCAACACCTTTATCATAAATGGGTGTTGAATTTTGTCAAATGCTTTTTCAGCATCTAGTGAGATGATCATATGGTTTTTTTTCTTTCAGTTTATTTATATGATGGATTACATTGATAGATTTGCGTATGTTGAACCAGCCCTGCATCTCTGGAATGAAGCCGACTTGATCATAATGGATAATTTTTCTAATGTGCTCTTGGATTCGGTTTGCCAGTATTTTATTGAGAATTTTCGCGTCGATGTTCATGAGTGAGATTGGCCTGTAATTCTCTTTCTTGGTTGTGTCTTTGTGTGGTTTTGGTATTAGGGTAACTGTAGCTTCATAAAAGGAGTTAGGCAATGACTCTTCTGTTTCTATATTGCGGAATACGTTAAGGAGTATAGGTATTAGCTCTTCCTGGAAGTTCTGGTAGAATTCTGCATTGAAACCATCTATACACTCCTATGTCTTATTTTTTCATATTTTGTTCCAATGTTCTAATAGTGTAAAATGTTCCAACTTCAAAATTCCAAATGGTCTTTCAAAGTTTCAACACTTTAAAATTCTAAAGATGAGGATTAGTATGACTGAGTGGTTAGCAATACATACTGCTTTGCACAGGGTAGGAATTTAGTTCACAGAAACCTACAGCCTCCACAGGCACTGCATTCATGTATACAACCCAATGCTCAGACATATGCATATACACATAATTAAAATTAATAAAATTATTCTTCATTGTCTAGTTGAATAATTGTAGTCCTCATTTCTTATCAAGAAAATTTCTCTTTACAAGAGATAATCATCATTGCATACTGGGAATAATGCAAGCTTATGAAACATCAGGGCACATCCCAAGTAATATAGCTCCACCAAGGCTACAACTTCTAGTTCTTACCAAAGAGTCACACTACTTGGAAACCAAGTACTCCAATATATGAGCTTATTGGGTTCATTATTATTCAAACCATCAGTAATATTTCTTGACTGCAATTCTTTATGTTCAGGGACTCAAGACATCATTATCTCAAAACAGCTTATATATTACATCCACAGGCAAAAAAAGAGAGCCATGAATATATGTATATTTGGCTTGCTTTCCCTAATCCTTCACAGTATGGAGTAACCTGCACAGGGAGTAATGCCACCAATACTGGGCAAGTATTTTTCACCTCAATTAACATAGTCAGGATTATTTTCCATATACATGATCAGAGGATAAATAATTTAGAAAAATATTTCACAGTAATGCCTAGAAGACCCTGTTCCCAGATGGTGATTCTTAGTTTTTTTTTAAATTAACAACACAAATCATAACAGTAGTCTTGCCTCTTCAGTTCTACTGCCTCCTCAGCACACACATCCTCTCTTTTATGCCCCATCTCCACCCCATGATGCAGTTTTCATTAGTGGATATCTCATGTTCCAGACATCTTCAAAGTCATTTGTATCCATTATAACTAAGGATTTTTATACCATGGATTCTCATATCTAGCTTGCAGGGAATCTAATACTGCCACATATTAAATATCCCACTATATTTTATTAAACACATAATATCTAGGTTTCAAAAGCACCAAAATATGTGTACCAAAAGAAAAAATCATAATTGGAATACAGATGTAAGTGTTAGAAACAGTCATATATGATGGACTAAAACAATATAAAGCAGCTGAATTATACATTAAGTACTGTAGTGAAAAAGAAGTCATCATGTTAGAATATCTAAGTAATTTAGTGAGAGAAATAAAAACTCTTAATAATCAAAAAAAATTTTGAGAAATATAAAGTATAAAATACAAAATAATAATAACTTTGATGGGTTTATATTTAAATCATTGATGAAGGAAGAGTCAGTGACAATGGAAAATGGCAAAACTAAAATGTCAAGAGACCAGAGTCTACAAAAGTCTAGTATTTAGGAACTATCAGATAATTTTAGTACATGTAACATAAGTATAATGAAAATTTAAAAGGAAAAAAGGATAAAATCTTTTAAGTAATTTTAATGACTAAAACATTATTTAATGACAAACTATTGATCTAGTAAGTTTACAGAATATGACAAAGGATATATATGAAAAAATAAAATATGTACCAGAAGATTCTATTAAATTTCTAGAAATCATAGACAGAAAAAAACATGAAATGAATTGAAGGAGAGAAAAAAAAACATTTTAATCACATAAAGTTAAGCATACAAACATATCAGGCTTCTTATCATGTATAAGTAGGAAGAAAATAACTGAATAAAATATTAAGAGTTTTAGAAAAATTAAAACAAATTATAGCCTCATACACAGGAGGGGGAAACATCATTCAAAGGAAAGAAATAGAGTGACTTATAAAAAATATTCATAGAATTAGATTGCAATACATTTATATCAAAAGAAAAACTATAGATTAGAATTTTGTATCTATGCAAGACAAGAAAAATAGGAAAAGAATAATGAAAGGTAATAAAATAAAATGTTTCAATTTTCATCTAATAAGTAGCAGTTTATTCAAAATAATAGTAGAAATAGTGTATTTGGTGATCATAGCATACACATAACTTTAACTATAACACGTAACTGTAATGTGAGATAGGATTGGTAGAAAAATATGAGAACCCCTATTGTAAGATATCAGCAATACTCATGAAACACTATATTGTTAAATGAAAACTGACTTTTATTAGAGTAATCTGTAAAGATTACTATTATGATCTTAAATTTTAATAACTTTTGGAAAGTATGCTGTTATCAGTAAAGAATATGCAATCACTTTTTCTGATATAATTTGTATTCTCTATCTTATATTATTGAATCTTCATATAGTGCATGCCTATTTATCATAGAAATAATATCAATGATTTTTTCATCGTTAATTATTCAAAATAATATAATCTAAATTTGTTATAATATATTCAACAGAATTTATCTATTTAGTAAATGGAGCATTTTATGATTTCATGTGTTTTTCAGTTACTGCATAGTATTCTTACACTTAGTTTGAAAGTTATCCCTCAGAATTTCTTCTAGGTTCTGTATAGGAATATAGGAATTTCAATTTTATTTATTTCCAAGTGCATTAATCTTTGCTTTCTTTTGCTACTTCTTTGTTTTCTTTTTCTGATACAATCTTATTACATAGCTCAGACTTACTTCAACCTGAGAACACTCTGTCTGGGACTCACTAATGCTTGTATTGCAGGTGTGCACTGCAAACTACACTGGTTTGCCTTTTACCTTCAGTTAAGGATCATTGGTGGCAGGAGCTTATCTTTTCTTTTATACTTTAGATTTATCATACTATTGCTGTCTGACTTTCCTAGATTCTAATGGTCAGCTTATAATTATATTACACCTCTTTTTTTCAGTCTTTAATTTTATCCTTAAAGTTCTTTCTAGACTTTTTGTACACATTTTACTTGTCTTCTCTGTTGTATCTTTCTCTGCTTTAGGTTTTGCTGTTGTGTGGCCTTTTAATGCTTCAGTATATATTACACACAATGCAAGTCTAGTCTTGATTTGATTTGGAGAAGTACAAGATTAAAGCAATCCACTTATGGAACTGCCAAGTATAGCAGTTGACAGCTATAATTTTTTGAGAACATTTTTTCTTCAAGAATCATCTATTTCCTGAGATAGTTAGTCCTGTGAATATGTTATATAGTATATGACTATATTTTGCAAGTTTATAAGAGCGAGTCTTCTACTGGTTCTGAAATTGTTAGTTGCTATACTCTAAAAGAATGAACACCTGCAGAAGAGTGTTCTTCTGATAACCAGTAAGAATATAAGACATTTCAGTAATATACTCTAAAGGAAGAAGGTCTGTAGATAATTCAAACAATGATTGTAAAAGACAGTGTTTCTACTGGTGTGTTTTAATAATAAAAATTGGCAAAGAGAATATGGGATAGACAGCCAAAATCAACAGGCATTTAAGGAGTAGTATGGAAACCTACTATAGTAGAAACTTTCTTAAATATACACATACATGAAGGTGATCTAAATGAAACCAACAAGTAATTGGATAGACAGAGTTGGAGCTGGCTATCTTTTGTCACCAAATGAAGCTTTTAGTACCGGGATTGGGTTATATCTAATTGTGTTGTTTACTAAAGTGTGTGTGTGGAGGGGGTTCCCTGGGAATTCCCAAATAACCTGAACTTTTGCCAAGAACATAGGCTGTTGTTTATAACCTAATAGTAAGGGATCATTGCTGAAGAAAGCACTCACATACTTCATTGAACATGGAGAACTTGAGCTAGTGCTGGTATAGAGCCTGGACCCCCACATTTCTAGTCAATGGTACAGGAAAGCACTCTACATTCTACCTAAGGAGAAGCATAAACACCAGGTAAATCACAGACTCTTTGGTCCATGATGGTGTCCTGCCTACAGGATATGCTAGGGCAATGGTGGCACAAAGCTTGTGAAAGTAACCAACCAATGAATTGACTTAAGGCCATGGGAAGAAATACATACCTGCCATTGGTTGACCAAGAACCTGAGACTTGATAGCCCAGAGACCTATTGTAAAACCAAAACTGGTCTGAAAAAAAAATAAAAGTGATAAAATGACTCCTAATGGTATTCTGATATACTCAAAGCTAAGTGTCTGGTTCATCCATCAGCAGAAAAGGTTCCTCCTGTTGCAGATTGGAACAAATATAGAGACCCACAGCCAGATATTATAGATAGAGTAAGAGACCTTGGAGCATTCAACAATAAATGGGTTATCTCCTTCAAATTCCTCCTCACAGAGCTCATGGAACCCTAAAGAATAGGAGGCAGAGATAGTATAAGAGCCAGATGGAATGGAGGACATTAAGAAAACAAGGCCTTCTAAATCAATATGAACAAAGCTCATAGGAACTCACAGAAACTGAAGCAGCATGCACAGGGCCTATTTGGGTCTTCACCAAGTCCTCTGCGTATTTACTATACTATGATTTTCAGAATAGTGTTTCTATGGAAATTCTCAGTGTGCAAATGAGTAAGTCTCTGTTACTTTTCCTTTTTCTTTCTGTATATCTTATCCAATGTCAATATGATAATTTCGTTTTATATTATTACATCTTATTTTGTTATATTTTATTATAATCCATTAGAAGACTTTAGCTTTTCTAATGAAAGGCAAAAAGGGAATAGATTCAAATGAAAGGGTTTGGAGGAACAGGGAGGAGTAGAGGGAGAGGAAACAACAATCAGAATATATTATGTGAGGAAAGTATCATTTATTTTCAATAAAATGAAAAAAGTAGGTCACCACGTGAAATATGGGGGAGGATTTCTCTTTTGTATATGGTTTAAGTGCTTATTTTGATTGATAGTCTTAATTATCTACCATAGGCTAATTTTCTGAATGTGCATTCTTCAATAGCTTATGCTATTTTTGGAGTGTATAGGGTCTTTCATTTGTGAGTCCTGGTTGATAAAAATAGGTTACTGTGAGTGGGAACTTAAAGATGATATCCACCCTTGGTCTTATCTGTTCTTTTGGATACCAGATACCTACCCTCTTACGTGTGTGGCTTCAGCCATGAACTTCAGATATCATGAGATATACTTTTTCACCATGCCTTCTCAACCAATAATGACTGAAACCTTCCCACACTTTGAACCTAATGTTTCAAAAGAAAAAAAAAAACTACCAACATATTAAAATATTCAGTGGAAATAGATGTTACATTCCTATTGAGTTTGTGTATATATATATATATATATATATATATATATATATAAAATGAATGCAAATATTTATTAGTGCATGCATACACTGATATATCTATAACTGTATTAAAAGACAAATATTTATTATTTTTGCTCTAAGTTTCACTTTCCAGGGTATTATTCAAATTATGCATATTTTTTCAATCTGTAGATTATTTTTCCATGTACAAATTGTGTTTTAATCTTATCCATTCTACTGCTTTCCTGCCAGTGTCACAAGGACAAAATCAGCACATCATCCTCCCAACTTCATATTCTTTTCTTTTTATTTGTTTGTTTTTTTATAACCCACTTAGTACAATTAGTACAGTCTATATGATTCTGGATGTAATTCTATCAACCAGTGTGTGGAGAACCTACCACTGGCCATATACCAAAAAGAGAGCAAGCAATTCTTGCTCAGCAGTCATCATCTAACAATAAATAAATCCTCCACTAAGAAGGGGCCTAATGGAGGTTCTCCCTGACCTATGCTGAATTGTTTCTGTGATCTTGTGATGTTCTTGTGCAGGTCATCATAGATCCCGTAATTTCATAACTGTAATTGCCACTGTCATGTTAAGAAGACAGAATTTCACAGTGCTTCTTACACTGTAAAAAGAGCTTACAGCTCTTACATTCTGTTTTCTCTTTCACAATGTTCCCTTAATCTTACAAGGGATTTACATAGATGTCTCTGTCCTGAATACTCTCAATCAATTCTTGTTAGAACTTTGGCCAGTTTAGTTATGAGAGTCTACATTAACTGCTAAAACGAAAAATAAGGTTTTCCAGACCAAGGCCAAGGACAGCATAGATCTATTATAAAGATTTGCAAGGAATTCTGACAATGTGACTCTTTAGCTTGTTTAAGGTATAATTTTATTTGTTTTTAATTTTCTTTGTGCAATAACCTTGGCTGTCCTGGCACACCCTTTGCAGACCAGGTTGGCCTTGAACTTGAACTAATAGAAATCCACCTCCCTCTACCTCCCGAGTGCTGAAATTAAAGGTGTGCATTACCACACCTGGTTCTAAAATTGAAATTTTTAACAAATATTTCAGAAGTGTTTGTTTGTACATATTATTGAACATGTGTCATTATCATCACCAATATATTTTTCCCAATTTGATGTTGACTTATTAGATTTTTGGTAATATTTGAGACATAATCTTAATCTGTATAAACTTAAAATGTCTCAATTTTTGAAACTTATGAATTCTAACATAAAGTAATTTCTAATATTCTGTCAATATGTACATGCATCATGCAGTTATTATTAATAGCAACACCTAGATTTGTAATCTACCAATAATTTATTTGAAAATGTCATAAAAAACTAAAAGTTTAACTCTCATACTAAACAATATTGACCAACTTTGGCATCACTGTCCTATGAATATGTTACATATTTCTTCTAATATATGTTGCTATCAACAAAATAGCCTCAAGTAAGGAAATAATCACTAATACATTCAGTGTTATAATATCTTATGAATATATTTCAGACTGCTATATTTTCATATTTTTATTTTGGAATGTATCTAGCATTTAAGAGGTAAATACTTTGAAGATTATTCCAATTTATTTTTATTTAACAAGTCTCACTGAATTCTAATAAAAATGATTTCTTATTTTGTAAACTGATCACAAAATATTAAATTTCCAATTAGAGTCTAATATCAGTAATCATTTCTATATTAGTTTTAAAAAGGAGTGCTCCTTTAACTTCATGTTCAGATAAATTTTATGAACAATAATTTCATTCAGTTATTGACTAATACAGTGAAAGGTTCCATCTATTTCTGTTTACCTCTCCTCTATCATTTATTTATAAATACTCTGGAAAGTTATATTCAAGATTAAATCAAAAATATATTACAAAATATGAAGTATATATTGAGGACCAAAATTCCATTTTTGTTATTTTCCTTTTCCCTTTTATTGAAGAATAATTTCTATGGCTATATATTGGTTTCACACAATCTCCATTTCTTTTTGAAAGTTCATGGTAGGTATTTTGCATATCATGATCCAGTACAGTCACTATGACAAACACTGAAAATGAAAATAAAAGTTATTGAAGTGAGCTGTGATTGCACAAGCGTATAATTCTAGCACTCTGAAAAGTGAGACAAGAAGATAATAATTTCAAGGCTAGCTTCAGCAATATAGTGAAACCGTGTCTCAATAATAATAATCATAATAAAGATTTCTACTTCATTCAATTTCATATATATGTCCAAAGATGATGGCTAATAAGACTTCCACTCAGAATTTGTAAACAAAACAAGTTGGATTTCCTCTTTCCAATTTGTAAGAGTGTTATTCTCATTAGTCGCAATGCACCCAAGTACAGCAGACACCTAGTTTAGCATCCATTTTGAGAAGCATGGAATATAGGAACTAACCCAAAATATATTAAGTTGTTATCACCTGCTGAATCTTTGTTAATTAGATAAAACTGATATAGGTAGTTTTCCAAGGCATGTTTGCAAAATGTGGATGCTCCTGAACCACTTGTAGACTCTGAGTAGCTGACTTAAAAAAAGAAAGTCCATTATTTTTTTATTTTCCCAGAAATCACCATCTGTGGCTAACAAACACCTGTAAGTCAAAGTCCTGGGTATCTGAGACCCTCTTTGGGCCTGTTAACTGTCAGCTGAAACCTCGAAATAAAAATTTTATGTCACATAATTTTGAGAATTTCTTTATATAAAGATTAAGTTTTTCATTATTTCAGGTATGACTTTGGAAATTAAGAGACAGCAAATATGTGAAAAAACATAGGTAATCCATAAATACATAGGTCTTTTGATTTTCCACCTTTTATTTCAGTACAAAGTAGATAGAGCTTTAGCTTTTTTAAACTTTTTTACATGTACGTATATGGGTTCACATATGAGAGCACATGTGTATCCAGATTAAAGTGTATGTGTGTGAATATACAAGCCAGAAGTTTATGTTGTGCTCTTTGCTATATCTTTCTCCTCCTTGCCAATTGGGGCAGACACTAAAAATGTGTCTCCTTGGTCAGTTTGCCCTGTCGGTTTTGTCTTGAACTCTTATGCGGGTGGGATTTCAAGAGGTCACCACAAATGGGTAGCATTTACAATGGTGCTAGGAATTCAAACTCGTGCTCTCACACCTTCATGGTAAGGGGTTTAAAAGCTGAGCTCTGTCCCTAAAAGTACTTTTTTGTTCCTACTGAAATAGAAAGAAACTGTTTTCTATGACAATGATAGGTCTTTTTAATTTATGCAGAAGGATCATGTTTATTTCAATCATAAATATCAAGAGCTCAGAAAAATAAAGTCCATAGAACTGAAGAGCATATGTAGTCTAAATTTAAGTTTTATTATGACTGTTATGGAATAAAATAGTTTAACTACAATAAAAACAACATCCAAAAGTGTATGTCATTATATTACATTTGAAACTCTCAAATATTTTCTACACAAAATATTTCATTTTAAAATTGAAATTCTGATAAATTTCATCTCTTTATTTGGGTTTATTTTGTTTTATAAAGATGCTTAAATTTTATGGCAAATAATTTCTAAAATAGCTTTGACTCTACTCTTAGAAAGCTCCCTCCCCCATTACTAATATCCTTCAATGGAACATGCATGATTTACGGTTGTCTCTACCCCATCACACAGTTTACTTTAATGTTTAGATAAGAGCATAATATAAGTCCTCTGTTGAAGTATTATAAGGAGTATTTTGTTGCTCTAAAAATCCTGTTATACTTGTTTATTGTTCTCTACTGAATGATGAACTCATGGCAACCTCAAATTTCTTTACTATCTCTATAATTTTGCCTTGTCTAAAGTCTTATATCATATAGTTGTATGTAATCCCTTTCTTTATTTCTTTCATTTATATTTCTTCATGATTTGTTTCATTATTTCACTACTGCTAAATAATATTCTACTGTCAGGATTTATCAGACATAATATGTTCAATTATCTATAGGCAGTATCTTGGTCTCTTCGAAGTCTAGTTATTATAAAGCTGATTTCAACTATGTATATGTATATCCCATAAAATACACTTCCATTGCGTACATACCAAGAGTGTATTTGCCAAACCATAATAAGGGTAAACTTACTTTCTACATAATGGTCAAATTGATTTCCAATTTTATGTAACATTTGTATTTCCATTAACAATAAATGAGAGTTCCTGTATTCCTAAATCCTGGCCATCATTTGGTGTTCCTGAGTTTTGACTTTGGCCACTTTAATGGATAGATGGTAGTATTTTATTTATTTAATTTGCATTTTCCTAATAACAGATCTTGTTATCTTTTTATACACTTTCTGGAAATGTAAATTATATTTCTTTGAAATGTATATCTCTATAATGTGAATTAACTTTTTACAGTCTCTTATAATTTCATAGCCTTTTCTTTTTCAAACAGCAGAATATGATATAACTGGTCCTTCTAGGTTTTATTACACAAACCTGGGATGTCACTTTGCTTCTCTACTTTTCTTTTCAAAGCACCAAAATATTTGAGTAAATGTTGAAAATATTTAGTCAAAACCACAGCTTTTATTTTTATATATTTTAACATGTTTTCTGAGAAAAATAAATATTTGGTCCAGCCACTATTGTGACTGCTTTAAAATTAGCAAATTTAGTATATTCAAACAAGCTATGGCTAGTTTTTCTCTCAAGAGAACCTATAAACAGTCAATCAACATCTTTTAGAAACTTTACCTGCCTGTCTCAATATATTTAGCATTCTTTAATGTTTCTGAGAAATACAGCTACCTAGAGGATTGCACATATCCAAACTCAAAGACCTAAGCATAGTAATAAGTGGAATAAAATTCTTATTGCAAGTTTAAATCTTAGCTAGATGAGAAAAAGTGATGGGTGACATTGAAGATGTCCCTAGATAAGAATGAAAACCTTATCTCATATCTCATTGATTTGTGGATTATTTCTAAATCTATGATTAGGATTGTCCTAGAGAATCAGGATAATGTGAGAAATGAGCTTTCTCTGTGCTTGTAATTACATATTAATTCTCAAAGTTTTACCCTAAATTGTCATAGCTTGGAAGATGTAGATATAATATACAGATAATTGATTTTTATTTCAACTATTATCTGGATGATTTAATATTATATGACTATAAACTGAAATCTGTATGAGAAGAACTTTAGTTAAAAATGTACATATTTTAAAATATGACTTCAACAGAGAAAATGAGTGAGTAATATTTAAATTAAAACATATTTCTTACCACAAAGTGTGATAAGATGATCATCACTTTGACATAAATTTAATTGTTAAAAATTATAATCTTAGTTGAATTACTCAACAATAATACAATCTTATTTTTAAAACAGATTGTCCAAGAGAAGTAGAAAGGAGAATATTTAAGCTAGAATATCACTATAATATATGGTTCAATTTCAATTGAAATGAGACAATTATATCCTTGCAAATTTTTATGTACATCAATAATACATCAATAAATACATATAAGCACAGAAGAAGCAGAATAGTAGCTTTTATTAGTGAAATTGCTGTGGTGTCTGCATAGAAACTCTCTACATTATATTCAAATGCTTGGTTCCAGCTCTGGCTTCAATTATGAATCCTCACTGCTTGTTTGTGTCTGCTTTATTCTTTGTGGCAGATATCTAAACAGCATAGAAATTCTGAAAAAAAAAACTGTTGTGTTTTTTCCAGCATTTTTTGTTAAGAATAAAATACCATTTTCCTAAAAATTTACTTTGCTGCAATATAGTCTTTCCTTGATGCATTTACTGATGATCTCAAAATATAATAATGAAATACTTATTTGGGCTATCATTAACTTTATAGACATAATCAGCTAGTTTAATATGTTGATAATAATTTTTATATCAGTAATGACTATTACATGTGGTAGACCCTGGGTCCATAAAATCCCTGACTCTAAGTCCTTACACAGACCCTGAACATCTCAGCTCTTAGCCGAAACTCAGCTAAAGAAACACACACTGAAAATGGAAACAGAGCTAGAGGAAGAGACATTTGTTCTTAAACCAAGAACTAGAGAAAAGTATCTGGACCCTGAAACCAGAACCAAAAAAAAAAAAAAAAAAAAAAAAAAAAAAAAAAAAAGAATAAAAATATATACTAACTTCCTAGATTCAGAGCATACCAAAGAAATTCACCCTGGTCCCAAAATTAGGGTCAATAAGTTAAAAAAAAAAAAAGAACCAAAGAAAGAAACATAGTTTGGCCCCAGAAGAAAGCCATGTGACCCAGACAGAAAACAAGCCAATCCCTCAGCAGGGAAAACTGACAAATCTCTGAGCCCCTAGAGACATTGAATTCCCCTCAGGCCAAGAAATCCCCCTTACTTCATAGGGGGCAGCCAATCTAAAGCCTGGGAGTCTGGGGCCAGTCAGGCACAAGTCTAGAGGTTTGGAATTCCCTAAATCTTTTTTTCTATATAAGTCCCTCCTGTTTATTGCTCAAGGTCCCTCTCCTTCACTGTTTTTGTTGCTGTTGTTCCTGTTGCTGCTGCTGCTTCAGAAAGATGGAGGGGCTGGAGTTAACTTGCAATTAAGACTCTTTGTTGTTGCATCAGAGTCAATCTCATGGTGGTAACTGGGGTTCTGGATTTGGGACATAAAATTTAAATCCAAATTTCTTCTTTCCCTTTGTAGTAAATTCTGTTAAAAAATTGTCTTAATTTGTTACTTTTTAAATAAATTGTTTATAATGCATTTCATATTTTTCTTAGGTCATTCTATATTTTACTCAGGTTAAATGCAGAATATGAGTGTCCACAGATCTCAGTGACTTGATCACTGTTGCTCAGGAGTGATACTTAGGTCATGTATAAATAAGAGAGAGGATATATATGTCTTGCTTCTTAGGATGTACTTCTGCATGGTAACAACCAGTTAGACAGCTATTCAATTATTAGAATTGATAAGGAAATGTGTATATACCTGTGTGTACCTACTAGTTTAATATTATTGGTGAAAGAAAGATGTTGATTATTTTATTGCATATTTTTCATTATTTTCAGCTTGAAAATTAACATTATTCTATGCAGAAAAGATGATAAAGTATGGAATTGCTATAATAATTCATTGTATTTTTTTCAAATTTTGTGACATGAAAAATCAAAATAAGAATATATTTATAATGTTCTACCTCACACAACCATAAAACTTTGGGAAATTAATGCAGAATCAGCTTTGGCATTCTGATAACTATTCATATTTTGCCTGCATTTTCTCCAACATTTTCTTTCTTATTTACTTACAAAATTTGTCTCCTTTATCTAACCAGTTTAACAATACTGTAGGTTATGTCACTTTAGGATCACAAAACATTCCATTGAATTGAAAATACTGCAGTCAACTGTTAACTTCTTGATTGTAACCATGACACTCTGACGTTCCTTTCTAATGAATACTCTCCAATGCCTTCAAAGTATCATCATTATATTTACTGGCTTATGTATATGTCAAATAGTACTCCGAGTTACTTCAAATTATATTAGCTCTCTTCAGAATCTGGTGAAAATATGAGAAATTTTGAAGTGGCCTACTATTTTCTCTTTTGACTGTGCTAATAATTAATGTATTGACAATTCATTACACTTTACAGCACTAGTTAAGATATTCTTGTTTTCATAATAAGGTAACTTGAGTTATTATTTCTATGGAAAAACAGCTCCATCTAACGGTGATTATGAATTATTTTACCCTTTCTTTTAGTTCCAAGTTTTCAAAATGTATTACAAAAAAAGAAAAATTTTGCTTTTAGAAACAAAGGAAAGGCTTCATACCCTCAGTGAAAAATGTGCATTGCAAAATTATTTAATCAAGATATAAATATGTGTATGTACTCATCTGTAGTTACATCTGTCATGTATCTATTTTGCCTATCCCTCTTAATTGATAAGCTAAACATTCTTTCTTTCTTGTATTTTAGACATAAATCAGGCTATGTAATTATCAAAGTTTATATAGCCATTGAGCAAAACATTGGTGGAGTTTTGAAATGGTGTTTGTGCTTTTGAAATATATTCATATGCCTTGCAATATTAAATTATTTTCTGAGCATTGGAGAAAGGATTATCTCATTATAATTGGTTTTCACTTGCTAGTGACATTTTATTTTTTATAAATTTATATTATAGACATTATTTTTTTGTCAAATATCAATGTATTATAAGGCATTCAGTTCATATTTACTCTTTTAGATGAAAAATTAATGTAAATTCATCTTTTTCTTATTTATATTCTTAGTAATATAAATAATTGTTGTCATACCTGTAATTCTTTTAACCACCCCTAAGTCTGCACTTCCGGGTTCTAAAGCAGGCACATGTACCCCCTATGTGTGCATGTGTGGGTCACCCACCATCTGAGTCATCAGCGTCTGATGCAAAAGCCCCTGTACACAGGTACAAGGTGTAGCGTTGCCCGTCATCAGCGTCTGACTTAGGCACGTTTTTCCCCTCATGTGCAAGTGTTAGGAAGCCTTTAAAAGCTGGATGTGCCATTTTTACATTCTCTTTCCTTTCACACCGTTTCCTCGGGCCCATTGAGCACAACCCCTGTTAATAAAATCCAATGTGGGTTCATTTGTGTCTCATGTCCTCATTTCTGCCAGACATTTTTAATACCAACTTGAATAAATGAATTTTTTTATGTTGTGACAATAATGTGCCCATATAAAATATTTTCATTAGTGACCATTTTTACAATAGTCACAAAAGCATCTCTCAGGGGATTCTTTTCTATTAGTTCTTCAAATAACCTATAAATATTTAGAATGGTCATATAAACCATACATATGAATTAAAGGTAAAATATCTAAACAGAGGTAGAGGGATAAATAAATGGCATATGGGCTGTAATTTTTATAACTACACAATTTCTCATAAAGTTTTTAAAACATAAAAAACTTCGAATATGCCTTATTTTTAATTTTTATTAATTCTTTGAGAATTTCACCAGGTGTTTTTGATCATATTCATCACCAACGCCTCCCTTTAGGTTATTTAAGATCAAAGCTTACCTCTGTACCTCTCAAATATTGTATTTTATTTACTTTTAATTTAATAAATGAAAAAAATCAAAACTTAAAATTAAAATAAATACAAAAATAATAAGAGATAAATAAGAAAGAAGTCATATTTTCATATAGATATTTTTAATGCACAAGTTTTTTTTTTCTTACAACACAGAATACCTTGTTTAAATGTCATTTACCTGTCAAATCTCTCACAGGAAACAAAATTGGAAAGTTATTGACTTGCTAAAAATGAAGTAAATTCAATGTAGTATTGACTAAATACTTTATTTGTATATCTCTTTTCATATCACTACTTCCCTATAGTTAATACATGTGCTGTCAGTTTGCTAGTATCTTGAACATTAATTTTCTGTCGCAGAGAATTTTCTCTGCTTTGTCTTACAGCTTACCTGTTCTCTGTTTAATTATTGAATAACATGCATCACATCATAATCAAGTAAAACTTGTAGGAGTAAGAGTGGCATGTCACTTACAGGACCAGAATCAAAGATAACTACATCACCAATGGGCCACTAAAGCATAGGTGAAAACTCACAAAAAGGCTGGGAAACTGAAGCACCATGCATAACTTACAGGCCTCTCAACAAGTTGAAGAGCATTCTTGCTAGAAGTTTTGCTAAGAATTTCTCTCAGCAGCCTTTTTGTTTATATTCTCTTGGGGGAAGAATAGACCTAGAGAATCTGGTCAGTTTCAGGGACACACTGAAGCTATTTTGCCTTGTTTACTTCTTGTCTTAAATAGATTCCCCACAGTTTTTTGCCTCACCTTAGGAGAACACCCATTGTTTCACTTCCCTGCAAACCTCTATTTTATAAAACTCAGTTCTAAAATATAAAGTTAATCCCAGAGAAAACAAACACAAATTAATATTTATTATTATAAATTGCCTTTCTCATAGAGTCTTATCATAGCTGTAAGAGTAATGTTCTTTCCTGCGGGCTTGAAAGAGAACAGCGAGGTACAAACAAACCCACGTGTATCAGTTTATTACTGGGAGGGATGGGGATGTGCCAGACCATGAAGTGGAGGGGACAGAAAGAAAGAGAACCAGAATGCCGTGCCTTGCTTTTTTAAAGTGGACCCCAGCGCAACCACGTCAAATTCTATGTTCTCCATCTGCACACGGGGGAGGGGGGCTTTGCGTTGGATGCTGGGTGCTGGTGCCTGTGTTTCTGAGTCAGGCGGATGATGCTGTACTCTGTGCCTGCTCACAGGGGCCTCCTGGGAAATGTAGCTCCCCGGGGGAATAACATTTCCATGCTTTTTGATTTGTTAAAAAAAAAATTGGGGGGTTGAGGGTCTTAATGGGTAAGGAATGGGGGCATAGCCCGGTCTCTCATAACTGCTTCCTGCTGACTTTGTGGGGGTCGAGGGGTTCGGGGTATCCGATGCATCCTGGTTATCGCATCCTGTCCACTGGCGTCCTGTGATGGCTGGTTGAAACCACATCTCTCTGGGTCTTGAGGAGCAGGAAAGCAAGTCATGTTAGGAGACGAAAAAAAAATTAAAGGGGAGATTTGAGGTGGGGGGATAAAAAAATCAAATAATACTTATTCTGTTTTGAGTCTGGTGCATTTAGGTGGGTCAAGCTGGCTCCCTGGAGCTTAAAGAAAATGTCTTAAGAGAAATAATTTTTAACCCTTTATGATTAGGGTACTGGAGTGTATCTTGGGCATTACCTCAACATCCAGGGGACACTGCTGCAGTCAGTGTCAGACTTGTCATGTCAAGGGACCCGTTAAAGTTTTGCTTACCACCTGGGCTTATGACAGTTTTGTATCTTTGACTCCGTCTCTGATGATTTCTGTAACAGAAGCTGAGTGGTTATTTGAAAATTTAAACATGACATTGGAGGTATTTGGAGAGGTCACACATAGGAAAAAGAGGAGAAAGGAAAATATGTTGGTACAAGAGAGTTGAGTGAAGGACAGGACCTCTATTTTCCTAGGACTGGAGTAAGGGGAGCTGAACTTGGTGTCCTCTTGAACTTAAGAAAGCAAGTTCCTGTCTGAGTTACTGTGTATGAGGGATTGTTTTGAGCTAGAGAAGTAAATGGTTTAAGATGTGCCAGGTGAATCCAGTGAGGAATTCCCTCGAGTTTGGCAACTGTAGGAGTTAAAAGAATTACCCTGAGGGGACCCTGCCATTTAAGGGAAAAGGGTGAGGGACGTTGCCCTGGAGGAGAAAATAATACCTGATCTCCTATTTTAATCAGTGGTGGGCATGTGTTAGCACATGGGTGAGGTAATGAGTGGTCAGTAAAATCCCACAGTAAGGCATGTAAATGGCTTAGTAGTGGGGTAAGTAGGTGATCAGGAATGGTGGAGGTTTTAGGTGAGAAGCCGGGAGCTAGAACGGGCGGCCCATACATGAGGTCGAAGGGTGAGATGAAATGGGGACTCTTTGGGAGGGCCCTAAGCCTAAGGAGGGCCAGAGGTAAGAGTTTTACCCAGTAAAGGTGAAGTTCCTGTGACATTTTAGTATGGGCATCTTTTAAAGTGTGGTTAGTCCATTCTACCTTCCCTGAAGACTGAGGGTGGCATGGGATATGGAAATAGCCAGGGAATATTAAGAGCCTTGGACAAGTTTTGAGAAATCTGAGAAGTGAAGTCAGAGCCATTATCTGACGGAAGAGAGGTTGGAATTCCAAAGCGGGGAGCGATTTCTCGGAGAAGAACATAAGAGACTGTCTGGGCTCTCTTATTAGTAGTGGGGAAGGCTTCAACCCACCCAGACATTGTGTCCACTAAAACCAGGAGATATTTAATTCTTTTGACTGTAGGCTTATGCATAAAATCCAGCTGTCAGTCAGTTCCTGGAAGGGACCCTCTGGCCTGGTGGGTAGGAAAAAGAAAGCTATGGTATTGGTCTTAGGATCTGACCTTTGACAGATCTGACAGGAGGTAGTGATGGCCTTTAGGAACCTTATGTCCTCAGGCGTGGGTTGGAGGTGAGCCTAAACAAAATGAAGTTGAGCTTTGTTATTAGGATGAAAGAGCTAATGTAGGTATGACAGGATATGTTGGGTGTCAGGAGGTGTCTATGAGAGTGTGGGC
The DNA here is from genome assembly GCF_982192425.1 of Myodes glareolus. Taxonomy (NCBI): domain Eukaryota; kingdom Metazoa; phylum Chordata; class Mammalia; order Rodentia; family Cricetidae; genus Myodes; species Myodes glareolus. Next base: position 61,700,497 of record NC_142053.1, on the reverse strand, counting down.
TGCACTGTAAGGATCCCCTGAGGTGACTGAGGTAGATCTGGGCTCTGGAGTACTGCTGTCTTAACTGCTCTGTCAGTCCGATTATTTCCCTTGGAAATAATGGAACTGTCGGACTGGTGAGACCGGCAGTGGATAATTCCTATAGCTTTAGGGAGATGGGAGGCTTTTAACAGGTCCATGATATAACTTGAGTTTGTTATGGATCCTCCTTTTGTCATAAGGAGCCCGTGTTCCTTCCAGATAACTGCGTGGGACAGGAGGATATGAAAGGCATATTTAGAGTCTGTGTAAACATTTAAAGATTGTCCCTCTGTTAACTGGAAGGCACGGGTGAGAGCTATCTGCTCAATCTGCTGATTAGTGGTATGGGCAGGGAGTGCCCTCGCCTCAGCTATCTCCATATCTGATACTATGGCATAGCCTGCTCTATGGGTTCCATCACAGAAAAAGGAGCTGCCATCTGTGTACCAAGTATAAGTGACCTGGGACAGTTTGCCCTTCTGTATATGTGAGGGGTGGGGTAGTAGGTCCTCTAGGACCTAAATGCAGGAGTGGGATGGGGAATCATTAACATTAGGTTAAGGTAGAAGATTTGAGATATTAAGGGGTGGGCAGCATTGAAAAGTGAGACTGGCATCTTCTACCAGCGCCACCTGAAGGGAAAGAACTCGAGAAGGGGGTAGGGTTTGTAAGCCTTTGTACGTTAAGAGGTAGGGCAGATTATGGTGAGAGAAGACTGTGGTAGGTGCCCCAAAGGTTAGTTTCTTTGACTCACGAATCAGAAGCTCAGCAGCTGCCAAAGCACGTATACATGGTGCCCAGCCCTGAGTGGTGAGGTTCATCTTCTTTGATAGGTATGCTACAAGCGCAAAAGAAGGTTCCAATTGATGTCCTAAGACCCCAAGGGCATATCCCTCCTGCTCTGCTACACAAAGAGAAAAAGGGCGAGTCAAATCTGGAAGATGAAGAGCTGGAGTCTGGAAAAGGGCCCATTGGAGTCTCTGGAAAGGTTTGGTAACCGGATGGAGAAAGGGCTCATGCAGAGAGCCAAGGGCTGCTTCATATAGGGGGTGGGCGAGGAGAGAAAAGGAAGGGATCCAGGAATGCAGGAATCCAGCCACTCCCAGGAATAATAAAACCTCTTCTTCGGTGAAGGATGAATCAGAAGAGGCTTCTGGTGACCTACGTGAGCTGCAACGAGAAGAGGGAGAGTGGGGGGGGGGGGCGGAACCGGAGGAGCCCGATGGAGACCTGCTGGCAGAAGAGAGAAAAGGGTGTTTAGGTGAGACTTCTTTAGATCTTGAATAGGATTTGTGTGGGGTTTTCAGGGACCTAGAAGGAGAAAGGTTAGGTGAGGTTTCTTTATGACTGGACCTGGAAGAAGATTTGTGTGGGACTTTCAGAGACCTAGGACTGGAAGGTTAGTCCTAGGACCTAGGACATGTGAGGTTATGCTTGACCGGGTAGAGCGGGAGGAGGTAGCTCTCTGAGGCTGGAGAGGTGGAGGTTCATCAGCTGGGTCCATAGCAGGAGTGGAGGGATCCAGAGGAGATGGCATAGCTAGAAACATGTGAGCAGGTAAATAGTGAGCGAGGACAGAGAGGTCAGTCTTAAGGCTCATATAGAAGAAAGCAGAGACATAGGAGAGTTCTTTCCATCTGTCTTTATGATTGCAATAATTTGATAACTCTCGTAATGCCGGGGTCAAAGGTTCTGTTAGGCAGCCATTTGCAGTTTCCCTCTAAGGTATACCAGGGCCATTTCTTGGAGCAAAGACAGATAAGTGTTGAAATCTGTAGGGAAGGCATCAAAGCATGAGGCTGTAGAGCATCCAAAAGACGTCCCAGCAGGAAGGTTGGAGTGAAAGTCTTGGACAGCTTGCTACCCATAGCTAAGGCCATGAAAACACATGCAACAAAACGTGACACCTCTAGCCTACAACGAGAACTGCTCCCCATTAAGACGAGATGCAGATGGCACAAACACCCAAGACTCGAGAACAGGTGTCCACGTTTCCCTAGTGGGGTGCTAATGGCCTAGCTGAATCTGGGCAGACTGCTCAGAAAGCAGAGGCCATGCTGCACCAAAGCAGCGTGCTGCACCATTGCAGCCAACCACATCGTAGTTGCTGTGAAAATGAAAAGAAGGAATGAAAGGAATGAAAAAAAGAGAAAGAGTAAGAACTGGAGACCCCAGACCTACAGGTGCGGGTGTGCTGGAGGCTGGCCATGGACAAGCTGTCCCAGGCATGAGCTTAGCAAAGGGGACAAGCCAGGAATGAATGCCAGCAATGGGACCCCAGGCCCTGAAGACCCGCGGTTCGGGGAAGTTCCCCCAACCCTAGAAACACTGGGAGCTTCTGGGAGCTCACCAGTAAATTCCTGGGTTAAGAGTTGGTTAAGCTGGCCAGAAGGGGACACTCATGATTAGGAGCCCGCCCTGGCAGATGGAACATGTGGGTCATTGTAGAGGAGGTCCTTGGTTCTGATTGTGCCCCGTGAGGGAGGTTGGAGCCCAGGGCAGCACCTAAAGCCGGAGCTTCAGCCCCCGGTGGAAATCAGGCGAATGTCCGAGTCACGGCACCAATAATGTTATTTCCTGTGGAGTTGAAAGAGAACAGCGAGGTACAGGGAGGGATGGGGACATGCCAGACCATGAAGGGGAGGGGACAGAAAGAAAGAGAACGGGAATGTTGTGCCTTGCTTTTTTAAAGGGGAACCCAGTGCATGCGCATTAAATGCTATAGACGTGCGGGGGTGGGGGGTGGGGGAGTGGCTTTGCGTTGGACGCTGGGTGCATGTGCTTCTGGGAAATGAAGTCTTCCAAGTCAGAAGGACGACACTGTACCCTGTGCCTGCGCACAGGGGCCTCCTGGGAAATGTAGTTACCCAGGGGAATAACAAAGAGAATAACCAAATACATTGTGGAAGCAAGAATTGTGAGATTAATTTGGAAAAGAATTTATGTAATGATCTTTCAAAGTTTTTAAAATTTAAAATTGCTGCTGGAAAGTGCCTAACCATGAGGACCTTCCATCAATCTGTCCCAGATTAATCCTTCTTCTCTGGTGTACCCCTAATTCTGTTAAAAAAGATCATGTGACCTTCTTTGGGGATAGAAAAGTGCTACCTCGATGTTGGAATTAATAAAGCTCTCTTGTTACTGCATCCGTGGCTGTTGGTCTTCTTTGGGGGACTTTTCTTAGACCTTAACAATTGGGGTGTTGTCTGGGAAGCCCCCAGAGAACCCCACCATGTTGACTGCCTGATAATCAATCCAGCAAGCTGGTAAGTAAAGTGAGCGCTCATTGTCTTAGTCTGTTCTGTTTCTTGTTCTGTGGCCTGTGGTGTTTTTCCCCTCCTGGAGGCTCAAGCTAACTGAATCTGGAGGCCGAGGCTGACTCAGAGGACCTGCTAGAGGTACCTCTGCTAGAGCCAGTAGATTTCCCAGACTCATTTGGTAGGGACAACTGGGTTCCATTGGTTGAACTGGGAAAGAGGGTCTCTTTTGGTTAAACTGGAACAGAGAGTCCTTTTTGGTTAAATTGGGACAGAGGGATCCTTTGGTTGAATAGGGAACACAGGTCATGCCTGTTACAAAATGGAACTCCTCAGGGAGACATGCAGCCAGTCTTTCTAGTTTGCGTTTGTGTGTGTGTGTGTGTGTGCGCGCGCGCGCGCGCGCACATGCGCGCGCACACATGCACGCACATGAACACGCATGCACACATGTCATATAGGTACATTTCTGTCAGTGTTATTTTTGTGTCTTCCTGCTTTCTATAATGTTACCTTGTTACATCTCTTAAGAGTGGCTTAGTCAAACTCAACTTGTTCCCTTGAGTTATGCTTTGGAACATTCCAAGAACTTTCAAACCCGAGCTACTGACAGGGGATGAAGTCATGTTTGATAAGAACTTGGCAGAACTTTGGGTGCCTGACAGAAAACCTGCAGTTGATCATTGTGGTATCATATATAGGAAGCTGACAATTTTTATATTTTTTTGCAGAATACTGTCTGGCAGAACTCTGTACCTTCAAACTGCCTGCTGTGCTCTCCTTCCCTTCCTTACTGAGACAAATTCTTTACTGTGGATCAGTGGCCTTGCTGCCAGTTATTTCCCCTTAACCTTTTCCTGTTCTGACACTGCCTTTCTTATTTAAAATACTATAGGTATACAATATTCTAGACTACTAAGAGAAATCACAAGAAAGACATTGATAAAAGTTTTCATGTTGTTTAAAATATACAGAAGATAAAAATAATAAAGAGAATAAAAAGAAAAGAAAAGGCTATCTGAAGTAAGAATATCTGGCTAAACCAGAGGAAAAGAGATATGAACTTGAGGAGTATAGTAAGTTGCTGAAGGCCAGAGGAGTTATGGGATTTGATCATGTTTTATTAATTCTGGTTGGTTTTCTTCATTTAAAAAAAAACATAAAGCTGATGATTGTCTACAAAATGTTTTGTTGGGAATGGAGTCATACTCTTTAATGGAGAGAGGTGGACAGAACACTGCCTGCTGCACCCCTGTACCCTGTCTTTCCTTCTCCAGGTGACTTAGAGGAATAGTTATTTTTTATCCCACCATCTTACTCCAAAGTGCCCCTGGATGAGAAATTCTCAAGGGAAGAGTGGGAGATGTGGAGGAGCCCCCCATATATGTATTCATTCTCAGAGGGAGGAGCTACCAGCCTGGGATGACACCATGGCTCTTCCATTGTGTTCTGTGAGACAACCTGATGCTGAGGGAAGGCTACAGCTAGTCCATTGGTCCTTTGCCATTAGCAACCTTTATAATTAGAAATTACAATATTCTAAGTTTTCTGAGAAGTCTGTCAGGCTAATTGACTTGTCGGATTCTGTCCTTTTCACTCATCAGACTGCATGGGATGATTGTTTTCAACTGCTCCATGTCTTATTCACTACTGCAGAGAGGGTCCTGATCAGAAAAAGGCTTGGAAATAGGTTTCAGGCACAGGTGGAAGACCGGACACCAAGGAAGACCTCATAAATGTTGGGTTTCCTGCGACATGATCCAACTAAGATTTCAACACAGAGAAAGTTAGGGAGAGGCTGGAAGTCTACTGACAGACTCTAATGGAGGGTTTCTAGGGTGCCACAGGACAGCCCACAAATATGCCCAAAGTTAATCAGGTACACCAGGGCATGAAGAAACCTCAGGAGCATTCCTAGAGGGACTAATAGAAGCTTATAAGACCTATTCAATCTTGGATCCACGTGGGGCGCTGCTTGCCTCCCCCACATGGCTCCCCGACCGTATCTTAAATATAGCGCTGGCTCTTGGCCTCTCTAATGGCCACCTTGGAGTGGGCAACTCCTTGCTTGGCATCAGACCACAGCTCCTCTGTGGAATGACTCTGCATCATACTCTGACGAGTATTTGCAGTTGCCAGGGAGCCTATGAGCTATGCCCACGTGGCTTACAATCATTGGAGAACAGAGGCTTATAAGCTGCTTACACGGAGGGCTCGGGGAAGAAGACGTTATTTTGTAAAGGAGATCCTGAAATAAAGTCGCTTGCTGGAAGACTCTTGGTGTTGCGTCAGTCCTTGCTGGTCGAGGTCGGGCGTGACAGATCCAGAAGCACCAAAGAATTGGTCTACAGTCAGTCTGACTTTTCTCAATCAGTCATCATCAGATATCTACTGTAAGTTGCAGAGACTATAAAGTTTTAAAGGTAAGAGGTTGGCTGAACTCATTGTGGTTATTGAGAAAGGATTCATTAATAGGAACACCCCAGAAAACAGATAGACTAATGTGCTCATGAAATCTTTAAAAAAAACAAATGCAGGGGCTCACCAAAGTCCTTCTTTCTATGTCAGACAGCCCAGAGGTTAGAAGACAGGCATTGGCCTTTGGAGACTCACCAGGTAAAGGGAAAGGCCTAAAACAGGGACTGAGCAATAGGCCTAGTCTGCAAAAAGATCATTGTGCCTCCTGTAGGAAGTTAGGTCACTGGAAGAATAAATGTTCAGAATGATAGGGCTCAAAAATAAAGGTACTGAAACTAGAAGAAATAGTGATTAAAGGAGATGGGGTTCAGTTACCCTTTCCGAGCCTTGGGTAATCCTAAAGATGGAGGGGAATCCCATATATTTTCTGGTGGGTACAGGAGCATAACATTTCATTCTAAAATAACCCCTAGTCAAAATGTCACCAAAGCAATCCTGGTTGAAATGGGCTACAGGAATAAAGAGGTACTCATTGATTCCTTGAAGATCAATGGATGTAAGAGAGGACTAAGTTACCCACTCTTTTATGGTCATCCCTGAGTGCCCATACCCACTGTTTGGAAGAGACTTATTAAGTAAGCTAGGGGCCCATATCCATTTTGACTAGACTGGAATATCAGTGACTGATCAAAGGGGAGAGGTACTACACATGCTCACCATGTAACTTGTGGATGAATACAAGTTGTTTGTGTTCCCTCTAAATCAAAGAGACAATAGAGACCTGCTCTAAAATTTCTAGAAAATTTCAAAGAAATTCCCCAAGCATTTGCAGAAGCTGGCAGGCCTGAATTGACAGAACACTACCCCACCCTCACCGATAGAGCTAAATGCTGCGGCAATGCCAACACATGTCAAACAACACTCAATGCCCATAGATGCGAAGCAGGGCATCAGATCTCCCCATATTAAGCACCTCAGAGACCTGATTATTTTGGTATCTTGCCAGTCAGCATGGAACATGGCCCTGTTGCCAGTTTAAAAGCCTAATTGAGATGACTATATCAGTACAAGTCCTCTGTGGGGTAATTAAAAGGGTTGAGGATATCCACCCAACAGTTCTCGACCCCTATACTTTTCTAAGTGTTTTGCCTCCAGAATGGGTCATCTATACACTTGTACCTCATGGATCCCTTCTTCAGCCTGCCACTGACTCCAACCAGTCAGCCTATGTGTGCTTTCGAATGAACAAGTTCAGAAGATGGATTCAATGAACAACTGACCTGGACACGACTACTCCAAGTGCTTAAAAACTCTCCTACTATCTTTGATGAAGCATTTCACATGGACTTGGGTGAGTACTGACAAGCCCACCTGAAAGTCAGCTTATTACAATTTGTGAATGACTTCTTGATAGCAGATGACACCTTGAAATCCTGCAAAGCTGCCTCTAAAGGGTTGCTTAGAACGTTGGGAGATTTGTATTGTATATCAGCAAAGAAGGCTGCAGATGGAAAGGATGAACTGGACCCTAAAAGAGACCTTTACCAAATTAACCCTTGAGAATGGCGATGACTAGATGTCTCTCCTTTGCTTTGCTATCTCAGGGTTTGCAATTCTCCTTATACCCTAGGCCTGACCCCATTTAAGATCATGTATGACAGGCCACCACCCATTCTGCCTAATCTTAGGGCAGAATTATTGGCTGAATTTGATGACTAAAGATGGTTTTCCTCCCTACAAGTCCTGTCTCAGGTGCAGAAACAATTCTGGTCTCAGCTGTATGCAGTCTTTAAGAAGGCGCCACCTTCTGTGCTCCACAGGTTTCAGTCAGGAGACCTAGCTATCATGATCATCATAGATCTCTATGGTCCAACTGATGATTCTGAGACAGCAATATAAGCCGGTAGATGTGGAAAATGTACCTTAGTATTTGAGATAACTAACTACTCAAGGGGGTAATGAGAGAATTGGATGTGGTGGGTGGGGGGTGGAAGGAAGACCAGACTCTCCAATTAGCCTGACAGAATTCTAAGCTTTAGTTTTTGCTCACTAAAGTGGGACAGAGCTAAACAGATAGTCCTTAGGAAAAATAACAACCTTCTGCTAGCTCAGCAGGTACCAATGGCCACTTCCGCTGGCTCAGTAGGCACCCCCAGTCTTCTGATAACTAAAGATAGCTTTCCCTACCTGCTGCTAGAAGGTCCCTAACCACTAGGACCTTCCACCAATCAACTCCCATATTAATCTCTTCTCCACTTATCAGCCCCAGATGAATCCCTCCTTTCTGAAATCCCCCTAACTCTATTTAAAAGGAGCTTCTGAACTGTGTTCCTACCATTTGTTGTGATGGTTATTCCTTTGTTGTTAACATATATTTCTTGAAGGCAACAAATAACTGAATCCTATTTTCTAAAACAGTCAGCTGTTCTGTGTCTTTTTGATCAGGGAATTGAGACCATTAATATTCAGTTATTATTTGAAGATGTTTTCTTAATTTGTTTTCCTTTTTTATCATAAAACACTCACCAAAAACAACTTGGAGGATTAATGGGTTTATTGGGCTTACAGGTTAAAGTCTGTCATGGATGTCAGCCAAAGCAGCAACTCAGGGTAGTAATCTGGAAGCATGAACTAAACCCAAACCACAGAGGAACACTGGGTACTAATGTAGACAGAGGTTTCTGTTCTGCTTGGTCTTGCAGCCATTCAGTCCCAAATAAAGACACATAGGCCTACATTATTTATAAACTGGTTGGCCTATTAGCTCAGTCTCACTACAAAATAATTCTTGCAAATTAAATTAAGCCATAATTATTCTTTATGTTAGCCGTGTGGCTTGGTACCTTTTATCAGTTAGGCATTCTCATCTTGCTTTCTCTGTGTCTGGGTAACAACTGCAGACTGAGCCTTTCCTCTTCCCAGAATCCTCCTAGTCTGGCTAACCTACCCATACTTCCTGTCTGGCTCTTGACCAATCAGCATTTTATTAAACCAGTTTGAGTGACAAATCTTTCAAGAGAATTTTTCACAGCATACTAGTTTTCTCCATGACTCACATTCAGATACCTTTCTTACATATCCTGGGCCTGCCTGTCCAGGTATAGCACCACCACCAATGGCCTGGGACATCTTACATCAATTAGGAATCCAGAAAATGCTCTCACAAACATGCCAACAGTCCTGTCCAATCAAAATAATTTTTCAACTGGGTTCCCTTTTCCTCAGATATGTCTAGCTGACAACAAATCTAACTAGAACAGTTTATTAACTCCTGTCATCTGGTTGAATTCACTGTGTTTTCTCTGACATTTTTGATTAACTCTCAGAGATTTGTTTACATATCCCTTATAGCCTATTTGATGTGTTTATTCTTCCCATCAGACTTATATTATTCTTTCTACTATCCTTTTCAAACATGTCTAAATTAATTTCATTTGTTTTTAGTCAGTGAACAATTTTCTGTTTCCTTTAATTACTGTAGATGGTTGTTCCAGGTATAATGGTCTGAGTAGACTGATATGGCCTTTAAAAATTTGAAATTTATCTTTCCAAGTTCTTCTGGACTTAACAATATTCTATCAAATTTATTGTAATTCTGATAGACCTGCCTTTATATATGACATGATCCTTCTCTTTTGCAACTTTTGATGCCCCATATTCTGTTTTAGTGTTTTAACTACAATATATTTTTATTTGCTTTTCTTGTCCTGTCTAACTTTAGGATTCCTTGAATATGGGTGAATCTCCTTTCTGTATTTTTGGCAACATTTTCTTTGATGATTTTATTGAAAACAATTCCTATGACTTGGGTCTTTTATTTTTATGCTCATAACTCAAAGACTTGGCATTTTCATGGGGTCACTAAAGTCTGCCCATGTTCCATGTAGTTTGATTTTAATTTATCATTAACCTTTACTTAATAATCCTATTCCTCTGCCTTGTCTTCTACGTCTTACACTCTGTTTTCCACATGTTCCAGTTTATTGATGAGGCTTTCCACTGAGCTTCTTCATTAGGATACTGATTTCTTTATTAAATTCTGTTGTCATAGCTTAAATTAATTTCTTTATTTTTCTCCATTTATTTTGTTCTCTTAGAATATATTCATGGCTTCTTTGCATTGCATTTTCATTGTGGGTTATTTCCAGAAGACTAGCAGCTTTTGGAAGAGATGTGTTGTCTTGAATTTTGCATCTGGATGTAGCTTGTTGTTTGGGTTTTTCTTTATTTTCCTAAATTTTGATAAAAATCACCCCTTTACATTACTGAAGGAATGAGAAATGTCTTTGCAGGTTTCAAGTGTCATTTCTCTGTGTGTAAAGGGTATTCTAGGCCACAGTGTGTAGCCCCTGTATTCCTCTGAATGTTTTCCACTGTCATAGTGGTTACAAGTGCCAAAAACAAACAAATAAACAAACAAACAAACAAAAAACAACAACAACAACAAAAAAAAACCTGTGGCTAGTCCCTGTCACTTTCCGGGTCAAGTAAAGATAACTGGGCCTGGATTACCTAATCTGGGTCAGATGTTATCTGATTCTTGCTTCTCCAGCATCCTTGGGCTGTTGTAGTTTTTCTTGAACCTGAGTACCTTGACTTGAATCTGATCCAGCTCCATCCTAAAGGTTCAGGGAGGTACCATGTATTGTGAGATTGTGCACTTGTACTCCTTATATGAGTAATTTCCAACCTCTACCAATTTTGAAATGCATTCATTCTATTCTCTGTTTTCTAATTCCTTGGTGAACTATACCAATTTATTTTGGGCATTTATTAACTGTTATGTATTCATTTGTTGATAAATCTTATTTCTTAGAGTCATTTATGCTATATTCTATTTGTTTGGGTACATTGTACTTCCATTTTATTTTTTCTCAAAAATGGTGTTTCAGTCTCTTTATTAAAAATTAGTTGTTTAGTATCAGGCAATTAATTGCCACATTGAGTGATTTTTCTACAGGACTTTCTACTAATAATTTCTAGTTTTGTATAATTGTGGTCAGAATAAGATAATTGATGTAATTTTAATCTTCATAAATTTGCTAAAATATATGACTGCTTAATATATGGACAATTTTATATAAAATTCTATTTGAAATTACAGAAAATGGATATTTTACAGTTGCTGGTTTATGTATTATTTTTAAATTCTCTTTTATTTGTTTATTTTTATAGGTATGTCTATGTTTGGCCATGCATTCATCAGTATATGTGTGGAAGTATAAAGAAAATTCATGGGATAAAGTTCTCTCTCATCATATGGATCCCAAGGATCAAATCAAATCATCATTTGGCTAATATTTGCCATTGCCTTCACAGCCATCTTGCTTGGCCCTTCTTGAGAGATAATGTTGTATATCTCAGGGTCAGTATGCATTTCCTATATAGCCAAAGACAACATTGAAATTCCAATCAACCTGTCTCACTTTTCAGTGAATGGGACTCAAGGTGTATAACATTATACCTGATTGTATTCAATGCTGAAAATAAATCTAAGTCTTTATGCATGTTATTATGCTATACCTCTTAAGTATTCATTTTTATAATTTATAATTTTATAGTGTTCAGCTTATGAGTGCTGTGTAATAAAATTCATCACTAAATTGTTTTTATAAGTGAAGTATATTTTATATTAATTTATATTTGTGTTTTAGTATCCTATGATTTCCTTAGACACCGTATACATGATTTTTTAATGTAGCTTAACACATACACAAATACACACACATATATACTTCTGATAATATCTGAAACATTTCATTCAACTACTAAATTATACATATCACATGATATACTCATACAAAATTTTATAAAAATATACAAAAGTTGTAACTAATCACACTATATTTTTTAAGCTAGGTTTGTGAATATGTTATTTTAAATCAATATTATGCACTGATATACTATGCTGTATCAAATATAGAATAATATAAGAATTTTGATTCAATAAAATTAATAATAAATTAAGAAATATATAGAATTCTTATTAGTCAACTCAATTTTAATTATTTTTAGTAGGTGTGCTGATTTTTAGAACATATTGTATCATTATTTTCTAATTATTTAAGATTAAAATATTTCATAACATATATTTCATTAATTGCTTTTTATATATAATAAAAATTGAAGTAAATATATGCTGCCTGTAAATCCAAACAAGCAAAGCAACTTTCACTGTATTCTCTTTTGATGGTTCACCTTACAGAAGGAATTATTAAAAGCAGTTGCTAGTTTTTTTTCTCTGGTTTTGGAGTTTGGAAGGATCTTGGGTGAAGGAAAAATAAGAGCAAAATATACTTTATGACAAATTCACAAAAATGAGGTACAAAACTAAATGCAGAATTCTCAATAGAGAAAATTTAAGAAACAATTATGAAAAGTTCAGCATCCTTAACTATCAGAGAAATGCGAATCAAAACTAATTAGAGAGTTCATCTTCCAACTCTCCGAATGGCTAAGATCAACAAAACAAGTCATAACTTATGCTGGTGAGGACATGGAGTAAGGGGAGAATTCATGCATTGCTGGTGGGAGTGAAAACTTTACACCTACTAAAGAATTAGTGTTGGCTTCCAAAAAATGATGGGATAGGTCCACCTCCAGAGCTAGTTACACCACTCTCGGGCATATATCCAAAGGATGCTTCATCCTCCCACAGAGACACCTGCTCAACTACTTTCATTCTTTTTCTATTCATAATAATCAGATATTAGAAACAACTTGTATGTCTCTCAACAGAGAAATGGATAAAGAAAATATGGTATGTTTGCACAGTGGAGTATGATTCAGTTGTTAAAAAAAATGACATCATGAAATTTGCAGACTAATGGATAGAATTAGAAACATCATCCTGAGTGAGACCCAGAAAGACAAATATTGTATATATTTGCTAATATGTGGATATTAGGTGTGAATGCAATGATAACTAATACACAATTCATGGAATCATGGATGGTAGGTATATAGTAAGGGAATAGAGGGAGCAAATAGATTGCATTAGGAAAGGGAAACCAAACAGATAGTATGGATAGATGGTTTGGTCAAGTTTAGAGGAGGGGCGAAGAGATCGTGGGAGGAAATATAGGGATAAACAGAAAAATTAGTGGGCATTTGAGTGATAATATTGAAATCTAACACAGTAGACATTTACTGAGATATATACATATATAAAGGTAATCTAAATGAAATCAACAAGTAATGGCAGAGACAAGAGTTCCAACTGGGCATCTTTTGTCACTAAATCATGCTTTCAGTATTGGTATTGTGTTGCATCTAACTGAGTTGTTTGCTAAAGGGGTCTCAGAGCAATCCCCAAACAACCTAAACTGCTACAAAGACAATAGGCAGCTGTGTATAAAGAGACAACAAGACACTATTGCTGAAAAAAACCACCTACTCTGTTCATTGAACATATAGAAGTTGAGCTAGTGCCTACATAGATCCTTCACCCCCACATTACAATGTATTTGGTACAAGAATGTACTCTGTGCTCTACTTAAGGAGAAATCTAAACAAGTCAGCCACAAACTCTTCAGTCCACAATGTTGCACTGCTTTCAGAATATGCTAGGGCAATGGTGGCACAAAGTTTGTGGAAGTAACCAACAAATATCTGAGTTGACTTAAGACCATGAGATGAAACCCATACCTGACATTTTGTTACCAAGAACCTGATACTTGATAGCCCAGAGAACTATGGTTAAACCAAATAACACTAGCCTGTAAAACAATAAAAGTGATAAAATGATTCCTAATGGTAGTCTATTATACTTATAGATCAGTGTCTGACTCATCCATCAGCAGAGAAGGTTCCTTCTGTTGTAGATAGGAACTGATATATAGACAGACAGCCAGACAGTACACAAAGAGTGAGAGACCTTGGATCACTTGGGACTAAATGGGATGTCTCCTTCAAATACTTCTTTGCAGGGCTCATGGAACCCCAAAGAAGAGGAGGATGAAAGAGTATAAGAGTCAGAGGAGATAGAGGAATTAAGAAAATAAAACCCTCAAAATCAATGTGAACAATGCTCACATGGGCTAAGAGACTGAAGCAGCAAACACAGGGGCTGGACACGTCATTACCAGGTCTTCTGCATATATATTGTGATATCAGAGGTCACAGGCGTTTGCAGTAGGTGACAACTAGTATTCAGATGTCAACCACCAGAGAAATGATTCTCTCATGGAGGAGAATCTTGCCTTGGAAAGGCCTGTGGGACCACTGACTATGGAAACTGTTGCTCATGTCGGTAATTTTACATGCACAAAAGTAGTTATGGTACCTCCCCAATACCTGTACTGTAAGGTGTAATCCCATATAATGTGTATTGATATGGGATTCCCCTCTGTGTGTATGTTGTGAATACCATTGGTTAATAAAGAAGATGTTTTGGTACTATTGCAGCACAGGGCAAGACAGTAATTCTAAGGAGACAGAGGAGGAGATAGTAGACAGAGTCAAAGAGAGACCATGTAACCATGAGAGGAGAAAAATGCCCGTGCATCAGTACTGTTAAACCTCAAGCCTCTTGGTAAGATACAAAATAATGGAAATGGGTTAATTTAAGATATTAGAGATAACTGGCAATGTGCTTAAGTGATTGGCCAAGCATTGTTATAATTAATATAGTTTCTGTGTGATTATCATGGGTCTGGGCAGTGGAAATGAATGAGCAGTTTCCATCAAAAAAATTGGTATGCCAATGTGTGCCAACACCATCCTCATAAAACCTGAGAGAGTTTGGAAGGAAATTCTAGACACAGGAGAGCAGATTTGAGCTTGGCTTGTTGGTAACTGCATTTTTTTGGATTGGCTCTGTTTGCTAGCAGCAAGCTGAGGTGCCAGGTTCCTTTAAGAAAAGGCTTATTGACTCAGCCTAAGAAGCAGGTTTTTGGTTCATGTTGCGAACAAAAATTCTGACTCTTTCAGGAGACAAAATACTTGAATGTAGTTTGTAGGCAGCATGTTACGAACTGCTTAATGTTGTTACGTAGACCCCTTGCATACCTGGAACTGGTATAGCTCAGAGAGTGGGTGAACTGCCTCCACCATGTTGGATTGGGCAGAGGCAAAGGCAAAACTGTCTTAATCCTAAGACATGCTGCTCTGCATTTTAAGCAGTGCTCCTGGACAGAAAAGAATTACAGATACACAAAAGGACAGATTCAGACATAAAACACTTCTAAATGAGAAACAGTATGTTTAAAATTGTAGATAGGTTTAGGAGAGAAAATAAAAGGATATAGACAGTTATAAATGTATAAACAACAAAATAAAGTCTTTAAAGTAATAGTAAAATAATATAAAAGAGTAGAAACAATAATAGATTAAAAGAGTAAAGAAAACAGAGCCACATAATGATGGGAAATTCACAGAGAGTCTGGATTATGTATGTTATTTTGTTTTCTTTGATTATTTTTTACTATAAATGAGATAAATAGAGACATTTAATAGTACATGCTGATAAGCTAAACAAACATATATATTTTAAAGGTATCTTCGTTTCAAAATTTGGGTCTAAGGATATATTGCTTTGGAAAAGAAGTTCTGTTTTTGTATCCACAGAGAATGAGATCCTACGGATTCCGTCTAGACTAATATGGCTTTATGGACCAAGATCCTCTGAAAGGTCTCCATGAATATCAAAATTACTTCACTCAATAAAAATCAGGAAATAGTTTGGAAAAAACAACACCAAAATTCCCTCAATATTGTTTATAAAAGTTGGCTTACATTTGAAGGGAGATATGCTACAGAGATGAATACTCTGCATTGGTATGGATCTTTGTTTATTGATACAAAACTAAGGTCGATTTTGTTATATGTCTTTCTCTACTTGTCTAAGGCATTATGTTTAGACAACTCACTTTAAAATGTAATGTCGAATTAAAAATTGTGGATTAATAGTCATCTATAATAGTCAAGCTTTTAGTCATGTAACTTAGATTTTCAAGATGTACAGAGATATATTTCAGATGGATACCTATTCTTCAAACCTTTCAAAGACTAACAGAATATGGCATTTAAAATGTTTTAAGAATTTAGGATATTTAGTGACAGTGAGACATATCTGCTCCTAGCAGCACCAATCTACTTCAAGAGGATGATGGGCATTAAAGAGACTCCTTTTGGAGTTTTTTAACCATTTGGGCAAGAATCTGCTGTTTCCTGAATTGCTTGATGGTAAGCTGTATGAACTGGACATGCAGGACTGACAGATAAGCAATTGCTGAACTTGCCTATAGGTGAGATGGTCTATCTGGGTTCTTTCTTCATGAAATCATCTACCAGACATTCTGTAGGACATAGAAGAACGTGACCAACAGATTGCCAATAAAGGCAGAATTGTCTTTGAAATTTTCTGCTTTATGAAAAAGTTTGCTGGACACTATGGTTCTGTAGGCTGAAGATGGGTGCACCAATGTTACAGAAGAATTTTGGGTGACTGTCCAAGCAGCAAGATGTCTCTGTTAATTTTAGAGTTTTGGATGTTGCTTACAGTGCACATCCAGTCTAAGGAAATGCTATATATTTCTGGAGTATTTGATGGGTTTGAAGAATAGATAGTTATAAATTCCCTTAGTTATGATAAAAATAAAGTAGATATAAATATTGTTAACTGTAATTCTTACTAGATACCTGTTTTGTTATATGAAATCTTGCTATGCTAAAGTTAAATTTTCCTTTTTATTTAAACAGAAAAGAGGAGGTGATGTGGGATTCCTCTCTGTATGCTGTTAATTCCATTGGTTAATAAAGAAGCTGCAATTTCAAGCCAATAGAGGAGGAGAGAGAAGCAGAGACAAAGAGATGCTATGTAACTGCTGGAGGAGAAAGATGCCCACGTGCCAGTACTGGTAAACTAGGAGCCTCTTGGTAAAATATAAGATAATGGAAATGGGCTGATTTAAAATATGAGATCTGTCTAGCAATATGCTGAAGTGATTGGTCAAGCAGTGTTGTAATTAATACAGTTTCTGTGTGATTATTTTTGGATTGGCCAGCCAGAAAAGGAATGGGTAGTCTCCAACTATACTGTATGTGTAATCTCATTATTGCATTTCAATTTTCTGTGCACATATAACCATGGATGGTCAGGAAGATAATTTCTCATAATCTGTAAAATGATGATACATGGAAAATATAATAGGATGTGCTTTATAGCTAGATCTATTGTCACACAAGGGCTGTAAGACATTTAAAAGCCTGCTTTGTTTCTTTTATTCATACTATATGCAATTGGCTCATTTTCACTACAGAGCAAGTTCAAACTAGACTGAATGTTTCTGTAAATGGATCTTAAGTTAAAAAACTTTGCAGATATGAACAAGGTCATAGTTGCAGATGTTGAACCAAGGTTATTAACACAAAGCAAGCTAAAGCATCAAGTCAGTTCTTTGCTTGCCAACTGTTGCTGATAAAGACCTTTGTTACAATTTGTCTTACTGAGCCCTGTGCCCTTGGCCTCTATTCATAGTCTTATACCAAAAATCTTGAAATCTTGTGTTGTCATGGTACACTGCTCTGCCCTTAATGTTTACCTAAGGAATGTGCTATGACCAATAAGATATAATTCTTGTAGCATTTTTATTATTGCCTCAAGTCTCCTGTAAAAAATGTATTTAAGCTAAATTAACAAAGAAGCAGGAGAGAATTGAAGAAAATTGAAACAAAAGAACTAGAAAGAATTAGAACTTAAACAAAATTATACGACTAAAAAATAAAGAACATGATCTGAACAGCAAATGTTTGAATTGATTTCATATTCCTCAGATAGAAAAGCATTTTGTTTCAGTTTTGCTACACTATGGACCCATTATTCAAACCATGAGACTAGCCATGTAAGTAGGACTTCCAGGGTTATCAATATTATTAGTGCTTTTATGGGACTCCTGAGTGTGAGAACATGTGGGATTTCTAATGCTTATATCTTCTAATCAGTGCTTGTTCTTCATAGGTTTGTATTGACAACTTTATGTAATATTTCTTCTTTTATCATATTTATTTTGTTATATTTTATATTTATAAAAATGAATTAATGAACTAACGAATGAATGAACGAACAAATGAATGAATGAATGGTTGAATGAGACCTAGCCACTCGATAGATGCTTACAATTGAATTGTCGGTTATATCTGTTGTAAGAAGGAAAACCAGATTTCTCCAATAGAATGACACTGACTGTATATCAACCACTCTAGGGCAGGCCTCATGTTCTGGAGGAGTTCACCAACATATATAATGGACTCCACAGTTTTGTGTGTGTGTGTAGTTTGATCAGTTTGTTGTGATTTTGTGTGTGTGTTTTGTTGTGGGTTAATTTGTTTTGATGTTTGGTCATTTTAGGGGATTTTTTAGTATCATTTTTTTCTTTAATATTTGAGACATAGTTTAGTGTGGTGAGTAAGGAGGGAGAGTGGATCTGGAGAGATTTAGAGGATGGAAAGAATATGATCAAAATATATTTTTAATTTAAAAACTATTTGAAGTAATTAAAATTGTGTTTACAATAAGAAGAGATATATTACATGTTGCCCCATAAATTTTGTGAGTTTTATGTGTTCAGGTATGAACTTAAATAAGTGTAAAAAATAAATCTTTGAATCAAAAATACATAAAAATGTTTGCTAGTTTGGGGTGGATGAGATGACTCAGTAGTTAAGAGCACTAGTTGTTCTTCTGACAACCTGGGCTTGATTTGTGTACCCACATAGCTTTAAATTACCTGTAATTTCAACCATAAGGAATAAAATGCCTTCTTCTTCCCTTTGAAGTCACTGTATACATGTTGTACACAGACAAACATGCTACATCCACGGCTGTCACGCCATTGTAGCAGAAATGCTGACTGGACGGACTGTTGCCATAGGATTGGGGATAGTGCTCCACGGAGTTGTGTCCCAAGCTGTCCCTTGGCAATCATCTGTGGTCATGATGCCACCTGAGTCATCACTTGCACTGACTCGACCTCGCTGCCTTGGTGCCGATATGTCTATCTTTTCCTTGTCTTTCTGTTCTGTGTGATTCTTGCAATTTGCCAACAGATCAGACTATTCCAGAAAGTTGCTGATACAAACAAGACTGATGAGGACATTTTGAGCTCTGCCCCACCATTCATTAAAGCCTTTAAAGAAGTAGCCAGTCCTGGGAATTGGGGGTCATTGTTAGGATAATTCCTTAATGATGTGGAGCAAAAGAAGTTAATCTTACTAGGAGAAACCTAGAAGTCTTCTGCAGAAAAACAATTGCAGCAGTCCCCACTAGGCATCTGCCTGGGGAGATACATGCAGTTGCAAACAGGAGGCCTATGAAGCCTTCCTTATGGCCAGAAAAGACCTGGGCTGATAACAACATCTGAGCCTGAGAGTCGGGGAGGGAGGAGAGTTGAGATTAATGGTGTCAGATGAGTTTCAGAGAAGTTTGAGATCATTAAATTTCCTAGCAGAAAGTTTTCCCAGGAAGATAGTGGCCTTCCCCTCTCCCACCCAAGATAATCTGAGCACAAGGTCACTTAGCCCAGCCAGCCACCTGGTACAGACTGAGCAAAAGTCCTTGTACCCAAGTCAAAGCATTTTCAAAGATTCTCTTTGTAAACTGTTTTATGCTGTTTCTATTTTATGATCTGATGATGTATGCCTTTTCCAAGTTCTTTGATTGTAAAAGAATATAAACCTTGCACTGATTGAAGTAAAATTGCAGCAACATATTCAACCACATTGAATGTGTCTGTCTGTCATTTTGTCGCCGATTCCTGAATTCTTCTGAGCCTTCGTCCTGATTCTCCCATGGTCTGAGTGGCTCCCCTGAGCCAGTCCGTGGCACAAACAAGCAAGACAAACATCTACCCCCCCACACACAAAAGGAAAAATTATACCAGACATTGAATGATATAACTTCAGTGAAGCAAAGTCAGTCTCAAGTTCCTACCAAGACAGTTATTTTAAAGACAGATGTTGAAAATTGCTACTCATAATTTGTAAAATATCCAATAATATTTAGTAACAGATTTAATAGAAGACCCTTCAGTCAGGATGAAATATTATACCAAAAAACTTGCTGAAAAAGTGCTTTCTATGCTCAATTTTATAATTATTTTAAATCTTGTTCTTTTTTATTTCCTGATGATTGAATGGTATAGTAATATATTATTTTACTCCATAAGTTTGGATTGTAGCATAAACAAACACTATATCTTAGTTGTGTGCTTGTATCACAAACTAACATTAAATAATTAAACAATTAAAAATATATCCTGATTTGGCCCACAATTTGAAGATCCAAATAACATTTTACAAATACCTTGGTGAGGACTCTCCTTTCTCAGTCACATCTTGGTGCATGAATTGAAAGGAAAATAGCAACATAGAGAACAGAAAATGAATGCAGTGACCTTACCTCATAACATTCCACCATCTTGAGAATTTATTTATTCCCAAAATGCCAAATTCATTCTATAATAGTCATCATTCAAGAAGGTAAAAAAAGAAATACCTCATTACTTTTCACAAAGCCTATTTCATAAAAGATTCTACAACCCCAACTGTAATACTGGGGGCTGAGCTATTAATGGTGACTACTTTGAGAACAATCTAGGATTATGTCCCAGTATCTGAGAAACACCAAAATATATCAAATTGAATTGTATTAAAATGCATACAATGTAAATCTGACCTCATTTTTCTCTGATGTAGAGAAGGTTACAGACCTGATGTCAGTATATAGTTTGGGGTCATCCACAATAAGAACAATTCTGTATTGCTCAGTTATTTTTTTATTTCATAATGCACTTTTTATGTAAAAAAGTGTATTTTTTTGCAAAGTTTCTTTATCTAAACATCAATTCTCTCTTCTCACAAGAAACTTTTGTTTTGTCCCTGATCACATATCTTCCCCAAGGCAATGTGCTATTATTTCAATTTGTATAGATTATATATTGAGAAGAAGTTCGTGGAGATAGAAACATAGAAGTTTGATCAAGTAATAATCTAAACAACTTATCTCAGGGATTTCTTGGAATTTTCCTTTTTGCAATGCTTTAAAATTAAAACCTGTTTTCAGTAACTTTAAGGGTCTAACTATCCAAACAAGGTAAAACTGGAAAAAATGAAGCCAAAAAATACTATTTTATACTAGTATATATAAAATTAAGTAATCATATAAGTTATGTGCGATTGTTAGAGATCTCTCATCTATCTGATCTGGAAGAGAAGTGTGCATTAATGTCCCTTTTTATGAACAAGAAAATTGCTCAAACAAAACATAGGTACTAACTTCTGGATATATTTATTGAGCACTACTTTCTTTAATTGCACATAGTTACAAAAATATTTAAATATAGTGTTACGAATATGAATGTGATTCTATAGGTTATACTTAAATATCATTAGAAAGAATGAGGAGGGGGTTGAAGGGATAGCTCATTGTTTAAGAATACATTTTCTCAACATATACCTTCTCAGCATCTCATGGAACCTTCTTGAAAATTGATCTCATAATCGGCAACAAAGCAAACATCCACAGATTCAAAAAAAAATTGTAGCAACTACTTGTGTACTATCAGATCACCATGGAATAAAGTTAGAATTTAACAAAAATTCTACCCTCAGAAAGCCTACAAACTCATGGAAACTGATTACTCAACAAATGAACCTCCCCTGGGACAAGGAAGAAACAGAGAAAAAAGTTAAAGCCTTCCTTGAATTCAACGAAAATAAAGACACAAGATGCCCAAAACTATGGGACATTATGAAAGCAGTGCTAAAAGGAAACTTCATAGCACTAAGTGCCCACATAAAGAAAATGGAGAATGCTCACATTAGATACTTAACAGTACACTGTAAAGCTCAAGAAAAATAAAAGCAGACTCACGCAGGGGGAGTTGAAGACTGGAAACAATCAAACTGAGAGCTGAAATCAACAAAATAGAAACACTGAAAACAATCCAAAGAATCAATGAAACAAAGAGCTGGTTATTTGAGAAAATCAATAATATTGACAAACCACTATCCAATTTAATCTAACAGCAGAGAGAAAACATGCAAATTAACAAGATCAGAAATGAAAAGGGGGACATAACAACGGACACTGAGAAAATTTAGAAAATCATTAGGTCTTACCACAAAAGCCTGTATGCCACAAAATTGGAAAATGTAAAAGAAATGGACATTTTTCTAGATAAATACTATATACCAAAATTAAATCAAAACCATGTGAACAATTTAAATAGACTTATAAATAGCGAGGAAATAGAAGCACTCATCATCAAAAACTTCCTAACGAACAAAAGCCCAGGACCAGATGGTTTTTATGAAAAATTCTACCAGAATTTACAAGAAGAGCTAATATCTATACTCCTTAATGTGTTTCACATAATAGAAACAAAAGTGTCATTGACAAACTCTTTTTATGAAGCTGTGATTACCCTGATAATAAAGTCACACAAAGACTCAACCAAGAAAGAGAATTACAGACCAATCTCACTCATGAACATTGACTCAAAAATTTTCAATGAAATATTGGCAAACTGAATTCGAGAACACATTAAAAATATTCCTTATGATCAAGTAGACTTTATCCCAGAGATGCAGGGCTGGTTCAACATATGAAAATATATCAATGTAATCCATCATATAAATAAACTCAAGGAAAAAAAACAACATGATCATTTCATTGGATGCTGAAAAAGCATTTGACAAAATTCAACACCCCTTTAAGATAAAGGTCTTGGAGATATTAGGGATAAAAGGTATATGCCTAAATATAATAAAAGCAACATACAGTAAGCCAACAGATAAAATCAAATTAAATGGATAGATACTTAAAGCCATCCAAATAAATCAGGAACAAGACAAGGCTGTCCATTCTCTCCATACATCTTTCATATAGTGTTTGAAGTTCTAGCAATTGCAATGATAAAACATAAGAAGATCAAGGGGATTGAATTGGAAAGGAAGAAGTCAAACTTTCATTATTTGCAGATGATATGATAGTATACATAAGTGACCCCAAAAACTCTACCAAAGAACTCCTACAGCTGATTAACACCTTCAGTAATGTGGCAGGATACAAGATCAATTCAAAAATAAAATTAGCAGCTCTCCTACACAAAGAAAAAAGAAGCAGAGAAGGAACTCAGAGAAACATCACCTTTCACAAGAGCCACAAACAGCACAAAGTATTTTGGGATAACATTAACCAAGGAAGTGAAAGCTCTATTTGACAAGAACTTTAAGTCTTTCAAGAAACAAATTGAAGAGGATACCAGAAAAAAGGAAGGCTCTCCAATGCTCTTGGATTGGTTGGATCAACTAAGTAAAAATGGCAATCCTACCAAAGCCAGTCTATAGATTCAATGCAATCCCCATCAAAATCCCAACAAAATTCTTCACAGATCTTGAGAGAACAATAATCAACTTTATATGGAAAAACAAAAACCCAGGATAGCCAAAACAATCCTATACAATAAAAGTATTCCCAGATACATTACCATCCTTGACTTCAAACTCTATTACAGAGCTATAGTAATGAAAACAGCCTGGTATTTTCATAAAAACAGAGACGCTGACAATTGAATCAAATTGGAGACCCGAATATTAATCCATAAACCTGAAAAACCTGATCTTCAACAAAGGAGCTAAAATTAAACAATGGAAGAAAGAATACATCTTTAACAAATGATGTTGGCATAACTGGATGTCTACCTGTAGAAGAATGAAAATGCATTCATTTTTATGACCATGTACAAAACTCAAGTCCAAATGGATTAAAGACCTTATTATAAATCTGACCACACTGAACCTGATAGATGAGAAATTTTGATGTAGCCTGCAATACATGGGCACAGGAGACCACTTCCTATATATTACCCAATTAGCACAGACAATAAGAGAAACAATGAGTAAATGGGACCTCCTGAAACAGAGAAGCTTCTGTAAAGCAAAGGTCACTGTGTTTAAGACAAAAAATCAACCTACTGAATGGGAGGTCTTCACCTTCCCAAAAGGTACTTAACATCATGTTCAACTTCCTTAGCAATCAGGAAAATGCAAATCAAAACAACTTTGAAATACAATCTTACACATGTCAGAATGTCTAAAATCAAAACACCAATGATAAGTTATGCTGGACAGGATGTGGAGTAAGGTTAACACTCATCCATTGCTGGAGGGAATGCAAACTTGTGCAATCACTTTGGATCAGTGTGGCAGTATCTCCGGAAACTGGGAGTCAACCTACCTCAGGATCTAGTAATTCCACTCTTGGTAATATACTCAAGAGATGCCCAATCACAGTACAAAAGCATTTGTTCAACTCTGTTCATAGCAGCACTATTTGCAATAGCCAGAACCTGGAAAAAACCTAGGTGCCCCTCAATGGAAGAATGGATAAAGAAAGTGTGGCACATATACACATTAGAGTTCTACTCAGCAGTAAAAAAGAATGACATCTTGAATTTTTCATGCTAATGTACGGAAATAGAAAGCACTATACTGAGTGAGATAATCCTAACCCCAAAAGATGAATATGGTATATATTCATTCATTAGAGGATTCTAGCCATAAACAAAGGGCATTGATCCTATAGTTCATGATCTTAGAGAAGCTTAATAATATGGTAAACCCAAAGAAAAACATCTATAGATCATCCTGGAAATTGGAAGCTAACAAGAACACCAGGAAAAAGTATGTATTATGTGGTTGGTTGTGGGGTGGCGGAAAGGGGAGATAAGGAGAGAGAAGGGAGAAGGGGAGGATTAGGGAGAGCTTGGGGTAGTAGGATGATTGAGTTTGAGGAAGCGTAGATATGGGAACAGGGAAGAAGATGTATTAATTAAGGGAGCCATTTTAGGGTTGGTAAGAGACTTGGCACTAGAGGGTTTTCCAGGTGTCCAAGGGGATGTCTCCAGCTAGGTTCATGGGCAGTAGCGGAGAGGGTTCCTGAACTGACCTTGTCCCATAACCACACTGATGATTATCTTGACTATCACTGTAGAATCTTCATCAGACAATGGATGGAGATTGAGACAGAGACCCACTTTGTAGCACTGAATTGTTCTCCTAAGGTTCAGTTGAAGAGCAGAATGAGGAAGAATAGGAGCTGATGCAGGAGGGTCTTCTATCTATCTGCTGCTCTCATTGGTTAATTATTAAAGACAATTGCTTGGCCTTATAGGTCAGAACATAGGTAGGCAGGGAAGACAGAACAGAATTGTGGGAGAAAGAAAGTGGAACAGGCAGATGTCATGAAACTCCAGCCCAAGATAGACATAGGTTAGAATCTTCCTGGTAAGCCATCACCTTGTGGTACTACACACATTAATAGAAATGGGTTAATCAAGATGTGAGAGTTAGCCAGTAAGAGGCTGGAGCTAATGGGCTAGGCAGTGTTTAAATGAATACAATTTTTGTGCTGTTATTTTGGGTATAAATCAAGCTGTGCGGGAGCCAGGCAGGATGAAAAGCAGGCCTGCTAAGCTGATCCAACATATATGTTCTAAAGGAATCTTGACTTCAGGATTTGGGTCTAAGAATATGATGCTTTGAAAAGGAGGTTCTTCTTTTGTTTTCACAGAGGAAGAAACACTGTGTATTGCTTCTATCCCAATATGGTATGATAGACCACACCCTCCTGAAACGTTGCCATGAACACCTTCAGAAAATTACTTCACTCAACTGCAGACTGAGATGAAGCTGGCACAGAGGATACATCATAAATAACCCGATTAACAGCAACCCTATACTGCAGGAAGAAGTATGGAGAGAAATAACTACATCCATATTCTTAAATATTGTTTTTAAATGTTCTTTTACATTTAAAGGGGGATATTATATAGATATGAATAATTTACATTGGTATATATTTAACTCCATTGATATAAATTTAAGGTCAATTTTCTTATATGTATATGTATTTCTGCTCTTGCTTAAGGCATTGTGATTGTGTAGTTCATTTAAAAATGTAATGTATAATTAGGAAATATAGGTTGTTAATGGATATTCATCAATAATAGTCAAGTTTGTAGTCATGTTAGTTAGATTTTCTAGATGTCCATAGATATATTTCAGATAGGCATTCTTCATATCTTCTAAAGACTATAGAATATGGCATTTAGTATTTTAATAACTTAGAGTTTTTCATAACAATGAGGCATGTCTGCTCCTGGCAGCACCAGCTACTTCAAGAGGAAGATGCACATCAAAAAGGCTCCTTATGGAGTTTGATAGCCATTTGGGCAAGAAACTGCTCTTGCCTGGACTCTTGCATTAACTGGATACAGAGAGTCTGCAGAGAGAGGACTGCTGAACTTGCCTAAAGGTGATATGGTATTTTGGGGTTCCTGCTTCATGAAAGAGTTTGCAAGACATTCTGCAGGAAACAGAAAAAAAAAGTGACTGAACTGTCATTGAAATTTTCCTGCTTCATGGAAATGTCTGCTAGATACTATGGGCCTGAAGGCTGAAGATGGATGTCCCAACAGTACAAAAGACTGTCCAGGCAGCGAGATGTCTCTGTCATTTCTAGAGTTTTATAAGTTGCTTACTTCTTGTTTACTTAGGTAATGTTATATCCTTCTGGAGTCTTTGATGGAGTTGAAGAATGGTTAGTTATGGTTATAGTTTTCCTTAGTTATGATAATAGATAAAATAGATATAAATATTGCAACTGTAATTCTTGCTTTATAACTGTTTTGTTATATGTAATTTTGCTATGTTAAAGTTAAAGTCTTCCTTTTTGGTTAAACAGAAAAAGGGGAAATGATGTAGGAGGGTCTTCTATCTATCTGTTGCTTTCATTAGTTAATTAATAAAGAAAACTGCTTGGCCTGATAGGTCAGAACATAGGTAGGCAGAGAAGACAGAACAGAATTGTGGGAGAAAGAAAGCAGAGGCAGGCAGATGCCATGAAGCTCTGGCCCAAGATAGACATAGGTTAGAATATTCCTGGTAAGCCACCAACTCATGGTGCTACTCACATAAATAGAAATGGATTAATCAAGATATGAGAGTTAGCCAATAAGAGGCTAGAGCTAATGGGCCAAGCAGTATTTAAGTAAATATAATTTGTATGTTGTTATTTCGGGTGTAAAGCTAGCCGTGTGGGAACTGGGTTGGACAAAAAGCAGGCCTGATTGCCTCATCACTACAATGAGCAAGGAAGTCAGAACTTCAAGGGGTTTGTCCACCCACTGAGATGGAGTGACATCTAATAGGAGCTCACAAAGACCATTTGGACTGGGACTGAAAAGGCATGTGTTCAAACCGAACTCTCTGAATGTGGCTGACAGTGGGGGCTGACTGAGAAGCTAATGATAATGGCACTAAGGTTTGATTCTACTGCATGTACTGGCTTTTGGGGATCCTAGTCTGTTTGGATGCACACTTTCCTAGGCCTGGATGGAGGTGAGAGGGCCTTGGAATTTCCATAGGGCAGGGTACTCTGCCCTCTCTCAGGACTAGAGAGTGAGGGGAAGGGGACCTAGGGGAGTGGGAAGGAAATGGGAGGAGGTGAGGAGGTGGAAATTTTGAATGATATTATTTATAAAGGAAAAAAAGAATAAACACAAAGAGCTTGAGCAATGTGAAAAAAATGAGTTAAACCTCTCAGAAAAATAAAACCATAAACTCAAAGAATAGTTAAATTAATAAGGAAAAATGTTCTTTGTCTACTTTAATTGGGGTTGTGTGACTATATACATATGTAAAAATTCTCTGAAGTGCATATACGTGGCATGTTTTAGTGTGTGAATTACATTGCAATAAAAAGATGAAGTTACAAAAAAAGAATACCTTTCTCTTCCATGAGAATCAAGTTTGATGCACAGCATAAATATCAAATGGCTCATAACTACTCTAGTTCTGGTAGTCAGATGTTTTCTTAAATATTTTATGTGTGCATAGGTGTGTGTGTGTGTGTGTGTGTGTGTGCTATGTGTTTACATGTTCCCATAAATTTGAGAATATGCTGCATGCCCAGAACTGAAGTCATTAGTGGTTATTAGCTGTTTGACAAGGACACATGAGGAATAATAATAATAATAATAATAATAATAATAAGAAGAAGAAGAAGAAGAAGAAGAAGAAGAAGAAGAAGAAGAAGAATATAAATATAGCTCAGTGGTATGAGCTTTTCATTTCTATCTCTAGATCTACAAATATGTGGGAAGTAGTATGCACTTGCTAGATGTCAAAGTTTATTTTATTTATTAGGTATACAATATTCTATCTGTGTGTATGCCTGCAGGCCAAAAGAAGGCTCCAGACCCCATTATAGTTGGTTTTGAGCCACCATGTGGTTGCTGGGAATTGAACTCAGGACCTTTGGGAGAGCAGGCAATGCTCTTTACCTCTGAGCCATCTCTACAGCCCCTAGATGCAGAAGTTTAAAGTCCTTAAACACATGATGAGAAATATCATTAGTATGGGAAGTACTTATAATAACTATTCTTTTAATTAGACTATCATAAAGTCCAGTAAAGGAATCATATATTCAATTTAAGATATACAAAGCAGAATTTGTAAAGGCGTAATTCATAGTGTGTAAAGTACATTGAAATTTTAACTTTTCTAATAATTTTATAAAGTAGTCAAAAGAGCAACACTGCCATCTTATGGCCTATAAGTTGAAGTAAACTTTTAATATAAAAATGATTGACTTCGTTATTTGTATTCTTGGATGGTTTCATATAGTTATATAATGAAATTTGGGTGTTTTCTCTCTGAGCTCCACTTTTTCAACAACTGTAACTTTTCTTCTCAACTAATCCTCTTCTTAGTTTCAATCTTCTTCTTGTGTGTGACCCTCTTGAGTTTAGAGTATCTGGCCTGAGCTTACATGGGAACGAATTTATTAGAGTAAAGAAAGTTGTGTAAATTTTATCGGATTTTTAAATTTTACAATTGAATAGCAAGTTAGAAATAGAGCTACTAACATGTTTTCAATTATATATTACTAAGTTGCACATACCATAAGTTATTTAATTATCAGCATTCAGCCTATATATAAAAACATTTTCCTTTTAAAGAGAATTAATAATATTTATGTAGTAGTAAGCAAGATTTATATAGACAGTTGCAAAAAGGGTAATAAAATGACATGTATAAAGAAACTTATGTCAATCATAAGTAGCAGGTTTGTGACTTAAAATATACTATCTCTCATAAAATTAAAGTTTTTCTAATTTTTATTACACACTATGTCCAAAATTTGTGGTTTTATCAAGGAATTCAAAACCAAGACCTATTAAATTATAGCAAATATTAGTTCAGTGAACTAACTTTTTTTGTGTTAATTTGTTCTTATACTTTATCTTACTTCTTTACAAATAACATTTATAAATTATATTTTATGAGAATTAAGGAACTTCTTCATTGTCAAATATGGTAAATTTCAAAGATGATAATTGTAATGTTATTTCAGTGAATTAGAAGTATAATGTCATTTTTATCATTTACATAGTCTAATACTAAAATTTCACTATAGTGAAATATTGTATATGTTTTCTCAATACTACTAAGGATATATTACTGATTCCTTTCTTAATTGTACATTGCATCAGTACTTTTCATCTCCATACTCTTCATACATTCTCAAAAATCTTATCAAACTCATCTAACATTCTCTGATCATCAAACTACTCACTATTTATTCCTTCAACTGCTTATTCTTTGATTTTTAATTTATTCTTTAACAATCTAGTCAATGATCAAAGTGCCAGTCTCTAGTATAAGTAATTAACATCTAAATTCTACTGTCTGTGATATTTTTTCTGAATATAGAGCTTGGCATCAAAATTTCCATTTTTTTGTCTTTGTTACCCTTTAAATATTACATATTAAAAATTAAAACAAAAATCAGAACAATCTATGGAGCATATCATACATTTCTTTATTGAATGTATGTATTCTTGATCTTTGAGGCATGAGTTTTGCATATCAGTTTCCTCTGAATTGATATACTGTTTCTGGATGGGATTGCAGGAGGCAAACAAAAAACATGTATAAAGTAGAACTTTAAATATTCTAAAATTCACTTCTCCAGAGTATGTGAAAAATTTCCAGAGGTAGATACTCTGACCCACCCAGCTTCACAGAGAAAATATACAGATGTTGAACTTCCTTCATGTTATGCAGTAGTCTCCAGGGTTGCATGTTTTATGAACCATTGTTCTTGTTAGGGTAGGTTTTTGAATCAGGTAGTTGATACTGAGTCAGTCATCCTTGCTCATTTTTTCCAATGGAAGTGTCTTTATTAAGAGATAAAATATAAATAACACATTTACTAATACAGAAAGAGGTGGAACAGCCTTCCTCTTCACCCACCAGGAAAAGATGGAGAAATCTGTGGGAGCCCATGTGTAACTCAGTTTCAATCTGTAGCAATTACTGTTTTAAAGAAGTGAGGATTATTATAGACTAGCTCATACACCTAAAATTAAACCATAATTCTTGGATATGTTTAGTCAAATGGCTTGCTACCTTTTCACAGTGAGGAATTCTCATCTTGGTTCCTCTGTGTCTGGCAGGTGACTACATCTCTGCCTTTTTTCTTCCCAGAATCCTGTTTGTCTGGTTTCTCCACATATACTTCCTGCCTCCCCAGTAATAAATCAGAATTTTATTAAACCAATACAAGTGAAAAATCTTTACAGTGTACAAAAGCATTATTCTGTAGCCGTTTTACTTTTTTTTCTTTTTTTAAGACACTAAATCTAATCTCCATTATTTAGCCTTTTTCCTGACCAATGTCCATCAGTGTAACATGAAATCAACACACTAAACAAAGACAAATATCCATAATCCATTTTGGGGAAATGTGGGTGTGGTTTTCTAGGCAACTACTTGATTGGGGGCACTGATAAACTAATGGGGACCCAGGGAATATTTAGAATTATTATCAAGTCCTGATTGGAGTATGTTGTGAGGCTGGATCATCTCAACCGTCAGTCTTGAAGCTGTTTTGAATGCAGAACTAAGAAGAAACTGCAAAAGAGGTTTTCTGAAATTTTGGATCATCTGGGCTATCTGTTCCCATTAGAGATTTTTGAAGGGGTCTTTCTCAATCAATCTTTATTTTTCTTAGCCCTGTATGAATCCACAGTCTCTCATTATGTGAAGAAACAAAAGCAAAACATCTCAAAAATAACAAATTTTGGCTTAAATTATGAAGTCAAGGCATTTTTAAAACTTATAATTGGTAAATCAAGCAGAATTTATAATTAAATTTCTTTTAGCATTTGTTGTTCTTTCCTCAACAGTCAAATAATTCAAAGATAACATAATAACATGTAGTATCGAGACTCTCTGTGTGTTTTCCATCTTTATATTGCTTTTTTCCTTTATTTATTTTATTTTTATTTTTTAGTCTTTGTTTTTTTTTTGAGATAGGGTTTTTTCTCTTTATCTTTTGCTGTACTGGGTCTCAGTCGCTAGAGGAAGCTGGGCTTGAACTCACAGTGATTAGCCTGCATCCCAAGTGATGGGATTAATGACATGTACTACCTTGCCCAATTATTCTATTTCTTTTGTTTTCTCTTCTTTTTTTGTTTTGATTTATCAAGACAGGGTATATCTGCAGCTTTGAATCCTGTCCCGAAACTAGCACTTGTAGAACAGGCTGGTCTCAAACTAGCAGAGATCTGCTGCCTCTGCATCCCAATTACTGAGATTAAAGGCATGTGCCACCACTGTTTGGCTCTATCTCTTTTTGTAAGGACTTTCTATATCTTTTTTCTTTTGTCTCCCAATCCTAAATCTAATTTTTAGTATCGTGCAAATAGTTTAGAGCTTTTTTTTATCTAAGTTTGTCACTACTATATATCTTTATCTTTTTATGACCACATGAATCTTTAATCCACTAAGTGATATAGTGAGGATTAAAGCTGCAGTTTTTGTAGCTGACTCTGGTCCCATTCTTTAGCTTTTTGAGTGTCTAGTTTCATTGCAGAGGTACTAGAAGAAATCCTGCTTATTGATATTACTCCATGGAGCTTCTAGTGTTTAAGTGTTTGGTAGCAGAGCTTCCCAATAGAGCCACTATGTAATTTTAGCTATTAACACTGAGTCAGAAAGACTTTCTTAAAGGAGCCATGCCTCTGTTTTACCAGAATAAAGAAGGTTATCATGAAGTTGCCCTTGACTCTGCTTTTTTTTTTTGGTCTAGAATCCTCTTTTAAAAGCATTTCTCAGACTTTTTTGTAGAAATTCCTACCCCATATTGGATGCCATTTGTAAACTGAAGTTTCTGACCTGAATGGTTCTGTACCTGTTCAGTGCTACAGAAACATGCAGAGGCTTATATAAATTATAACCTGTTTGGCCTATTAGTTCAGGCTTATTACTTACTAGCTCGAACAACTTAAATAAACTCATAATTTCTGTCTATGTTTAGTCATGTGGCTTGGTTCCTTTTATTAGTGTGGCATTCTCATCTTGATTTCTCTGTGTTTGGATGGTGACTGTTGCTTACATATTTTTTTCATCTCAGAATTCTCTTAGTCTGATTGCCCCATCTATACTTCCTGGCTGGCAACTGGTCAATCAGTATTTCATTAAACCAATATGAATGACAAATCTATATAATATACAATAGCTTTATCCCACAACATAGAATATCTGACAGACCATTACTAGAAGCAGGTAAATTTGAAAGACTGCCCTACCTTGTCTTGGCAAGGTCCAGCAGCCATTTATCTTTGTGTAATGCTTGGGATTGGTTAGTTGTTTACTGTCAGCAGTTGAGGCAAGAGAAGATCTTTGCCCACTAGGCTAGTTGTGCCAAGAAAAAAAAAAAAACTCTATATGAAGTATCTTCAGGGCCCAACATACTCTCAGAAGTAAAAAAAAAAAAAAAAAGAAAAATTGCTGCTGGGAGTGGATATGTTTAATGTTGAAATAATTAAACCCAACAATCAGGAAGTAGTCTAGTAAACTACACAAACTTTCAAAACTATTGTTTATAAATGTTTATTTTCCTCTAAAGGGGTTTGTTTGCAAATTGTTATTGGTCGTTGTCAATCACTTTTGAAAAGAAAAGAGAATATTACATAGAAATGAGGAGGAATAGGGTACATACTGAATCTAAATTCTTAATCTAAAAAGCAACTGTTAATCTAAAACATTTAACATTATTATAGATTTTAGTTTATTAATAGAAGTTTAGGGTTGATATGGTTGCAGTGTATGCATATTTCTACTTTTTAAAGGTATTTTGTTTGTACAACTTATTTAAAAATATAATATATAATAAGAATTACAGATTAATAGTCATCTATAATGATCAAACTTAATGTCATGCTATTTAGTTTTTCTAGATATATAGAGATACATTTTAGATGGATAGCTAATCTTCAGATACCTAAATGACGTACAAAATTTGATGTTTAAAATGTTTTTATAACATCCTTGTTCTTTTAAGTAACCACTCAACCATAATTTCTAAAGCCCCAATAAAATATTATTAGTTTGCAAAGTTAGATTTGGGTGAATTTATTGTTTTTGTCTGTTGTGGGTAAGAAGCTCTCTCTCTCTCTCTCGCTGTCTCTCTGTCTCTGTCTCTGTCTGTCTCTCTCTCTTTCTCTCTGTGTGTTTGTGTGTGTGCTATCTATCCACAAGTCTCTGATACAGCACCAAGTCACAGGAATAAATATGTGCACATGTATATGTGTGAATATGTTTTCATATAAGTGCCTATATGAGTGTAGAGGCCGAAGTTTAATATAAGGTGTTTTTTCTATTAATCTTCATCTTTCATTTTTTGAGACAGAATTTCTCATTAAACTCAGACTTCATAGATTCAGTAAAGCTATACCTAATGGAATCACCTATTGCAGTTTCCTGAGTTCTTAGGTTGTAGACATGCCTTTTTAATATGGGTGATAGGGGTCTTCACACAGGTTCTCATACTTGAGTGGCAATAATTTTGGTACTGAACAATCTCCTTAATCCACATATATTTCTCTTTAAAAATATTTAAAATCCTTATCATGTTGTACCCTTGATATTATTATTCGTGTTGAAGTGAAATGTCAGTTTATAAGCTTTTACTTGCATGTTCAAGAAATAAAAGATAGTAGATAAGTGGTATAGGCTGAATTGTGTTCTCTTAAAATTCATGTTTGAGTCATAACCTACAATATGACTGCAATGATGATAGGACTATTTAGAGGTGTCCAACTTTAACTGAGTTCATCTAGCTGTTTTACAATGTGGCAGAGCAGGTGATTTCCAAACAAAGATATACCACAAACATCTATTTTCTGCTTCTCTGTCTGTGTACCTTCTCCTTTATTTCTTCTTCTTCCTCTCACCATCTCTCTCTGTGTTGAATAGTCTGAAGAAAGATAGAATGATAAAATGGCCATACCCAAACACAAAGCAGGTTTATATATTTGAAAATATAAGTAACTATTTTTTAAGTTACTTAATCTACTACATGTTGTCATAGCATCTCAAGCAGCTTAGTGCAGTATTCAGGTAGTAAAATGTGTGTATGACACAAATATTAACAAATTCATGGGGAGGCATAAACACTAAGGCAATAATACATCATTTTTTAAAAAATTATTAGAATTTTATACCAATCCAAGTTCCAACTCACTCCCCTTCCCCCATTCCCTCCACACAACCTCCCACCCCACCCCAATCAAATTCTCAGAAAAGGTAAATCACTTTGCTTTGTGAAAAGTCCAAGGCCCTCGCTACTACATCTAGGCTAAGTAAGGTATACATCCAAAGAGAATAGGATCCCAAAAATCCAGTACATGCAGTAGGGATAAGTCCTAGTGCCACTACCAGTGGCCCCTCAGTCAGCCCCAGAATTCAACTGTCAACCACATTCAGAGGGACTCTTTTAGTTCCTTCCCATGTGACTGGAGTTGGTAAGCACATATTAGCTCAGGCAAACTGTTTCAGTGGATGAACCCATCATGGTCTTGATGTCTTTGCTCATATTCTCATTCCTTTCACTCTTTAACTGCATTCTGTGAACTCAGTCCAGTGCTACGATGTTTGTGTCTGCCCCATTTTCCATCAGTTGCTACATCAATTTTCTATGGTAACATTTACGATATTGATCAGTCTGGCTACAGGGCAAGTCAAGATTGGGTCCTCTCTCATCTGCTATTTAGGGACTTAGCCTGGGTCATAGCTTGTGGATTTGTGGGAATTTCTCTAGAGTCAGGTTTCTATTAACGCTTTAATATCTCCCTCAATCAAGATATCTCTTTCCTTGTTCTCATCTCCATCCTTCCTCCATCTTGACTATCCCATTCCTTCAAGTTATCCTCAACCCTCCATTTCTCCAATTCTCTGCCATTTCTACCCTCCTTTTCCTCCCATCAACATGTTCCAAATTTTATCAGGCGATCTTGTCTGTTTCTAATTTCCATGTGGATCTGGAAATTAGAAACATCCAGGTGGATACATGTTTTTCTTTGGGTTCACTTTATTACTTAGCTTCTCTAGGATCATAAACTATAGGCTCAATGTCCTTTATTTATAGCTAGTACTTATAATTGAGTATATACCATATTCATTTTTTCTTTGTTTCTGGGTACCTCACGCAGGATAATGCTTTCTAATTCCATCCATTGTTATACAAAATTCAATGTGTCATTGTTATTTACCATTGAGTAGTACTCTAATGTGTAAATGTGCCACATTTTTTTCTTTCCCATTCTTCAGTTGAGGGGCATCTAGATTGTTTCCAGGTTCTGGCTATTCAAAATATTGTTGTTCTGAACATAATTGAACAAATGCTTTTGTAGTATGAATTACCACCTTTTGGGTATATTTCCAAGAGTGATAATGCTAGATCCTGAAGTATTTTGATTCCCAATTTTCTGAGAAACCAACATACTGATTTTGAAAGTGGTTGCTCAAGTTTTTATTCTCACAAACAATGGATGAGTGTTCCCCTTATTCCAAATCATCTCCAACATAAGTTATCATTGGTGTTTTTGATATTAGCCATTAAGACAGGTGTAAGATGGTATCTCAGTGCTGTTTTGATTTTCATTTCCCTGATGGCTGAGGATTTGAACATTTCCTTAAGTATCTTTTGGCCATTTGAGATTCCTTCTATTGTGAATTCACTGTTTAGTTCAGTACCCAATTTTTAATTGGGTTATTTAAAATTTTGATGTGTAATTTCTTGAATTCTTTATATATTTTAGAGATTAGACCTTTGTCTGATGAGGGGTTTGTGAAGATCTTTTCTAATGAATTAGACTGCATTTTTTTGTCTTATTGACTATGTTATTTGCTTTACAAAAGCTTCATAGTTTCACGAGATCCCATTTATTTTTTGATGCTCTCAATGTCTGTGTTACTGTGGTTATATTTAGAAAGTGATATCCTGTGCCCGTGCATTGAAAACTACTTCCCACTTTCTCTTCTCTCAAGTTCAGGTTGGTCAGATTTATATTGAGGTCTTTAATCCATTTTGACTTGAGGTTTGTGCATGGTGATAGAAATGGATCTACTTTCATTCTTCTACAGGTTGACATCCAATTATGCCAGCACCAATTGTTAAAGATGCTTTCTTTCTTCCATTGTATAATTTTAGCTCCTTTGTCAAAAATCAGGTGTTCATAGGTTTGTTGATTAATATCTGGGTCTTCGATTTTATTACATTGGTCAACATCCCTGTTTTTGTGCCAATACCAAGCTGTTTTCATTAATGTAGCTCTGAAATAGAGTTTGAAGTCAGAGATGGTAATGCCTCTGGAAGTATTTTTATTATATAAGATTGTTTTGGTTATCCTGAGTTTTTTTGTTTTTCCATATAAAGTTGATTATTGTTCTCTCAAGGTCTGTGAAGAATTTTGTTGGGATTTTGATGGGGATTGCATTGAATCTATAGATTGTCATTTTTACTATGTTGATCCTACCTATCCAAGACCATGGAAGATCTTTCCATTTTCTGGTATCTATGTCAATGTTTTTCTCCAAAGTTCTTGTCAAATAGGTCATTTACTTCATTGGTTAATGTTAATCCAAGATATTTTATGTTATTTCTGGCTCTTGTGAAAGGTGATGTTTCTCTGATTTTCCTCTCAGCTTCTTTATCATTTGTGTATAGCAGGGGTACTGATTTTTTGAGATGATCTTGTATCCTGCCACATCACTGAAAGTGTTTATCAGCTGTAGGAGTCCTCTGATAGAGATTTAGAGGGTCACTAATATAGACAATGATCTCATCTGCAAATAAAGAAGGTTTGATTTCTTCCCTTTCAATTAGAACCCCCTTTATCTCCTTTTGTTGTCTTATTGCTATTGCTAAAACTTCAAGAACTATGTTTAAGAGATATGGACTACATC
The DNA here is from genome assembly GCF_982192425.1 of Myodes glareolus. NCBI lineage: Eukaryota > Metazoa > Chordata > Mammalia > Rodentia > Cricetidae > Myodes > Myodes glareolus. The sequence goes on along the minus strand of NC_142053.1, from coordinate 61,663,481 downwards.
TTGATGGATTGTTCCTGTTAGGAGTGTCTTCAGCATCTGAGTTTCTTTCTTCTATCTCTTGTATTCTGTTGGTTATACTTCTCTCTGCAGTTCCTGTTCATTTACCCATATTTTCCAAATCAAGAATTCCCTGGGTTTTTGTTTTCTTTATTACCTTTATTTCAGTCTTCAAGTCTTGAACTGTTTGCTTTACCTGTTTGATTTTTTTTCTTGATTTTCTTGGGTTTCTTTGAGGGATTTCTTAGTTTCTTCCAATTTTTTTTTTGTTTTTTACTCCATTTCATTAAGGGAATTTTTCATTTCTTCTATAAAGGTATCCATTTTCATAAAGTTACATTTAAAGTCGTTTTCTTCTACTTCTTCTGGGTTAGGATGATCAAACTTTTCTGTTGTGTTACCACTGGGTTCTGGTGTCACCAAATTGCTTTTTAGGATGTTGGAGGAATTCTTGCATTGGTGCCTACCCATTTCTTCCTTCAAATGAGATCAGCTTTGTCTTTGGGTCTTGGTCCAATTCTTGCATTTGTTGTCTGAGTGTTTGAGAGCTTTTCTTGCTCAGCTCTGTAATGTCAATGTCTGTTTCAGAAAGGCTGTGTGGTCTTTATAAGCCTACTTTTTTGGTTTCCTCTCCTGGTGTGCTCTCTTGGTGCTCTCTCTTAATCCTCTCATTGTTGTGGTAAGCTCTTGGTCCTCTCAGTATTATAATAAGCTCTTAGCTCTTAGGCAGGAGGTGGCTAGTAGCTTGGGGGGAGTCCAGTGGATATGTTTGGGTTTTGTGGGAGCCTACTCACAGGAAATTCCTTACTGGATGGCTAGAAAATCCAAGGGACTTTGGAGGGCTCGTGGTTTGGAGCAAACTGTATTTCAGAATGGCACCAAGGTTGCAGGAGGATGGATGGGTTTGGGATAGGGTGTGGCTAGTAGTTTGGATGGGCCTTTGGGTGCGTTTGGGTTTTGAGGGAGCATACCCTCAGGAAACTCCCTTCT